>NC_092327.1:37919530-38260546 GCF_036785885.1 Coffea arabica
AAGTAGGAAAACACCTGATAAACCTCTAAAAGCAAGGACTTCGTCAGAGACAAGGTGCATGAAACATGGTTCACAAAGCACTAATCCTGTTAAAGACAAAAAGCGAAGAGATGTTTCATCAGATGGAAAGCTCAAGAGTTGTTCCCCACAAGGTTGGAGCACCATGAAATCTGGGTCAGATTCAAGTTTGAGATTTCAGTCTGGTACATGCGGGGAAACAGAAGAAAAATTTTGCTCAAAATGCAGGAAAGTTCATTCCGGGAAATGTGAGCAAAAAAGAGTTGGCCACACTGATGAAAGGACAAGGGTTAAGGGGAGACTGAATAGTAGGTTAAGCAGAGATGCTATGGTGCAAAGAACTGATCCTGTCCTTCAACCACAGCCATCAGCTCCGGTTAAGAAAGAGAAAAATAGCCGCAAGCAACACAATGCCAATAATTCGCATTCATCAGTTGAGGACAAGGCAAAAACTTTGGCAAATCTTAAGGATCAAGTTAATGATTTAAGCAGGTATTTTGAGGTCATTGATTTGAGCAGGGAAATGCTGACAGATCAGAAAGAACATGATAATGGTTGCCCTGTTTCTCAGGTTGACAACAATATATCGAAATTGAATGGTGACAACAATGTCATCATGGCACATGGTCAGAAACAGGACATGCTGCCTAACACAGTCCCGGGTTCTAGTCCGCTCTCAAGCTCAAGAACTCCATTGGCTGACAAAACTTCCATCTCCAATGCAACTGGATTATTTACTCAGTCAACGACAATAGAGAAGTTAGCAGAGAAGCCATCAAAATCCCCTGCTCCAGAAGGCCTTCCTAATTACAAAGAGAACACCTTAGCCCTATATGAACTCTAGAATTTCCTCGTTGATGAAGAATGCAGAAGTTGTCATGAAGGTTTTAACCGGCTAATGTGGATTTTAATTATATTACCAGTGATCTTGGCTTGAACCAATTAGATCAAATAATAGACATGAGACGGAACAAACAGATCTTAATTTGGTCATTGTAAACATACACATGATATAAGTGCCAACTGGGAAAAGGAACCACAAGAGATTAGCAGTTTATTCTAAGAAGCATGAAATAGATCTACAAAAGACAAATCCAACTCCTGCTATCCCACTAATACATAGATTGCATAAACGATTCCCGGTATGTATCCCAGTATAGTCAGCAACAAATCAATCCAGAATTCCACCTGCAATTTCAAGAAAAATAAAGCAAAAAGAAGGAAACAATGTCAATGCCTGCCATCATTAATAACTAATCTGAAGAAGAAAGATTAAAATGGCAGTTGTAATTCATTGCGGTGAAGTTCTTTGGCACATTTTGTTATAAAACTCATACAGATGAAACTAATGCAGAAAGAAAAGCAAAGGCATTACCCCACATCCATAACGGAGGAAGACTCCAACAGGGGGTAACAATATTGCCAATAACACTTCAAGAAACGTCTCTGAGCCCATACTCCGATTTGATCTGCTTAGATTGAAAGGTTTTTGCTAGCTATCCAATAAACCCCCCACAAATTATTTGTCCCTGCTACTAATGAATGTACACAAGGCTAATTCAGTTCCTTAAAATTTGAGGGCTAATATCTAGTTATGAACGTAGAGAATAAAAGCAGTTTGAAACGGCAGATGAGGGGTTGTAGCCATGGAAATGTGTCAGCTATGCAGGAGCAATGGTGATATAAACCGACCACGTGGAAGTACACGTGGCATGATGTAAACATGTTTAGTTGTCTCCTTCCCCTTGACCCGGATCGTAGCCAGAAGAAAGAAGAAATAGCTTTAAAGTTAGCGTCAGACTCCCGTCTGATGGAGAAACCACAAATCAATACTTATGAAATCTTTTAATACATTACAAAAAATTAATTTTTACCCTCATCATCTAATCACATTTTACTTACCTTTGTAGACTCATAATCACCATAATCTAGATACGAAATTACTAAAACATTATAAACCAAAGTTCTTTAGTGAAACAATTTTATATCAATTTGATTTACGTAAAAAAAAACAAAAATTTTGAATAAAATTAATTCATTTTAATTATTTTTAAATTGTACACACATTGGATGTGCCTATAATACTAGTAACAATAGTTGCTATATATAATATATATATATATATATATATATATATATATATATATATTTAGCAATAATTTCACTCAGAAATTTGTCTCTTACACTTATTCATTATTGAGCGAATTGGAGTGAAAAAGAAAAAGTAATTTGAAACTATGAATATCACTCTCCTAACCTTTTTTTTTTTAATTACCAACTTTTCTTTAAATATTCACACACAAGGACAAGAATTTCAAGGAGAACACTTTGTCCAATATGTGATTTGTTGGGTAATAATTATTCATGCGCTAATTAGTAAAGAGTTACCCATTAAACATTTGCTACAAGTTCGAGATGGCTATAATGTACATTGGACATGCTCGAAAACAAATAGTAGATTTCAAAACAGGCAGCGGGCTATGGACAAGAAGAAGTATAGTATTCAATATTCCTGCATGGAAGAATCCGTTATTGGCCTTCCATAACTGTTTAATAAGCTGAGAGGCCATTAATGGAATAGAATAATGTGTTCGAATTTCGAATTTGGACAGTTCTCAAGGCCTTCATTCCATTTCAATCATACCAGGGATGAGAAATGTGGAGATGGAAATTTCCTTGGACGGAGAGGACCACCCAATAATCAAGAAATTACCTGTTCAAGCAAAGCTCAGCTGATCCTTTTCACTGCAGAAACTTTTGCTTTGCTTCTCAGTTGGAAATCTGATAATTACACTCCAAAGCTGTAGACTTCTGATCCAATTTGATTCCATTGAAATTTTCTTAAATTTGGGACTTGTGGTAATCAAGTATGGTTTGGGATCCTGTCATCCTGAAGAGGCCCCGTCATGGTAATGGTGTCTTAAGGCTCCGCAATCTTCTACACAAAGCAAGCACAAAAAGAGAAATACTAGACAATGAATTTGTCAGTGCTGTCATTTTCGGGGACCCAATGAGAGAAAATTGTGTCTATGATTCAAGAAACTGCAGAAACTTTGCACTTCATTTCTTCTTCCTCTTACTTGTGTCTAGTTGATATTTCTAGGAAATTCCTGACTCACTAGATTAGTCATTAGCGGCAGCTATTGAGACAAATAGGCAAATGCATCCCTCGTTTGAAAACCCCCATTTTGAGCCTGTGCTGCAACTGATATGATAAATATCTTGAAGCCATTGAAAAAAAGTTATCAAGTACTTTTCACAAAGGAAAACGTGCTAAAAGGTTGCCACCATAGTTCTTCTAAAGCATTCTAAACTTGCATAATTACCAACAAATGTTACAGAAAAAGGTTGAAGTGATGCATGCTAATAGGCTTGCTTGCTTGTAACAACCTTAGATATAATACCGCTCAATTATTTACAACTTCTGTACAGGCAGTATCCATTAGTGAAAGCTCAAAAAGAGAACTAAAGGCATTGTATAAGATTTTAGAATGAGCTATCTGCCTTGAATAATTGTTAAACTGACATCATTAACAGAATGTCCACTTTGTTGCGAACCTTCACCTTCCGATGAACCCAATCTTGCAGTATAAGCTGGTAATTTAGGAGGAGGCAGCTCTGCAATTTCACTGTTCAGCATTGAAAGAACATTAGACACATTTGGCCTATCATTAGCAGATTCCTGCACACATAATAGTCCCACGTGCACATATCTCAAGATCTCCATTTCAACCCGTGGATCAGATAATGCTGGATCTACTAATTTTGCGGCTTCGTTTTCATTCCATAGTTTCCAGGCCTGAAATGTTGAAAACATGGCAAAATGTGGATTTAGCGAGAAGCTAAACGAAATGCATATGAAGTTCTAAATCGGTAGAAAACTTACATATCCTATCAGACTCAGATCATTCTCGTCATCATGGGAGCTAGTATTTTTCTTTCCACTTACAATCTCTAATAACAATACCCCGAAACTGTATACATCTGATTTCTCTGAAAACTTACCCTTCATCGCATATTCAGGGGCCATGTAGCCACTGCATCATCATATTATTCAGGCATGAAGATTTAGCTTTGTAGTTTTGTTAATTAAGGTTGGTAAGAAGAGAGTTGGAATTTATCATGATTGAACAGAAGGTAATTTAAGAAGATATGTACTCACTATGTCCCTACAACTCTATTTGTGTTGGCTTGATCCTGGTTGCCTCCAAAAAGTCTTGCTAAGCCAAAATCTGATATTTTTGGATTGAGCTCTTCGTCTAGGAGGATGTTGCTTGGTTTCAGATCCCTATGAATAATTTTCAACCTCGAGTCTCTGTGAAGGTAAAGGAGGCCTCTGCCAATCCCTTCAATGATTAATTTGCGTCTGTTCCAATAAAGTAAATATCGTTTTTGTAAATCTGAAACGATAATGAAGTAGAGGGTTAGTACAGTTCATTAAAGTAGGTGCTCTAATGTGCTAGCAATCAGGAGTCTATGGAACTGCAACATCTCTAAGGAAAACAGGATTAATCATCTTTCATCTACTAACCAAATAGATAGGCATCCAAGCTTTTGTTTGGCATGTATTCATAGATTAACATTTTTTCTTCTCTTTCGACACAGCACCCCAGGAGTCTAACAAGATTACGGTGTTGCAACTTGGAAATGAGCTCAACCTCATTCATAAACTCTTTGATCCCTTGATTCGAAGAATTTGAAAGCCTTTTCACCGCAATTTTCTGGCCGCTTAATAGTATCCCCTGCAAATAAGTTGAACAAGATTAGTAAATCGTTCATGGATTCCTTCAATCCATTTAATTCTTGAGTTACAGAAAACACCTTGAACACTGGACCAAAGCCACCTGTGCCTAGCTTATTCTTCAGATGAAATGTATCTGTTGCAATAGCCAGTGTCTCATAACTGTACAACGGCAGCTCTTCGAGCTTTGATTGTTCTGGCTTGTCACTCAGAATGCTTTCCTTTTTAGACGCTTCCCACTCTTCAAATAATGGCAATTCAGCATTTTGCTTATTCCCTGATTACGAGCCAAAATGTAAGTAGATGTGTAGTAAGTGATGACCGTACTCTTCTGCAAATTTAGCATGTTACCTCTGTGCCTTGTCAACCACTTCCTTAAACAGAATGCCGACATGGCCAGGAATAAAAGTCCCAAAACTACTGTGCTTGCAATGACGGCTTTCATGTTCTTCCGGAAACCTGCGTTCAGGGTGTTGAAGCTGGTTAAGAAAATTTAGAGCAAAGGAACTGGAAGTAATCATTCAATTTGATTTCTTTTCGGTTGAAAGGTAATCATTAAGAAAATGGGTTGAGGAGATTTTACAAATCGCAGCGTAAATTCTATTTCCATCAGGTTTGTATCTAAAGAACACGGGTATGCAACAGCAACAATAGCATAGCACAATGTATTACCAAGTTCCGTATGGGCCACCCTTATGTGAAGGTCTGCCCCATTAAAAGAGAACTGTTGTATGTCAATTAGGCTGCTGCTCCAGTACATACACCCAATCCCTGTACTATAGGCATATGCTATGCAGGAGCAATTGTTTAAGCACTGATTACCACAGTCTTGTTCTGTAGCTGACCTGAGGAGCTCCATTAAATGAGCAAAATCTGGAATTTTTATGTTTGCAAGCTTCAAAAATCCATCTGGTTTGCCCTCTTGACGAGCAGAGATGTTTCTGTCGCACTGCAGCAATGCCTTTCTGGAGCAGCCACCAGTCCAGTTTCCCTTGTCCCATTCCTCCTTGTTTTTTGGTTCAAAACCTTGCAGACATATACAAATTGGCGAATGCTGAGGATTGCAACTTCCGAAAGGGCCACATTTGCCATACACATCACATTCACTCTTTAGACTTGTCCACGCAACCTTGGAGTGCCCATCTCTATAATACGAAACCTTCTCAGCTAGAACCCCTGAAGAATTCAATACATAGTATAACAAAGCAAGATCATTGATGAAGGAGTGTGTAAAATATTCAGATCCATTAGGGTCTGTCACCAGATCAAATCGATTCTGGTATGCAGAACTCATTTCAGGAATTCCAATAAACACGTTTCCATTCCATGGACCACTCCGCCAGTAAGGTTTACTATGATTCCAGATGAAAAACTCTGGGATTTGAAGAGGGTCAACGCCAAAAGAGAAGTTTCCAACTGAGGGATCAGAGGGACTTCGCCATGAGGTCAGCCGGATCATATTATTTTTGCTTATCACACCTATTTTCATTGTCCTCACAAGAGTATCCGTAGGAGTCTGAAAACTTTCCCACAAAATTCTTCCATTTGAGTTGTCCCTCAAGACCAAGTTCCCAGTATCCAAAAGTTGTGCACTAGAATTTGCCACAGAATTTGCTACGTTAGACGACCATAGTACGTTCTTCTGCCCATTCAAGATCACAGCATTACCATCTTCTGAAATTGTCAACATTCCTGCAGAATCCGTGATGGGGTCGTCTCTGTTAGCCACCCACACAACACTCTGTGCTGGAATATTGAGAATGATTCCAACATAGCGGTCACTAGTATTTACAGGACTGAAGAACGCTAATTTAAAGTTTTGGCTTGCGGAAACTATAGTTGCAGAATCTCTCATTGGCTCGTTGATAGTTATGGTGTCTAGAGCAATGAAAACTTCTGAGCAAAAACAAGCAAACAGGAAAAGGAGAGGGAGCAGGTTTTTGAGACCCCTCATTTTGATGGCCAAGTGAAGAGAAATGTATATGGTTTTTTATGAAACAATGCAAGAAATGCAGCTGCTGAGAGTATTGTGACTTTCCATGAACCTCGTTTGTTCCTCTTACTCACTTCCACTCAAGTTGCTCCAAGTCTGCGCTTTGTAATTGTATCCGACTTGGGAAATCCTATTAATCATCGAAAGCAACAAAAAAAGTAAAATACACACACTAGTTGAGTCAATTAAGGATAGTGAATGGTACTGATAGGAATAAAAAGTGTTTGAACTTGGTCATGAACCTCAAGCTACAGAGATATTTGACCTTTCTTCTTTTCTTTGTATCTCAACCATCTACTTTGATTGGTCGTTCTTGGCGTCGGCACTCGGCGGCCTACCAACCGACGTATTTTTATTTCCAAATAATCAACGCGTGATTTTCAAAAAGAAGAGGGTCCAAATAGTTGAGATTCCTCTTTGGGAATTGGGATAATTGGATTACTGTTTCTAGTGGCGATTGTATGATGTCTTTTCCTCCGGACTATTTGATCTATAAAAATGTAATTAGTATATTTAACTGCTCCAACTGAACCACTCTGAACTTTGTATTTTTGCCACATTGCAAAGATTCTTCCAGCGAATACTTCTAACTTAGTTTAATTAATTTAGTCCTACCAAAATAAAAATAACTGATTTGCTGTTAATTAAGGTGGCAAATACAATTAAAAAAAAAAAAGGTGGCAGATGAATGAAGAGCAATGTAACATGGCCAAGACAGAATGTAGTGGGTGTAAGGTTTAAGGGAAAGTGTATAGATGCATAATCTATATTTGTCTATCTATTACTATTCAAGTACTCATATCTCTATGTTTATCTATATTTATAGTCTGTATCTGCGTTTGAAAGTTTCCATTTTGAGACCCTGAAGCGACTGATGCAGTAGATATCCTGAAGCCATCCAAGAAGGTTCAAGTCCGGGTACTTGCACAATTCAAACGTGCTAAAAGATTGCAGCTATAGTCTCTAAAGAATTCCCCAACTTCCGCAGTTACCAAGTAATGTAACTGGAACGAAGTTGAAGTGTTGTATGGTAAAAATTTTCATTGCGTGACAATAGAAAATAGCTATGTATCCTCAGCTGAGTCATTCATTTACAACTTTTCTCTACGCAGTATTCATCAGAGAAAGATCAAGAAGAAAGCTAAAGGCTATGCATACAACAACAGAATGTGCTATCTTCCTTGGAGAGTTGTCAAACTGACATCATTAACAGAATGTTGTGAAGATTCACTTTCTGATAAACCCAATGTTGCAGTATAAGCTGGTAATTTAGGAGGAGGAAGTTCTGCAATTTCACTGTTCAACATTGAAAGAACATTAGACATGTTTGGCCTATCACTGGCAGATTCTTGCACACACAATATTCCCGCATGGACATATCTCGAGACCTCCACTTCAACTCGTGGATCAGATAATAGTGGGTCTAACAATTTTATGGCTTGTTTTAAAGTCCACAGTTTCCAGGCCTGAAATGTTGTAAATACAACATGAAGTGGATTTAGCGATCAGCTAAGTAAAGTGGAAATGAAGTTTTATTGACCCTAATCATGTAGAAACTTACATATCCTATCAGACTCAGTTTGTTCTCGTCATAATGGAAGCTAGTATTTTTCTTTCCACTTACGATCTCTAATAACAATATTCCAAAGCTGTATACATCTGATTTCTCTGAAAACTGGCCACCCATCGCATATTCAGGAGCCATGTAGCCGCTGCAACGCATTGTTTAGGCATGAAAATTTAGTTCTGGAGTTACACTTTGTTAATTAAGGTTGGTAAGAAGAGAGTTTGAGTAAATCATGATAGAACAGAAAGCAATTGAAGAAATTATGTACTTACTATGTTCCTACAACTCTATTTGTGTTGGCTTGATCCTCTTTGCCTCCAAAAATTCTTGCTAGGCCAAAATCTGATATCTTTGGATTTAGCTCTTCATCTAACAGGATGTTGCTTAGTTTCAAATCTCTGTGTATAATTTTCAATCTTGAATCTCTGTGAAGGTAAAGGAGGCCTCTGCCAATCCCTTCAATGATGAATTTGCGTCTGTCCCAATCTAGTAAATTTCGTTTTTTTGAATCTGAACAGAATTAGATTAGAATGAAATAGAGAATTAGAAACTAGGTGCTTGGGGACAGTACTTCTACGCTTATCTGAAATGCTACGTATGCTAGTATTCTGGAGTCCATGGAACCTAAATGGAAATAGGTATATACACCATTAACTTACTAACCAATTACGTAGGAATCCAGGCTTTTGTTCGGCATGTATTCATAGACTAACATTTTTTCCTCTCTTTGGACACAGCAGCCCAGGAGCCTAACAAGATTACGGTGTTGCAGCTTAGAAATGAGAACCACCTCATTCATAAATTCCTTGATCCCTTGATTCGAAGAGTTTGAAAGCCTTTTCACCGCAACTTGCTGGCCATTGAAAAGTTCCCCCTGCAGATTAATTGAACAAGATAAATAAATCATTCATGGATCCCTTCAAAAATCCATTTGATTCTTGAGTTGTATGAAATACCTTGAACACAGGACCAAAGCCACCTGTCCCCAGCTTATTCTTCGCATGAAAATTTTCGGTTGCATTAGCCAGTGTCTCGTAACTATATAATGGCAGCTCCTCAAGCTTTGATTGTTCTGAGTTGTCACTCACACTGGTTTCCATTCTGGACACTTCCCAGGCTTCTGACAATGTCAAATTGACGTTTTGCTTATTCCCTGATTATGAGCAAATATGTGAATAGATCTGCAGCAAGTAAAGACTCCTCTTTGACAATCTTAGCATGTTACTAACAACTCATCTTTGACAATTTTAGTATGTTACCTCTATGTCTAGTCAACCACTTCCGCAAAAAATATGCTGATATGGCCAAGAATAAAGACCCCAATATTACTGTGCTTGCAATGACTGCTTTTATTTTGTTCAGAAAACCTGCACGTCAGGGAGTTGAAGCTGGTCAAGAGAATTTAGAGCACGGGAACAAAAAGTACTCATTAGATTTGGTTTCTTTTTTTGTCGAAACATTAGTCATTAAACAAATAGATCGAGGAGGTTTCAAAAATCAAAGTGTAAATTCTATCAGGTTTGCACTTAAAAACACAGGTTTGCAGCAGTAGTTAAGCATAGTGTGGTACCTGGTTTTGAATAGGCCACCTTTACGTGAAGATCTGCCCCATTGAAAGAGAATTGCTGTATGTCAATTAGGCTACTGTTCCAGTGCATACATCCAATACCCGTAGTATAGGCATAAGCGATGCAGGAGCAATTGTTCAAGCACTGGATACCGCATTCTTCTTCTGTCGCCCTGAGGAACAGCATTAAGTGAGAAAAATCGGGAACCTTTATGTTGTTAAGCGTCAAAAATACATCTGGTTTCCCGTCTTGACCAGCAGAAATGTTTCTGGCGCATTGCAGCAATGCCTTTCTGGAGCAGCCGCTGGTATAGTTTCCCTCCTCCCATTCCTCCTTGTTTTTTGGTTCAAAACCTTGCAGACATGTGCAAATTGGCGAATGCTGAGGATTGCAACTCCCAAAAGGTCCACATTTGCCATAAACGTCACATTGACTCTCTAGACTTGTCCACGAAACATCGGAGTGTCCATCTCCATAATACGAAACCTTCTCCATGAAAACCCCTGAAGAATTCAACACATAGTAGTACAATGCCAAATTACTTGTGAAAGAGTGGGTAAAATATTGAGATCCATTTTGATCTGTTACCAGATCAAATCGTCTCAGGTACGATGTACCCATTTCAGGAATTCCAATAAACACGTTACCATTCCACGGACCACTCCGCCAATAAGGTTTGCTATGATTCCAGATGAAAAACTCTGGGAGTCGAAGAGAGTCAACGCCGAAAGAGAAATTTCCAGCGGAGGGATCAGAAGGGCTTCGCCACGAGGTCAGCCGGATCATGTTATTTTTACTTGTTACACCTATTTTCATTGTCCTCACAATAGTATCCGTAGGAGTCTGAAAACTTTCCCATAAAACTCTTCCGTTTGAGTTGTCTCTCAAGACCAAGTTCCCAGTATCCAGAAGTTGTGCGCTAGAATTTGCCACAGAATTTGATACATTAGATGACCATAATACTTCCTTCTGCCCGTTCAAGACCACAAGATTACCATCCCCTGATATTGCCAACGATCCTGCAGAATCCTTTATGGGATTGTCTCTATTAGCCACCCACACAACACTTTGTGCTGGAATGTTGGTAGTGATTCCAACATACCGATTATTAGAATTTGCGGGAGTGAAGAATCCTAATGTGAACGACTGGCCTGAGGAAACTATTGTTTCAGGATCTTTTATTGGGTGATCGGTTGTTATAGCGTCCATAGCAATGCAATCTTCTAACCAGAAGCAAGCAAACAGGAAGAGTAGAGGCAACAAGTTTTTGAGTCCCCTCATTTTGATGGCCATATGAAGAGAAATATGTCTTCTACGATATAAGCAAATTATACAACTACCAAAGAGTATTGAGACCTTCCAGGCACCTCACTCCTTCCTCGTACTTGCTTCTATAACCCAATCGCTCCGCGGCTGCGCTTTCCTTCTGAATTTTAAAAAAAAATTGGCTAATGAATAAAAGCGACAAAGAAGAAGAGATGGACAAGTTTGAGCTAATTTTATACACATGCAAATCGCAACACCTATAATATCTAATCTTAAGGGAAGAGAGATTCACCTACCCAAGGGATTAGAGGTCAAGGTCCATCTTAACGCTTTAGAGAAAATACATAAATGTAAGAGAAGGTAATAATTATTTATATATATACATAAACATGATAGATTGGATGAAATTTAGATGTGCTAATGTGTACCCATTCGGTACCCGTTAGAAAAATCCTATTAAAAATTTTTTTAGGTAATTTACATATCTCCACTCTAAATGGAGTTGGGGGAAGGCCAATTTGACAAGTTGGTAGACGAGTTGGGCTGAATAAGGGCAGCAAAATAGTAGTATTAGTAGTACTTGGAACGTTTTCGAACTTGGGGGGTCAGAATCCTCATTCTAGAGAGATTAGATCTTTCTTGCCTTTTATCGGTCCGTTTTGGCGCGCTATTAGACGGCCAACCGGCAAAACTTCCAAGGGTTTCCATCAATAATATGAATACACGACGAAAAAGTTTGAGTTAGTAGAGATGCCTCTTTCAAATGACCGGATGATGAGTTTCAGGAGTAGTAATTGCATGGTTTTTTCTTCCTCTGGAGTTGGTTTAACAGTCAAATTGTGAATATCCTATTTAACTGCATTTACTTTTCCGCTCTATCTTTGTACTTTTCGCCACAAATTTCAGTACATACCCTGAAATTATTGTTAAATGGAGGTGTGTCTACGTGCAATGAAAAATAAAATTATGTCCATTTTCTGTAAAAACTATTTGGCTATTAAGCATTGGAAGAATAGTTGACAGACAAATTCGGCCTATCTTTTGCAGAGTCTTGCAGGCATAATAGTCCAACATGGATGCGTCTCAAGACCTTCATTTCAATGGACGGGTCAAAAACTGTCGGAAAGATAAATTTCACCGTCTCACGCGCATTCCACAGTTTCCAGGCCTGAAAATTATGAGAACGAAATTGTTAGGATCCAAACGCGGAACAAACAACTATTGATATATCAAATATATAATAATTTAATGATAAGCAAGCCACAATCATGAAAGATAAACGTCACACAGTATTTAATGTGGTTCGTCTCCACCATTGAGTCTACGTCTACGAAGAGAAATCTATTTTTTATTACGAGGGAAAAATCCCATACAAAAATACAATTTGAATCCAAACTCAATTCTTGTATACCATTTCTTATCTCCCAAAAATCCTCTTTCACCCTATATATAAGGTTACATGTCCCTTCTTATGTGCCCCTCGTGTGTCTCTTTGTAATATGTTAATCTACTTATTTATAGAGAATATTATTTGATTAAAACCCAAATAACAACAAAAAATCTTTCTAGACTTGTACAGAATAGAAAATAATTTCTAAATTGTAAACAAATTAGAAATATTTTTGACTACTATTTCAAGTAATTAAAACTAATTAAAAAACTAATTACTTCTACATAAATTAAAAAACTTGTCTAAAAGAAATTAAATCAATTTCCTAACAAATTTTCACTTTGGCGAAATTTTTTTTTAACAACCATTTGTCTTCAACTACTAAATAATATGGCATCGAACTACACATCCGAATCAATACAGTTCTGATACAAATTGATTCCATTGGCAAATGAACATGTGTAGTTATCTCGAATCCAACCTTCAGTTGACTCGCGGGAAGGTGCCTCAATTTACCATTTCCCTTTGTTGGCATCTAAGTGTCCATGAGCAGTCCAATCTCGCAACCAAACTCTGATACTACTTGTTAGGATCCAAACGCGGAACAAACAACTATTGATATATCAAGTGCACATCAATTTAATGATAAACAAGTCACAAGTATGAAAGATAAATGACACACACTATTTTACGTGGTTCGCCTCCACCATTGAGTGTACGTCCACGGAGAAAAATTCGTTCTTTATTATGAGAGAAAAATCCTATACAAAAATACAACTTGAATCCAAATCTAACCTTTGTATACCATCTTTCATCTCCCAAGAACTCTCTCTTACCCCATGTATAAGGCTACATGTCGTTTCTCGTGTGCCCATTGTCTGTCTCTTTGTAGTATACCAACCTACTTAGAAAACTAATGCTAATTCCTAGATTTGTACAGAATAAGAAATAATTTCTAAATTTTAAACAAAATAGAAAATTTCTTAACTACTACTTTAAGTAATTAAAATCAATTAAAAAACTAGTTACTTTCACACAAATTAAGAAACTTGCCTAAAAGAAATTAATTCAATTTTCTAACAGAAATGATACTGGAACTAATCATGAACACATTGCCGTCCCATGGACCACTGCGCCAAAGAGGCTTGCTTTAATTCGAAATGAAGATTTCTAGAATTCCTGGAGGATTATAACCAAAAGAGAAGCTTCTAATGGATGGATCAGAATGACTTTTCCATGAGGTCGGCCGGTTCTTGTTTGGCACTTGCCATGGTTCGCCGTCGCAGGTCACGGTTGCATCGCTATCTCGGTTGTTCCATATCCGTCACAGCATATCAGTTAAATATTGGGTGATACGCACATTATAACATAAGAAAATTTTCAAAAAATTTAAAAAAATACTAAAATTAGAAAATACCAATAAATGTACAATCTGAAAAATATTCGAGTTGACTCTTAGTGAACTCGGATATATCGGTCGATACCATACATCATGGATTCGAATCGGTCAATGTCGATCGAGTCAGAGCGAGTCCCCTCCGTTGTTGTATGACTTGGTCAATTTGTATCGGAATTGGCTGATATTGCTAACCAATGTTTTGAAAACCGGACCGGACCGGCCGGTTTGACCGGTTGAACCGCGAACCGGCATGGCACCGGTCCGGTTCAATGCCATTGTTGACTTTGCTAGAAAACCGGTCAAAGACCGGTTGAACCGTGAAAACCGCCGAACCGGATTGAACCGGCGGTTTTCCGATTTTCAGCTTTCCTTTTTTTTTTTTTTTTTTTTTAAGTTTTGCAAAATACAGCTATCAAGATTCGAACCCAAGACCTTTGTAATAAAAGACCAATGTATTAACCGTTGCACCATCACATCTTATTAGTTTTTTTTTATAACTTATTTATATAAAGCAAACACTCATATTTCTTTTTTCCATTTTTCTTACAAAATCTCATCCCCTCATGGCTCTTTCTTTTTAATTTTCAACTCTCTCTCTTTCTCTCTCTATCCTCTTTTCTTTTGTCACTCCCTTTTTAATCAAACCTCTTTATTTTTAATTTATTGATGTTTTCTTCCATCTTTTAATTTTGTTTTTGTTCATTAAATTGAAAAAAGTTAAAAAAGAATTTTTTTTAACCCAAATTATTTAATGCCACAACCACTCACTTTTATCTTATTTTTTGTTTCTTATCAAGTTTACATTTCTATTTTCAATTTTCTTGACTTCCTTCGAACTCCAAATTTTCTTTTTTAAATTGCAATCTCTAAATTCCAAAACGTAAATTAAAATTTAAGTTCATAATATCTAATTCTCAGAGACATGAATTTTGTATAATTTCAAAATATTGTGATATTTTGGGGTTGGATTTAGATATAATTGAAATTGAGATGAAATTTATTTGTTTTAACTTATAATTTAAAAAAATTATTTTTAAAAATCCAAGTTATTAAAAAATAGTAATCTTTTCATCATATAAAATATTAAATTAGTCCATTACATGTCTTATTTTGTACATATATATATTTATATAAATTATTTTTTTAAAAATTCATTGAACCGAGGTTGAACCGGTCCGACCGGTTAAACCTCGACCCTTTCACTTCACCGGTTCAATTAACGGTCCGGTTTTTAAAACATTGTTGCTAACCCTTGCTGACAATAGTGTCTGTAGGATGTTGAAAACTTTCCTATACAACCATTCCATTTGAGTTGCCTCTCAAGACGAAGTTCCCAGTATCCAGCAGTTCTGCACTGGAATTTGCCACCACTGTAACATTAGAAAACCACAGCACCTTCTTCTGCCCGTTGAAGACCACGAGATTACCATCTTCTGAAATGGTAAATATTCCTCCAGAATCCTTCAAGTGTCTGTCTCTCTTAGCCACCCAAAGAACATTTGGCTGAGCAAAAATTATTGAAAATGATTCCGACGTAGTGATTACTAGTATTTGCAAGGCTGAAAAATCCCATTTTGTAATTTTGGCCTGCTGAGACTATAGATTCAGGGTCTCAAATCGGCCTAGTGATCGTAATGGTACCATCATCAGCCTCGCAATCTTTTGCAAAGAAGAAAGCAAAAAGGAGCAGTAGAATTACCAATTTTGCAAGTCTCCTCATCCTGACGCTGCAGAAAAAAGTTGTCTATGATTGATATTCATGTGGATTTTGAGTTTCGAGCATTGGCATTTGAATTCTTCCTCTTCATAATCTTACCGAGTTGCTGGATATTTCCTTCATTTCTGGATTCATAGTCAGCAATACAGAATAGACCCCTGGACTTCTAGACTAGTTAACCTCATTTATTTAACATTTTCTTTCCTTGACATTCTCATCCCTTTTTATACAACCGTAAATCTTGAAAAGTGATAATACCACAGCCACTTTTACTGAACTGTCAATAATGCTTGTGGAGTCAAATCCCTATGTTGCATGATTTCATTCTCCTCCAGACTTGTTTAGCTATCAAAAGGTAATAACTTAGCATTCAACTAACCATTCTAACTTATATTTGTATTCTTTTTGCCAATAGTAGTAAGATTCTCCTATGGAATCATTTTTAATTTAATTAATTTAATTTAATCTTACCAAAATAAAATTAATTAAAAAAAGCGTTAGAACTCCAAATATGCTTTCCTGCTTCGCTCCCTGGTAAAGTTTGACTAGCTTTTGACCATTGAAAGTTGGTGAAAGGTACTTCGCTGGTTCTCGTTTGCTTGCACGCCATATATGGCGGTCAAAGTAAAGACACCAAATATTATGGTGGACCAAGTCGTTTATTTATGGTGTTTTTCTTCGTGGCTATGGTGTTTTTCACTTGCAAAGTCATAGCCAATCAAAGGCTTTTGAATATTCACGGTCAAGATCGACCTTTTTTGAATATTCTGATTCGTGGCTTTTCATGGCATGCGTCTCTTTTTTTTTTTTTTGAACCATCATTTTTTTTCATTTCATTTTCAGCGTATGCAAACACATTTGGAACTACTTCACTTGTACAACTTGCTAACTTTATTCTATTGCCTTGCAATGATACACCCAATTTCATGCAATTCAATTTAGACATCCCTTTAACACAAGGTTCAAAAAGAAAGTCAAAACAAAAGGTCTTGGGGGTAACAATTGTGGCTATAAGACAAAGAAAAGGGATAAAGGCTCAAATCTTATCACTAATGGTAAACAAATGAGGGGCTGGTCCTTTAAGAAAGTCAAAAGGGATTAAATTCAAGATGCCCTTGTCACTTTCATGCATCAAATTCAACAAAAATGTGATCTCAACATGCATATAAAATGACAATACGCAGGCACGTCATAAAGTGAGAGCCTTATGATCATGATTTTGGGAAATTTCTTCCCAACACGTGACCAGAAGGCGCGACCATGTCATAAAGACTGGGAGTTTTCTAGCCTTGCACCGTGAAATTTTTTCCTAGCACGCGACCAGAAAGCATGGGCACGTCATAAAGTGGAAGAGTTTTCTGATCATGATTTTGGAAAATTTCTTCCTAGCACGTGATCAGAAGACATGGACACAGCTTGTTGACCCCTTGACCCTTAAAATTCTGCACTTCTGAAAATGACGGACTCGTAAGTTAAGTGCAGACGTGCCTTTATTCAATTACAAAACACAAACATTAAATGAGCAAAACAAAACACAAATATAAAATGAAAAAAACACAATTGAAAAAATATCAACAAAGTTGGATTGCCTCCCAACAAGCACCTTTCTTTAACATCTTTGGTTAGATGTATTTAAACGTCTTTAGTTTGTATAAGTTGGATCTTCAATTGCAACATCTCTACCTCTTCAACTGGAAATTCTTCATAATAAGGTTTGAGGTGATGCTCATTCACCACAAACTTCATGTTCGTTTTCAAACTTTGAATTTTCATTGCTCCATAGTGTCTATGGCGGTACAAACTGTTAAACAGCAAGCAAGCACAAGAACAAAAGATCCCCTCATTGAGACTGGAGATTCATTGTTTCTTTTTCTTGTCAGTGCTGCCATCAGAGTTAGGCCAGAGGAAGGTGCAGTCCTGGAGGAATGGCCTTAATGTTGGATATGTCAAATTCATTCACTCCCTGAAAGGAGTAACAAAGTAGGAGAAATAGGGAGTCCAAAATTGTGGCCGACGTTAATTGCTCCTCTGCCAAAATTTTTTGGTTTGCATAATCAGTCTCAACTGGTATAATATACATAATTATTTTTTTGCGCTATTGATTATTAACTGATAGTGAGTTGTATTGTCTTTGCATTAGGGACGAGTTTGACACATAGGCCAAATACTAGGAATTGAAATTGCAATTAATTCTCCCTATTCTAGTATTTTGTGGAGGTGTACTTGAATGGGAGAGTTTATAAATGCAACCAGGAATAAAACTGTATGCGTTAGACAAAGTGTTAATGCCAATCAGAACCTAGTTAAACATGTCATTATAAAATTTGATCAAAAAAATTAAAGAAAAAAATAAATTAAAATTGATACCTTCAGAATGGCAATTGGTTTTTACTGGAACAATCTAAAGAAACACTAGTGAATAAATGATTTGGAAAACCCTAATATTTTTGTTTGGATACCTCATTATTCTACTAATCTTTGCCCATATTGCTGTAAAATGTGCTATCGGCCTTCTACGGCTGTTATACTGACATCATTGGGGGAATGTATACCTTGTTCAGGATGTACAGTTTTTGAAGGACAAAATATGGCATTATAAGCTGGTAAGTTGGGACAAGGGATCTCAACCATTTCACTGTTAAGCATTGACAGAACAGCGGACACGTTTGGTCTATCCTTGGCATGCTCCTGCACACATAATAGTCCAACATGGATGTATCTCAAGACCTCCATTTCAATGCACGGATCAAAAATTCTTGGATCGATTAATTTCACTGTTTCACCTGCATTCCACAGTTTCCAGGCCTGAAAATTATGAGAACAAAATGCAACTGAAATTAATCATGAGTTGTATAAAAGTGGAATGAATTTTGCATATATATAGAAACTTACATACTCTACCAGGCTGTGATCATTCGCCTCGTTACCAAAGCTAGTGTTTCGCTTTCCACTCACAATCTCCAACAGCAGCACTCCAAAGCTGTAGACATCTGACTTTTCAGAAAACTTTCCTCTCATTGCATATTCTGGGGCCATATAGCCACTGCATCCCGTTATCAACAAGGGGTGAAATTGATTTATGCTTAAACTCAACAGAAATGAGAGGGGAAGAAGGGGGGGGGGGGTATTTGGAGTTGGAGTTTCCATGATCGAACTGTGCTTACTATGTCCCAGCAACCCTGTTCGTATTGTCTTGATCTTGGTTGCCTCTGAAAATTCTTGCTAAGCCGAAATCTGATATTTTTGGAATCAGCTCCCCGTCCAAGAGAATATTACTGGCTTTAAGATCTCTGTGGATAATTTTCAATCTCGAGTCCCTATGAAGGTACAAGAGGCCTCTGCAGATCCCTTCAATGATGATGGTGCGTCTATTCCAACCAAGTAAATCATGTTTGCATGTATCTGAAATCAGGCAGAACGGAGTGCTGTTTTATTGTTTAGTCAGACGATCATCCATCAACAATTCTGTAAATACAGTAGAAGACATCCTAGTAATCAACATTTCGGTACAGGAAATTATAGCTAGCTAACCAAATAGATAGGCATCCAGGCTTTTGTTTGGCATCAATTCATAGACTAGCATTTTCTCCTCTCTTTCAACACAGCACCCAAGAAGTCTGACAAGATTTCGGTGTTGGAGTTTTGAAATGACCAGAACTTCATTCTTAAACTCCTCAATCCCTTGAGTCGAAGAGTTTGAAAGCCTTTTCACTGCAATTTCCTGGCCGTCTATCAGTTTCCCCTGCATATGTGTGCTACACGATTATTGAGTTCTTTACAGTCCAAACTGCATAAGGTTCCGCAAAAAAACGAACGAACACTTGATATACCTTGTAGACTGAACCAAAACCACCTTTCCCAAGCTTGTTTTCCACATGAAAAGTATTTGTTGCGTTAGCCAGTGTCTCATAACCGTACAGATGAAGCTGATCTTCACTGTCGCTGAGCATGTCTTTCATTCTGATGATTGTTTCACCTGCTTCAAATAGCGAAAGTTAGCTTTGTGCACCATCTCCATATTGCGAATGCATGTAGCGAATATGTCGTGACTTTATCTTTGCTAATCTAGCGCTTTACCTCTATGATAAGGCAACCACTTCCATAAGAAATATGCAAAACCAGCGACGAACAAAGATATCACAACAACTATGCTAGCAATGACTGCTTTCTTGTGACTTTTGCTTTTGCTGTGATCTGCATTTCAGGTGGTTCAAAGCAGATTATGAGAATTTACAAGGAACTAGACATGTGCCATCATATCAAATTCCAGCATCATTTTGAGGTAGATTTGTGCAATAAATTATCAACACAGCATAAGAAGATTTCACTAGTCATAGACTGGATCACATCCATATATGCAAGATGCAAGTAATGAATAAGGGGCTGGAAAAGTAATTACCAAGTTCAGAATAAGCCACACGAACATATAGATCTGTCCCATCAAAAGGGAATTGTTGTACATCTATCAAATCGCCACTCCAGTGCATACATCCAATGCCCTTAGGATATGCATAAGCTATGCAAGAGCAGTTGTTTGAGCACTCATCACCACATTCTTCCTCCCTTATGAGGTTGAGGACGCCAATCAAGTAAGAGGAATCTGGAACTTTTACGTTGTTGAGCTTTAAATACCCATCTGGTTTGGCCTCCTGGCCACCAGATATGTTCCCCTGGCATTGCAGCAATGCCTTTCTTAAGCAGCCACCAGTCCAGTTTCCCCTGTTCCATTCCTCCTTGTCTCTTGGCTCAAAACCTTTCAAGCATGTACAAATTGGCGAACCCTGAGGATTACATATTCCAAAAGGGCCACATTTGCCATAGACATCACATTCACTCTTTCGACTTGACCATGTTACCGTGGAATCTCCTAGGTCATTGTTCCAAACGTTCTCCAGGTCAATCCCAGAGGAAGTCAATACATAGTGGTGGTATGTCAAAACAGAATCATTGACGCAATCGTAGGTAAGGGATGCAGAATCTGTATTTTCATTCACCATATGTAATACATGTCGACCTGAATACATGCCAGGAACTCCAATGTACACGTTGCCATCCCATGGACCACTGCGCCAAAGAGGCTTACTCTGATCCCAAATGAAGACTTCTGGAATTCCTGGATGATCAAAACCTAAAGAGAAACTTCCAATAGATGGGTCGGAAGGACTTTTCCATGAGGTAAGCCGGTTCTTGTTCTTGGGGCCTGCCCCTAGTCTCATTTTGCAGACAATGGTGTCTGTAGGATGCTGAAAACTTTCCCATAGAATCATTCCATTTGAGTTGTCTCTCAGGACTAAGTTCCCAGTATCCAAGAGTTGTGCACTACAATTTGCCACCGAATTTGAAGCATTAGAAGACCATAAAACCTTTTTCTGCCCGTTCAGGACCCTAAGGTTACCATTTTCTGAAATGGAAAATATTCCTCCGGAATCATTCAAGGGTTGGTTTCTGTTAGCTACCCAAAGAACAGTCAGTTGAGGAAATTTATTGAAAATGATTCCAACATAGCGATTACTAGTATTTGCAGGGCTAAAAAACCCCAATTTGTAGGTTTGTCCCGCGGAGACTACAGATTCGGGGTCACGAATCGGCTTAGTGATTGTAATGGTATCATTAGCTCTGCAATCTTCTGGGCAGAAGCAAGCAAACAGGAGTAGCAGAGGTACTAAGTTTGCAAGTTCCTTCATTCTCCTGCTGCAGAGAAAATGGTCTATCATTGTTTTGCAACTAACTATTTGAGTTTCGACACTTCACATTTGACTTCTTCCTCTTTCTATTCAAAGTTCAAACCGCGTTGCTGCTGGATAGTATTTCTTAATGGCAAGTTTTCCTTCATTCACCCACAACAATTCAGACAGCTGGACATATGCATTCATGTTTCAAAGTCGACATTTAGACCCCATGATGGCACTGTATTTATGCGACAAAAAAATTTCCACCTAACAGGATTCAACTTCTATAAAGCAAAATCGGAGATAATGTTCGCGGAAATTGGTTCAAGAAAAAAATCTACACTTATATTCGTCGTTGTGGGTCCTTTTAGAAGTTGTGCCGTTAACCTCAGGACAACGACAGGAATGAGATCAAAGAACATTTTGGTTCTTGTTCTTTTAGCATTGCAAGTTTGTTGAGAAACACACACCACTCATTGATTTACAAGTTGTTATTCTGAATCCAACAATCACTATAAAGTCTATAGTCACAGGTTTCAATTTTCTTTTTCCTTGCGTGTTTAAGACGTAGATAGCATCCAGACAACTAGCCATTCTTTGATTTAAGGTACAAAAGGCAATTTGAACCAAAAAAATTCATTGTTCGACAAGGATGGCAGCATAACCGAATTTTTTTTTTCCAGTACCCTCTAAAACAACATCAATGTGCTTCACATCTTCTGTGCACTCGAAAGATGAAAAACACTTACCCCCAAAAGAAAAAAAAAAACATGTATCGGGATGTGCTATCTGCCTAGAACACTTGTTAGACTTGCACCATTCACAGAATCTGTGCTTTTTTGAGAACATCGAGCTGAAGCACCCAATCTTCCTATATAAGCTGGTAAATTAGGACGAGGAAGCTCTGCAATTTCACTATTCAGCATTGACAGAACAGCTGAGACATTTGGCCGATCATTTGTATATTCTTGCACGCATAGTAGTCCTACATGTACGTATCTCATGACCTCCACTTCGATGCATGGATCAAAGATCAATGATGGGTCTATCAAATTTGTTATATCATTTTCATTCCACAAATTCCAGGCCTGAAAAATTTGGCAAGTTGATGAATTTTGGAGTTCAGAGATTGAAATGTTAGAAATGGAAATGAATCTTTAGAATTGCAGTCCTAATAAAGAAACAAGCTTACATATCCTAAAAGGCTGAGCTCGTACTCATCATGGTAAAAGCCCGTGTTTCTCCTTCCGCTTACAATCTCCAATAATAGCACTCCGAAACTGTAAACATCTGACTTTTCTGAAAATCTTCCCTGCATTGCATATTCAGGGGCTATGTAGCCACTGTTATCACATAATTTGGGGACGTGAGAACAAAGTTAATCTACGGAAGTTGCATTATAGGATATCATTTTAGCAGTATGTGCTTACTAGGTTCCTACAACCCTGTTGGTATTTGCTTGATCTTGGTTGCCTCCGAAAATTCTTGCTAAGCCGAAATCTGATATTTTTGGCTTAAGATCTTCATCTAAGAGGATGTTGCTTGCTTTTAGATCCCTGTGAATAATTTTCAATCTTGAATCCCTGTGAAGGTAAATGAGGCCTCTTGCAATCCCCTCAATGATGCTAATGCGGGTGTTCCAATCAAGTAAACCAGGTTTCGATGACTCTGAAAAGATCAGGAGGACTAAAATCATCATAGGTTTATCAAACAGTGTTGGGTTCCATAAAGAAAGACGGTTCTATGGAACTTTAGTAACCACATTGGAAAAAGAACCACCAGATTGACTAACCAAAGAGATAGGTATCCAAGCTTTTATTTGGCATGTATTCGTACACAAGCATTTTTTCTTCTCTTTCAACACAGCAGCCAAGAAGTCTTACAAGATTTCGATGTTGAAGTTTAGAAATCAGCATAACCTCATTCATAAACTCCTCAATTCCTTGACCAGAAGATTTTGAAAGCTTTTTCACAGCTATCCCCTGTCCATCTGATAGCTTTCCCTGCAGTTACATAACCGTTACATTTGCAGTATTCAACCATAGCAAACACCACATGCAGCTGAGGATGTGTACCTTGTAGACAGGGCCAAAGCCACCTTTTCCAAGCTCATTTTTTGGTTCAAAATCATCTGTTGCATTAGCTAAAGTTTCGTAACTATAAAGTGGTAGCTCTTCAAGCTTGTGTTGCTCCAAGTTGTGGCTAAATACTTCCCCTGCTTCAATTAATGAAATCTGATCTCCTTTCCCTGTGCTTATCATGAAATAGTGCTTGGTAAATTTATGATGAGGAAAAACAATATCTGAAAAATGAAGCTAAAATCAGAGTAATACCTTTCCGCTTAGCCAGCCACTTCCAACAAAAGTATGCAGACAATGCAAAGGATAAAGATGCTGCAATTACTGAGGTTGCAATGACTGCTTTCATGTCCCTTTTCTTGCCTATAAATGTCAAAGTTTCAAAGCATCTTCAGAAAGCCTACCATCGAGAAAGAACTAGCCAAATGCAATTCTATGTCATTTTGACTTTCTTGTAGAATTTATAGAAAAAATGTAAAAAGAAGTGAAGGAGACTTGATAACTTAGTTACATTCCAAAATATAGCCTTGATCGAATTCAAATCGTATTTGAATGCGGAAGCAGAAAGTAAAATGCTACATTAAGAGTACAGAGTTACTAAAACATTGTAATAAGAAGTGTCATACCAAGTTCAGAATAAGGCACACGTATGTATAAATCTGCCCCGTCAGAAGAGGATAACTGCTGTATATCAATTAAGCTTCCGTTCCAGTGCATACAGCCAATGCCCGGATAAGAGGCATAAGCTAAACAGGAGCAATTATTTGAGCACTGAGTACCACATTCGTCTTCTGAAGTTGCTACCCATTCAGCCAAATCTGGAACTTTAGTGTTTGGGAGCTTCAAGAATCCATCTTGTTTGCCCTCAGAACGAACAGAATTATTTCTCTCACATTGCAGCATTGCCTTTCTTGTGCAACCACTAGTCCAGTTTCCTCCTTCCCATTCCACCTTATCTCTAGGCTCAAAACCTTGCAAACATGTACAAATAGGTGAACCATGGGGTTTGCAGCTTCCAAAAGGTCCACATATGCCATAGACATCACATTGACTTCCTTGGCTTGACCATGTAACCTCCCAATCCCCTTTTCTATCTGATAAAACTTTCTGCAGTATAGACCCTGAGGAACTCAATTCAAGGTACAACAAACCACTATCATTTGAATACGTGAAGGTAGCATACACCAATCCTGTATCATCCGTTACCAGGCTAAAACCATTTAGATAAACTGGATCCATGCCAGGAACTCCAATAAAGACACTGCCGTTCCATGGACCACTGCGCCAATAAGGTTTATTGTCGTTCCAAAGGAAGAGTTGTGGAGTTTGCTGGGGTTCAATACCTAGGGAGAAACTTCCGATAGATGGATCAGAAGGATTTCTCCAAGAGGTCAATCGGATTTTCTGGCCTTTCGTACTCGAACTTAATCTCATCCGCCGGAGATATGAGTCTGTCGGAATCTGAAAACTTTCCCACAGAGTTCTTCCACTGGGATTGTCTGTCAAAACCAAGTTTCCAGTATCCAAGAGTTGTGCAGTAGAATTTGCCACAGAATTTGAAACTTTAGATGACCATAGTATCTCCTTCTGCCCATTCAAGACCACAAGATTGCCGTCTCCTGAGATTGTCAGAGTTCCTGATGAATCATTTAATGGTCTGTCTCTATTTGCCACCCATACTACTGCAACTGCAGGAACATTGAACATGATTCCAACATATCGATCACTACTATTTGCAGGACTGAAAAATCCTAATTTGAAAGTCTGGCCTGAAGAAACTATAGTTTCGGAGTCCTGCAGAGGCTGAGTGATTGTTATATAATCCACCGCTGTACAAGCATCTAAACAGAAGCAAGCAAGTAGTAGAAAAAGGGATCCCCTCGTTGGTGATTGAGAAGTTATCATTGATGATGAACAATCTAACTCCATTTCATTCCCTCCACAAATTGTTTATATCTGGGAATCTAATACGACAATACAAGATTTTTGCATTCTTCCTAGATATTTAGACCAAGTCATGCCATAAGAAAATTAAACCCATCGTGGCTCCTGTCATATTCATGAAGCCATCATGCATGATGAAATCCATGTGTTTGATTATGATAAACTAAAGGGTAAATTACATTTTATCCCCATGTGGTTTAGCCTTTTTTTAAATAACCCCCTATTATTTCAAAAGCTATATATAACCCCTCATGATTTGGATTAAAGTGTCAAAGTGACGGAACTTCTAAAAATGTCGGCAATACAAGATTTTTGCATTCTTCCTAAATATTTAGGCCAAGTCATGCCATAAGAAAATTAAACCCAATCGTGGCTCCTGTCATATTCATGAAGCCATCATGCATGATGAAATCCATGTGTTTGATTATGATAAACTAAAGGGCAAATTACATTTTATTCTCATGTAGTTTAGCATTTTTTTTACATAACCCCCTATGATTTCAAAAACTATACATAACCCCCTCATGGTTTGGATTAAAGTGTTAAAGTGACGGAAATAGTCATTTGTAACGGAACTTCTAAAAATGTCGGCAATACAAGATTTTTGCATTCCTCCTAGATATTTAGACCAAGTCATGCCATAAGAAAATTAAACCCAAACGTGGCTCTTGTCATATTCATGAAGCCGTCATGCATGATGAAATCCATGTGTTTTGATTATGATAAGCTAAAGGGCAAATTACATTTTATCCGCATGTGATTTAGCTTTTTTTTATATATATATAATTCTCCTATGGTTTCAAAAGCTACACATAACCCCCCTTGGTTAATAAATAATTTTCAACTTTACACAAGGGTATTTTTGACATTTTAAGTGACTCCGTTACGAATGATCATTCCCGTCACTTTGATACTTTAATTCAAATCATGAGGGGATTATATATAGTTTTTGAAATCGTAGGGAGGTTATATAAAAAAATGTTAAATCACAGGGGGATAAAGTAGAATTTGCCCTAAACTAAACGTTTTTAGAGCTTTGTCAGTATTTGAGGGAGGTAGAGTCAGCTTAATAATATATTGTCCCAGTTGATTGCATTATTACTCTGAATCAAGCTCATCATGCGGCTTAAACTTGAGAGTCGGTTACCATTTGTCCGCCGTCATTATTGAAGCTGACAAGTCAACTCAATAAACTACTAATCTTTAGGTAAAATCCTATAACACAGCAAATTGCTACCGAGACCAACCTTTGGCGCTTGCAGTTGGCTCTGTAAAGCTTTACTATCTGAAACAGTATCTCCAATAAAAGCATTAGAAACTGTAACAGCGGATAGAAATGTTTGGAAAAAAGGATGACAAGTCATTCACCTGGCTTGGAAAAGAGGATAGAAATGTTTGGTATAATTAATTTTACGGAAAGATAAAACATTCTTCTACTGTTTCAAAGTAGCATATTTGACCTGAAACCTGAAATTAAGCCCAGTAGTTTGCGCATCAGCATTTTCATTTCTTTTTCTTTTTTTTTTTTGGAATAAACAGAATCGAACCTAAGACAAATCAAACACATTAACTACCGGATGTTCTACAAGATTTGACTACAATTTTTATACTTTTAATCCAAAAACCTGAACGTTTCAATGTTTTCATTCAGCTTGTTTCTAGAACTCCATAGAGAAAATTTATGCCAGACGCGGCTTCTCAAACTGATAGTTAGTTACTCTGTCTGAACTACAAAGCATCCCATTCTTCCTTCTTTTTTTTTTTTTAAAACTAATCCATCCTCTGCAGTGTGGTGGTTTGCTTTTATCTCATCAGGTAACCAAATTACTGTCAGAGGTTGTGTCCACGCACTAAAAGCTGTGGTATATGATCATGTTAGCATACTAAATCAAGACTCAAACATAGAAATTTTTATATTATTATTTAACAGTGTCAAGTTACGGTCTTAGTAATTTTATTTGAATCCAGTTACGATATTATTGTTATTGCGATTTGTCGAGAAGATTAAAATTTAATAACATTATTATTATGGTGTATGGTTAATATGTTATCATTAGCATTATTCCTCTTCTCTCATATATATTGTGTAAATTGCCTCCTCATCTACATTAGTTTTTGTGAAATTTATCTCCTATAATTTTTGGGTGAAATCTTTTTGAGTTCTACAAATCATTTGCTGCAAAAATAACAATAGTTAAAAGAACGAACCATTTCTTTACGAAAGGTCATATGTTCGAATTTCGTACTCGATGTAAAAATGATTATCAATAATCTATGATTCCAAAAACATGCTCTGATTTATGGTGGTGATTAGAGTCGAACCCATTATAACTTTTATTAGCAAAAAAAAAGGACAAAAGTTGGAGGCTTGGGAAAAGAAATCCCTTTTGCCTATAATATCATGTATGCTCTAATTCATGGTGGTGATCAAAATTGAACTCATTCAAACTTTTATTTAAAAAAAAAATGTTGAAGGCTTGGGAAAAGAAAGCCCTTTTGCATATAGCGTCCTGAAGACTATTTGATGAACCCAATGGTGACAACTAAGTTGCAATTTTAATTCTTTCAGCTCGGTGTCTTTGTCATGGATAAATTACACTTTACCCCCCTATAGTTTAGTATTTGTTTACATGGCCCTCCTATGGTTTCAAAAGTTATACATAATCTCCTCATGGTTTAGATTAAGATATCAGAGTGACGAAAATTGCAATTCACAACGGAGTCAACTAAATGTCAAAAATACATTTATGTAAAGTTGAAAATTATTTATTAACCACCGGGGGTTATAGATATTTATTGAAAATTATAAAGGAGATATATAGTAAAGCACTAAATCATAAGGGGTATATATGGTAAAACACTAAATCAAAAGAGAATTATATGGTAAAATAAAAAACCATATAAGGTTTGAGTGTCATACATATTCTATTTATATATTTTGGTTACTTCAATTATTTAGTTTTTAAACAAAGGTAACTTCGATATTCTCATAGGTTCCATAACGGATGATTATTTCCGTCAGTTTGACACTTTAATCCAAATTATGAGATGGTTATATATAGCTTTTAAACTATATGGGGTTATATAAAAATTAGTTATATCACAGGAAGTAAAGTGTAATTTGCTCCTTTGTCATTGAACATCCACTTTTAAATCCCTGTATAAAAAAGAGATTGATCTCGAAGATTGAGGAATGAACGAATGTTTTATATCTTTCTCTTCTTCTTTTCCATCGACTTTAGTATACCACTTAAAATTAAGTATTCCAAGATTGTACTATGTAACTACTCCATCTATCTTTGTGATGTAAACCAATGAGCAGATTCGGACCAGTTGGCAAACCAATGAGCCGATTATCAGCTGGGTTGGATATCTTATTATTCTTCAGTTCTCGATTGAAAATTATGTTTATTCTAATTAGTCTATTATAATTGATGATTGAAGTTACATATTATGTCCAGTTATGCCTAAGTTACCATCATGCCTTTTAATTAGAGTTAAACGCATCTCATTTCAGTTGTGGCACTAACCAAGAAAAAAAAA
Organism: Coffea arabica; assembly: GCF_036785885.1. Taxonomy (NCBI): domain Eukaryota; kingdom Viridiplantae; phylum Streptophyta; class Magnoliopsida; order Gentianales; family Rubiaceae; genus Coffea; species Coffea arabica. Next base: position 37,948,424 of record NC_092327.1, read on the forward strand.
ATTCCAATTGATTACATATCAATAATAAATGTGATTAGAATTAAAACAGCCAATAAAAAATATATTCACTAACCCTTGCTCTTATCTCAAATCATTATATGTAAAAAATTATCTTCAATTTTTGTTGGTTTTATGCACTGGCTAGACACATCATAGAAAATTTCTGTCTTACTATTACAACTTGCAACCCCGGTAAAATATATAGTAATTTAGCTTAGATACGATAACCTTCCATCTTTGAGTTTCTGTAATCTCCGAGTTTTTGTAAATTGTAATTATACAATGCATAGTAAACGTTTAATTTCTTTTTTACGTAATCAACATTTTGTGCGGCTCACAATTGATTAATTTTGTTCATCATAATTTCTTAGCCAATGTTATGCCCACAATCAAAACTCTACAAAATTACTGAAGTCCAAAAAGTTCAACATACTAGCCATTAAGATCCTAGACATTGAAGACTTTATTAATCCTGCAAAACATGTTTCACAACTAGAAATTGTGACTAGTCAATGATAGTCAAAAAAGGGTCTAAACAGTCACAAAAACTTTTTGTAACCACATTGTGACATGTATATGAAAGTCACGGATTTAATAGTCACAAAATTTTTTATGACTTGTATATGAAAGTCACATTATCAATTGTGACTTGTAAGAATACCTTTTATGACTTGTATTTTGAGTGTAATAAAAAGTCAAAAAAAATAGGATTTATTTGTGACATGCAAATAATAGTCACAAAAGATCTTTTGTGTCATGTTTTGCTGGTCACAAGTGCTATTGGGACCCACTAGTTAAATTAGACCCCAATAGCCTTGTGGCTAGCGGACTTGCGAGTCACAAAAACATCTTCTTTTTTCCTTTTTTCTTTTTTCTCTTTTCTTTCTATTTTTATTTCTTTTGTTTTTTTTTTTGGAAGGCCAAAACTTAAAAGAAATCCATTCGCAAGCCTCTTTAGTTGATGTCCATCAAGAACTAAGAAAAAGAAATAAATTCATTTATAGCAAATTAACTAGCTACTCCTTCGAGTATTAATGAATGAAACCTTCCATTAGTTAACATACTAATCGAGTCTCGCAGTATACACTAATGTTCATCAAAATTACAATATCACATATACAAATAGGCAGTACCATCTGAACTTCATAGAGAATGGCTCGAGCCATACGAAAACCTTCTAAGAGCCAAGAAATGATATCCTAAACCTGCAAAATGAAACACATTCAAAAAAGGAATTACATCCCGAACATGAACTTTCCATAACAAAAACCAATGATCCCTAAAGTGAGTAATCAGTTTGACCATAGCACCAAGATGATCTTCAATTTACAACATGGTCAATCAGTTTAAGCTTACGATTTTAGTGCTACTAGTATTTTTCAGACTCCATTTATGTGTGTCAAAGGAAAATAGGACATTGATAAATAGATAATCAAATTTAAAAGTGGTTACTTGTTTAATGTTATTTTACCAGTCTTCTGTACATCAACGAATTGAAATACCTACAAGCCAGTAACACTTTAGATTCTTTCAAACAAAGCAAATAAGTAAAGGTGAACTTCTCAAGTAATTAGCATTATTGGATTCCATATTCAAGCTTAGTGGTTCTAAGTGATACATGGTCAAAAGTCATGCATGAAAATTCGTATATAGATAAAGAAATATGAACATAAAAATTTCCTAAAATTGAGTTATCTGTCGACTAGGAAAAGTACTAAAAATCCAATCTAGAACCATGGGTAAGACATTGACATCCAAATACATCATCCAGAAACTAATTGGTTTTCTGCAAATAATCCAAATTGTGCGTTGAAATCTGCTCTTATCTCTGAGAAAATAATTTCAGATGCATAAAGTCAGCCTAAGAAACAGAGACTAGAAGAAAGTATTCATAGGAGAGACTATTGCTAAAACTGTTCATGATAGCAAGTAAATAGTTATTTATATACTTTATACCCAGTAAGCTGTCAAATATACGGTCAGACTGAGATGCATAAACATAACCAAGCAGCTGATTGTATGCTGATACCTCCAAAGCAAACTGATGTTGTGCTACATCCATCTTGTTGAATGCATTACTAGTACTGCATGCTGTGAAGTGGATTCTGTTATCGGCCTTCAACAATCGTTACAGTGACATTGTTATAGAACCCTTTGCGAAGAAGAATCACTTTCTGAAGATCCTAATCTTCTTGAATATGCCGGTAATTTGGGAAGAGGGAGATTTGAAATTTCACTGTTAAGCATGGATAGAACAGAAGAGATACCTGGCCTATCTTTTGCAAATTCTTGCACGCACAATAGCCCTGCATGGACGTATCTCAAGACCTCTTTTTCGATACCCGGGACAAAGATAGCTGCATCTATCAGTTTAACTGCTTCTTTTTCATTCCACAATTTCCAGGCCTGAGGAAGCAAAATGAAACAGTGAATTTAATTTGCTTTACGCAAGAATGGGATAAGGAACTTTGCCCTTATGATACTCTTCATAGTCGAAGGTATTATCTTACATATCCAAGTAGACTCAGCTCATTCTCGAGATAATAGAAGTTACTATTTCTCCTTCCTGTCACAATCTCTAATAGCAGCACCCCAAAGCTGTAGACGTCTGATTTTTCTGAAAATATGCCTTCCATTGCATATTCGGGGGCAATGTAGCCACTTACGTTCATCACCATACATACATACATACATACATACATATATATATATATGCAAAAGAGTAAAAAATTACTTTGAGTTATGAGGACTGCAAGGGGAAGAAAAACAGTTTAGACATGATGAACTGATTGAATTAAACAAGAGAGCGACATATACTCACTATGTACCCACAACCCTCCTTGTATTGGCTTGATCTTCATTGCCTCCGAAAATTCTTGCCAAGCCAAAATCTGATATCTTGGGTCTCAACTCTTCATCTAAGAGAATATTGCTTGCCTTTAGATCTCTATGAATGATTTTTAATCTTGAATCTCTGTGAAGGTAAAGGAGGCCTCTGCCTATCCCATCAACGATGGTGACGCGTTTTTTCCAATCGAGTACACTTGGCTTATCAGAATCTGAAAGAGCAATAATGACGTAGATCAATATGACTCAGCATAAGGTATTACGGAAAATTTCCTGTGCCATATAGTGCTGCTAGTCGAAAAACCTGGTTTTTTGGAACTGAAGAAAAAAAAAAAAAAAAAAAGTGCTGCGATGTTCATCAACAAACCAAATAGATGGAAGTCCAGGCTTTTGTTTGGCATGTATTCATAGACTAGCATTTTCTCTTCTCTTTCAGCACAGCAGCCAATGAGTCTAACAAGGTTCCGGTGCTGGAGTTTAGAAATGACCACAACTTCATTCATAAACTCCTCAATGCCTTGGCCAGAAGTGTTGGAAAGCCTTTTCACTGCAATTTCCTGGCCATCTAACAGCTTTCCCTGCAGATGCAATGATAATTAAGTTCCAATCCTAGCAAACAACTCATGTAGTTCTTGAAGCAGCGTGGAATACCATGAGGAGCTTACATTACCTTGTAGACTTGACCAAAACCACCTTTGCCCAGCTCATTGCATTGTTCAAAGATATCTGTTGCTTTAGCTAGTGTTTCATAAGTATACAGAGGTAGCTCTTCTAACTTGGCTCGGTCCCCAGTTTTGTTGACCATGTTTTCCACATTATACGTAGGTTCAAACGAAGACACCTGATCATCTTGGTCTTTACCTGTTTATGAGCAGGTGGTAGGTGAATGCATGAATATAAATCACAACACACGAGAAATTAATTAAGCACAGTTTGAGCATATTAAAGTAAGTAATCTCACCTTTGTGCTTAGTCCACCATTTCCAACAAAAATATAGAGAGACGGCAATAAATAAAGGTGCTGCTATTGCTGAGGTTGCAATGACTGCTTTCATGTCCCTTTTCTTGCCTATAAATGTCAAAGTTTCAAAGCATCTTCAGAAAGCTACTATCGAGAAAGAACTAGCCAAATGCAATTCTATGTCATTTTGACTTTCTTGTAGAATCTATAGAAAAAATGTAAAAAGAAGTGAAGGGGATTTGATAACTTAGTTACGTTCCAAAATATAGCGTTGATCGAATTCAAATCCTATTTGAATGCGGAAGCAGAAAGTAAAATGCTACATTAAGAGTACAGAGTTACTAAAACATTGTAATAAGAAGTGTCTTACCAAGTTCAGAATAAGGCACACGTATGTATAAATCTGCCCCGTCAGAAGAGGAAAACTGCTGTATATCAATTAAGCTTCCCTTCCAGTGCATACAGCCAATGCCCGGATAAGAGGCATAAGCTAAACAGGAGCAATTATTTGAGCACTGAGTACCACATTCGTCTTCTGAAGTTGCTACCCATTCAGCCAAATCTGGAACTTTAGTGTTTGGGAGCTTCAAGAATCCATCTTGTTTGCCCTCAGAACGAACAGAATTATTTCTCTCACATTGCAGCATTGCCCTTCTTGTGCAACCACTAGTCCAGTTTCCTCCTTCCCATTCCACCTTATCTCTAGGCTCAAAACCTTGCAAACATGTACAAATAGGTGAACCATGGGGTTTGCAGCTTCCAAAAGGTCCACATATGCCATAGACATCACATTGACTTCCTTGGCTTGACCATGTAACCTCCCAATCCCCTTTTCTATCTGATAAAACTTTCTGCAGTATAGACCCTGAGGAACTCAATTCAAGGTACAACAAACCACTATCACTTGAATACGTGAAGGTAGCAGACACCAATCCTGTATCATCCGTTACCAGGTTAAAACCATTTAGATAGACTGGATCCATGGCAGAAACTCCAATAAAGGCACTGCTGTTCCATGGACCACTGCGCCAATAAGGTTTATTGTCGTTCCAAATGAAGAGTTGTGGAGTTTGCTGGGGTTCAATACCTAGGGAGAAACTTCCGATAGATGGATCAGAAGCATTTCTCCAAGAGGTCAATCGGATTTTCTGGCCTTTCGTACTTGAACTTAATCTCATCCGCCGGAGATATGAGTCTGTCGGAATCTGAAAACTTTCCCACAGAGTTCTTCCACTGGGATTGTCTGTCAAAACCAAGTTTCCAGTATCCAAGAGTTGTGCAGTAGAATTTGCCACAGAATTTGAAACGTTAGATGACCATAGTATCTCCTTCTGCCCATTCAAGACCACAAGATTGCCGTCTCCTGAGATTGTCAGAGTTCCTGATGAATCATTTAATGGTCTGTCTCTATTAGCCACCCATACTACTGCAACTGCAGGAACATTGAACATGATTCCAACATATCGACCACTACTATTTGCAGGACTGAAAAATCCTAATTTGAAAGTCTGGTTTGAAGAAACTATAGTTTCGGAGTCCTGCAGAGGCTGAGTGATTGTTATATAATCCACCGCTGTACAAGCTTCTAAACAGAAGCAAGCAAGTAGTAGAAAAAGGGATCCCCTTATTGGTGATTGAGAAGTTTTCATTGATGATGAACAATCTTACAATCTAACTCCATTTCATTCCCTCCACAAATTTTTTATATCTGGGAATCTAATACGGCAATACAAGATATTTGCATTCTTCCTAGATATTTAGACCAAGTCATGCCATAAGAAAATTAAACCCATCGTGGCTCTTGTCATATTCATGAAGCCATCATGCATGATGAAATCATGTGTTTGATTATGATAAACTAAGGGCAAATTACATTTTATCCTCCGTGATTTAGCATTTTTTACATAATTCCCCTATAGTTTCAAAAGCTATAGATAACTCCCTCATGGTTTGGATTAAAGTGTCAAAATAACAGAAATAGTCATTTGTAACGAAACTTCTAAAAATATCAAAATTATCCTTATAAATACATGACACACTAATCCCCTTATGGTTTTCAAAATATACACCTAACCTCCCTTGATTAATAAATAATTTTCAACTTTACATAAGAGTATTTTTGACATTTTAGGTGACTCATTTACGAATGATCATTTCCATCATTTTGACACTTTAATCTAAACTATAAGGGAGTTATATATAACTTTTTGAAGTCATAGGGGGTGACGTAAAAAATACTAAATTACAGGGGGTAAAGTAAAATTTGCCCTAAACAAGACTTTTTTAGAGTCAGCTTAATAATATATCGTCCCGGTTGACTGCACCATTACTCTGAATCAAGCCCACCATGCGGCTTAAACTTGTGAGTCAATTACCAGTTGTCCGCCGTCATTATTGAAGCTTACAAGTCAACTCAATAAACTAATCTTTAGGTAAAATCCTATAACGCAGCAAATTGCTACCGAGACCAACCTTTGGCGCGTGTAGCTGCAACTTGCAGTTGGCTCTATAAACCTTTACCAGCTGAATCAGTATCACCAATAAAAGCATTAGAAACTGTAACAGCGGATAGAAATGTTTGGTATAATTAATTTTACGGACAGATAAAACATTCTTCTACTGTTTCAAAGTAGCATATTTGACCTGAAACCTGAAATTAAGCCCAGGAGTTTGCGCATCAGCATTTTCATTTTTTTTTTTTTTTTTGGAATAAACAGAATCGAACCTAAGACAAATCAAACACATTAACTACCGGATGTTCTAGAAGATTTGACTACTATTTTTTTTACTTTTAATCCAAAAATCTGCAAAAATAGAAATTTTTATATTATTATTTAACAGTCTCAAGTTACGGTCTTAGTAATTTTATTTGAATTCAGTTATGATATTATTGTTATTGTGATTTGTCAAGAAGATTAAAATTTAATTACATTATTATTATGGTGTATGGTTAATGTATTATCATTAGTATTATTCCTCTTCCCTCATATATATTGTGTAAATTGCCTCCTCATCTACATTAGTTTTTTGTGAAATTTATCTCTTATAGTTTTTGGGTGAAATCTTTTTGACTTCTACAGATCATTTGCTGCAAAAATAACAATAGTTAAATGAACAAACCATTTCTTTACGACTCGATGTAAAAATGATTATCAATAATCTATGATTCCAAAAACATGCTCTGATCTTTGGTGGTGATTAGAGTCGAACCCATTATAACTTTTATTAGCAAAAAAAGGGCAAATGTAGGAGGCTTGGGAAAAGAAATCCCTTTTGCCTATAATATCATGTATGCTCTGATTTATGGTGGTGATCAGAGTTGGAACTCATTCAAACTTTTATTTTAAAAAAAAATGTTGAAGGCTTGGGAAAAGAAAGCCCTTTTGCCTATAGTGTCCTGTAGACTAACCCAATGGTGACAACTAAGTTGCAATTTTAATTCTTTCAGCTTGGTGTCTTTGTCATGGGTAAATTACACTTTACCCCCTTGTAGTTTAGTATTTGTTTACATAGCCCTCCTATAATTTTAAAAGTTATACATAATCTCCTTATGATTTAGATTAAGATATCAGAGTGACGAAAATTGCAATTCATAACGGAATCAACTAAATGTCAAAAATACATTTATGTAAAGTTGAAATTTATTTATTAACAACGGGAGTTATATATATTTATTGAAAATTATAAGGGAGATATATAGTAAAGCACTAAATCATAAGAAAGTTATATAGTAAAGCACTAAATCATAAGAGAGTTATATGGTAAAATAGAAAACCATATAAGATTTGAGTGTCATACATATTATATTTATATATTTTAATTACTTCAGTCATTTAGTTTTTAAATAAAGGTAATTTTGATATTCTCATAGGTTCCATAACGGATGATTATTTCCGTCAGTTTGACACTTTAATCCAAATTATGAGAGGGTTATATATAGTTTTTAAAACTATATGAGGTTATGTAAAAATTAATTATACCACAGGAGCTAAAGTGTAATTTGCTCCTTCGTCATTGAACATCCACTTTTAAATCCCAGTATAAAAGAGAGATTGATCTCGAAGATTGAGGAATGAATCCCACTTTTAAAATAATTGATGATTGAAGTTACATATTATGTCCAGTTATGCCTAAGTTACCATCATGCCTTTTAATTAGAGTTAAACGCATCTCATTTCAGTTGTGACACTAACCAAGAAAAAAAAATTCCAATTGATTACATATCAATAATAAATGTGATTAGAATTAAAACTGCCAATATAAAAATATATTCACTAACCCTTGCTCTTATCTCAAATCATTATATGTAAAAATTATCTTCAATTATTGTGGTGTCCCTTTTTTATTTAATGATAACTGAAGTTAACTACGTATATCATATATATTGGTTTAGAAGAAAATACGAAGTTAATGACTAGACAAAAGATCATAGATAGCTAATAAAAAGACAAAAAGTTAATTTATTTTTTGTTGGTTTTATGCACTAGCTAGACACATCATAGAAAATTTCTGTAACCTTCCATCTTTGAGTTTTTGTAATTATACAATGCATAGTAAATGTTTAATTTCTTCTTTATGTAATGAACATTTTGTGCGGCTCACAATTGATTAATTTTGTTCATCATAATTTCTTAGCCAATGTTATGCCCACAATCAAAACTTCACAAAATTTACTGAAGTCCAAAAAGTTCAACATTCTAGCCATTAGGATCCTAGACAATGAAGACTTTATTAATCCTGCAAAACATGTTTCACCGCTGGAAATTATGACTCGTCAATAATAGTCAAAAAAGGGTCTAAACAGTCACAAAAACTTTTTGTAACCACATTGTGACATGTATATGAAAGTCACGGATTTAATAGTCACAAAATTTTTTATGACTTGTATATGAAAGTCACATTATCAATTATGACTTGTAAGAATACCTTTTATGACTTGTATTTTGAATGTAATAAAAAGTTAAAAAAAGTAGGATTTATTTGTGACATGCAAATAATAGTCACAAAAGATCTTTTGTGTCATGTTTTGCTGGTCACAAGTGCTATTGGGACCCACTAGTTAAATTAGACCCCAATAGCCTTGTGGCTAGCGGACTTGCGAGTCACAAAAACATCATCTTTTTTCTTTTTTCTCTTTTCTTTCTATTTTTATTTCTTTTATTTTTTTTGGAAGGCCAAAACTTAAAAGAAATCCATTCACAAGCCTCTTTAGTTGATGTCTATCAAGAAATAAGAAAAAGACATAAATTCATTTATAGCAAATTAACTAGCTACTCCTTCGAGTATTAATGAATGAAACCTTCCATTAGTTAACATACTAATCGAGTCTCGCTGTATACACTAATATTCATCAAAATTACAATATCACATATACAAATAGGCAGTACCATCTCAACTTCATAGAGAATGGCTCGAGTTATACGAAAACGTTCTAAGAGCCAAGAAATGATATCCTAAACCTGCAAAATGAAACACATTCAGAAAAGGAATTACATCCCGAACATGAACTTTCCATAACAAAAACCAATGATCCCTAAAGTGAGTAATCAATTTGACCATAGCACCAAGATGATCTTCAATTTACAACATGGTCAATCAGTTTAAGCTTACGATTTTAGTGCTACTAGTATTTTTCAGACTCCATTTATGTGTATCAAAGGAAAATAGGACATTGATAAATAGATAATCAAATTTAAAAGTGGTTACTTGTTTAATGTTATTTTACCAGTCTTCTGTACATCAACGAATTGAAATACCTACAAGCCAGTAACACTTTAGATTCTTTCAAACAAAGCAAATAAGTAAAGGTGAACTCTCATGTAATTAGCGTTATTGGATTCCATATTCAAGCTTAGTGGTTCTAACTTCTAAGTGATACATGGTCAAAAGTCAAGCATGAAAATTCGTATATAGATAAAGAAATATGAACATAAAAATTTCCTAAAATTGAGTTATCTGTCGAATAGTAAAAGTACTAAAAATCCATTCTAGAACCATGGGTAAGGCATTGACATCCAAATACGTCATCCCGAAACTAATGGTTTTCTGCAAATAATCCAAATTGTGCATTGAAATCTGCTCTTATCTCTGAGAAAATAATTTGAGATGCATAAAGTCAGCCTAAGAAACAGAGACTAGAAGAAAGTATTCATAGGAGAGACTATTGCTAAAACTGTCCATGATAGCAAGTAAACAGTTATTTATATACTTTATACCCAGTAAGCTGTCAAATATATGGTCACCCAGACTGAGATGCATAAATATAACCAAGCAGCTGATTGTATGCTGATACCTCCAAAGCAAACTGATGTTGTGCTACATCCATCTTGTTGAATGCATTACTAGTACTGCATACTGTGAAGTGGATTCTGTTATCGGCCTTCAACAATCGTTACAGTGACATTGTTAATAGAATCAACCCTTTGCGAAGAAGAATCACTTACTGAAGATCCTAATCTTCTTGTATAAGCCGGTAATTTGGGAAGAGGGAGATTTGAAGTTTCACTGTTAAGCATGGATAGAACAGCAGAGATATCTGGCCTATCTTTTGCAAATTCTTGCACGCACAATAGCCCTGCATGGACGTATCTCAAGACCTCTTTTTCGATACCCGGGACAAAGATAGCTGCATCTATCAGTTTAACTGCTTCTTTTTCATTCCACAATTTCCAGGCCTGAGGAAGCAAGATGAAACAGTGAATTTAATTTGCTTTATGCAAGAATGGGATAAGGAACTTTGCCCTTATGATACTCGTCATAGTCGAAGATATTATCTTACATATCCAAGTAGACTCAGCTCATTCTCGTGATAATAGAAGTTACTATTTCTCCTTCCTGTCACAATCTCTAATAGCAGCACCCCAAAGCTGTAGACATCTGACTTTTCTGAAAACATGCCTTCCATTGCATATTCCGGGGCAATGTAGCCACTTACGTTCATCACCATATATATAGGCAAAAAGAGTAAAAAAGTAGTTTGAGTTATGAGGACTACAAGGGGAAGAAAAACAGTTTAGATTTATTATGAACTGATTGAATTAAACAAGAGAGCGAACTGTACTCACTATGTACCCACAACCCTCCTTGTATTGGCTTGATCTTCATTGCCTCCAAAAATTCTTGCCAAGCCAAAATCTGATATCTTGGGTCTCAGCTCTTTATCTAAGAGAATATTGCTTGCCTTTAGATCTCTATGAATGATTTTTAATCTTGAATCTCTGTGAAGGTAAAGGAGGCCTCTGCCAATCCCATCAACGATGGTGACGCGTTTTTTCCAATCAAGTACACTTGGCTTATCAGAATCTGAAAGAGCAATAATGACGTAGATCAATATGACTCAGTATAAGGTATTACGGAAAATTTCCTGTGCCGTATAGTGCTGCTAGTCGAAAAACCTGGTTTTTTGGAACTGAAGAAAAAAAAAAAAAAAAAAAGTGCTGCGATGTTCATCAACAAACCGAATAGATGGAAGTCCAGGCTTTTGTTTGGCATGTATTCATAGACTAGCATTTTCTCTTCTCTTTCAGCACAGCAGCCAATGAGTCTAACAAGGTTCCGGTGCTGGAGTTTAGAAATGACCACAACTTCATTCATAAACTCCTCAATGCCTTGGCCAGAAGTGTTGGAAAGCCTTTTCACTGCAATTTCCTGGCCATCTAACAGCTTTCCCTGCAGATGCAATGATAATTAAGTTCCAATCCTAGCAAACAACTCATTTAGTTCTTGAAGCAGCGTGGAATACCATCAGGAGCTTACTTTACCTTGTAGACTTGACCAAAACCACCTTTGCCCAGCTCATTGCATGGTTCAAAGTTATCTGTTGCTTTAGCTAGTGTTTCATAAGTATACAGAGGTAGCTCTCCTAACTTGGCTCGGTCCCCAGTTTTGTTGACCATGTTTTCCACATTATACGTAGGTTCAAACAAAGACACCTGATCATCTTGGTCTTTACCTATTTATGAGAAGGTGGTAGGTGAATGCATGAATATAAATGACAACACATGAGAAATTAATTAAGCACAGTTTGAGCATATTAAATAATCTCACCTTTGTGCTTAGCCCACCTTTTCCAACAAAAATAAAGAGAGACGGCAATAAATAAAGATGCTGCAACCACTATGACTGCAGTGACTGCTTTCGTATCCTTCTTTTTATCTGTATTTCAAGTGTTGAAAGCATAATCTCAGAATTTTCATACAAGGAATTAAGTAATATGCCCTCATTTTGGTCATTTTGATACCTTTCTGGTAGAAACACAAACAAATTTCATCATAACTTCAAATAGATCCAAAAAAATGTGAAAATTATCAGTTTTGGACTTTTGGATTGATTGCAAATTAAAAAAAAAAAAAAAAAAAACTGGGCACAAATCCTTAGACAAGTATAAGCAATTGATAAGTGAAACACCTAACCATAACAAGAGTATAGAAGATATATCTTACCAAGTTCAGAATAAGGTACGCGTACATACAAGTCTGCCCCATCATAGGAGAAGTGCTGCACATCGATTAGGTTGCCACTCCAGTGCATACATCCTATCCCTTTGTAATATGCATAAGCTGTGCAAGAGCAATTTTTCAAGCAAGAACTACCACATGCTTCTTCTGAGATTACTACCAGCACAAGGAAATCTGGAACTTTCATGTTTGGGAGTCTAACAAATCCATCTTCTTTGGCATCTGTACTGGAAGATTGATTTCTCTCACATTTCAACAATTCCTTTCTTATGCATCCACCACTCCAATGTCCTCTGTTCCATTCCTCTTCATCTCTTGGCTTAAAACCTTGCAAACACGTACAAATTGGTGACTGTAGACGATTGCAGCTTCCAAAAGGTCCACATTTGCCATAAATATCACATTGGCTTTCTAGACTTGACCACGTTACACTCCAATCTCCTTTTCCAATTGAGACCTTTGCCTGTAAACACCCTGAGGAATTCAATGAGTAGTAGAACAGAGCCGGATTATTTACAGAGTTGTAGGTAAAATAAGTAGATCCTGAATTGTCCTCCACCAGATCTAATCGACTCTGATAAGCAGAACTCATGCCAGGTATTCCGATGAACGTATTACCACTCCATGGACCACTGCGCCAGCAAGGTACATTATTCTCCCAAACAAAGAACTGCGGAGGTCGGAAAAGATGAAAGCCTGCAGAGAAATCTCCAATGGAAGGATCAGAAGGGCTTCTCCAGGAAGTTAGTTGGAGCTTCTCTTTTGCACCCGCACTTAATCTCATCTTTGGCACCAAAGAATCAGTAGGAATTTGGAAACTCTCCCACATCGTACTTCCATCTGAGTTGTCTGTCAAGACTAAGTTCCCAGTATCCAAAAGTTTGGCACTTGAGCTTGCCACCGACTTTGAAACATTAGAAGACCATATGGTCTCCCTCTCCCCATTCAAGATTACAAGGTCACCGTCTTCTGCAATTGTCAAAATTCCGGTAGAATCCTTAACAGGTTTGTCCCTGTTAGCCACCCATATAACAGTTGTTCCAGGAATATTGTACATGATTCCAACATAGCGATTACTAGTGTTTGCAGGACTAAAAAAGCCCAACTTGAAGGTTTGCCCGGAGGATACTATAGTTTCATTGTCTTGGACAGGCCTACCGATAGTAATGGTGTCTATGGCAGTACCACAAACTGTTAAACAGGAAGCAAGTACAAGAACAAAAGATTCCCTCATTGAGACTGGAGATTCATTGTTTCTTTTTCTTGTCAGTGCTGCCATCAGAGTTAGGCCAGAGGAAGGTACAGTCCTGGAGGAATTGTGTTAATGTTGGATATGTCAGATTCATTCACTCCCTGAAAGGAGTAAGAAAGTAGGAGAAATAGGGAGTCCAAAATTGTGGCTGCCTGTATCTCTACGATGAGCCTTGAATTAAATGGCTAATCCAATTATTAGACCTCGTGTTTTTTTCCTGCCTTTGACGTTTCTGTCCTGGTCCTCCTGGATGGCTACGTGACTAGTACTTGAGTTACCAGTGGTCTGTTGGCCTAATTGTCTGCTAGATCAGTAACTTGTGGTATCAATTGTCCTTGCTTAGCACATCAAGAATGACTAAACACAGTATGAAATTTTTTTTTTTTTTTTTTGCATCATTTATCAGCTTGCTCAATATGATCTCCCTTGGAACGACTATTAGAAAAAAAAAGTTATAGAAAAATCAGGAAAAAGGGTTTAATCTGCCAAATTGGGGACATAATTGTGTCATGGTAGACAGAGAGGATAGATGTTCTTGCTGGGGCAAGTCATTTAAAGCTCCAAGACAAAAAGTACAGAACAAATTGTAGCATGCATCCATAAAGGCCAAAAAAAATATTGAAAAACATTTCCACGCACTCCCACTCAATTCTAGCTCAAATAATAAATAAATACGAAGATCAGATGTTCCTTCTAGTATTTTATTTTATTCTCATTCTTTTTCTTTATTTGGTTGCTGCCCTACCGGTTACTACTATACTATACTCTTTTCCTTGCTTTGCTTTTGATCTACCAAAGATTAATCCACGTGGCTCGTATATCATCAACTTTAATCACTGAACCTATTCTATTAAAGTTGTAAGCTTATTATAGTACTAAATCACAGGAAGGGCATACTTTTATGGGCAAATTCCACTTTACCCCCTTGTGATTTAGCTTTTTTTTTTACATAACCCCCTTATGGTTTCAAAATCTATACATAACTCCCTCATGGTTTGGATTAAAGTGTCAAAGTGACGGAAATGATCATTCGTAATGGAGTTACCTAAAATGTCAAAAAATACCCTTATGTAAAATTGAAAATTATTTATTGACCAAGGGGGGTTATGTGTATATTTTGAAAACTATAAAGGGGTTATATGGTAAAATATTAAAACATAAGGGGATTATATGGTAAAACATAAAAATCATACGGGGTTAGTGTGTTGTGTATTTATAAGGGTAATTTCGATATTTTTAAAAGTTCCGTTACGAATGATTATTTTCGTCACTTTGATACTTTAATCCAAATCATGAGAGGGTAATATCTAACTTTTGAAATCATTGGGGGTTATATAAAAAAGTAATAAATCACAGCGGGATAAAATATAATTTGCCCTACTTTTATTCCATTGACAAGACAAGCTCAACATGCTATTCTATTAAAGTTGCTGCCCAACATGCTGCGTCATTAAAATTAATTAAGCAAATCAAAGTGCTTTTAGTTCTCTCAAAGACTGGTTCACCTTGTTTTGGCAGTTATCATGCACTGGATGTATGCGCTGTCTTTGAAATAAGCAAAAATTTTCTCACCCAAAATAAGCTCTTGAATTGACACATTGATCTAGTCCAATTCTATCATGCTGTGTTTGTAATCCTTCTTCGCGCAAATGGACTAAATATTATGGACTAAAACTAGATTTTTTTTTTTCCCTAAAAATTTTATAGACATCATTACTGGCACCCCGACTCGACATGAATATCAAACAACTTCATCTAGGCATTTGCTAATATAAAGAACTTATATTCATTGATATTCATGAGAAGTTGGCTCGACAGAACCGACAAGGAAGGGGGAGAAAAAGGGAAACGACGTGGAAAACCAAGTGAAACAGGGGATAGTGGATATAGGAATCCAAGCAGCTTCAAAAGTTGGACGCTTGGGTAAATGAAAGCCCATTTGCCAAGAGTCAAGTGTGTCCTTCAGTTTGACAAAAAAAAAAAAAAAAAAAGTGTGTCCTTCAGTTGCTATTTGATGGAACCCAATGGTGACGACTAAGATGCTATTTTAATTCTTTCAAGAACATCAACTTTGAATTCGTACATGAATGAAGATTATCACGATACTCAAAAAAAAAAATGAAGATTATCAGGAAGTTAAGTGTTCGTGGATCGAGGAATCTGATGGATATTTTATATATTTTTCTTTTTGATTTTTATCAACTTTTGATTTGTATACCCCTTAAAAAATTAGTATGATAACACTTAGTAGCACTGTAGTAGAGTCAAACACATACTAGAGTTCAATATATGAATTTTCTAAACAAAAAAAAAAAGAATTAAATATTAGAGCTTTCTAACAAAAAAAAAATGTAACTATTAGAGCTTAATATATATCCGATTATCATTTGCAAATCTCAGCTCCTTATCCGCACTCCCTCATTTGGCTTACCTGAAAAATATGAGGAAGGAAAAATTAAAAAAGAGAATCTATATCTATATGTATTAGAGGGCAGGCTTTTTATGAGGAGTCTCCACAAACGTCAGAAATTTGAATCCCTTTTTACTACAATTTTAGATTTATTTTAATTCTAATTCAGTAATCTTCATCGTTTCTCCTTAACTCTTCCTACTTGCCAATTTACGTGATCCACTAATTCACAAAATCAAAACTCCAAAATTTTAACTAACAGATAATAACCACCCTTGCAAAATCACATCTGCAAATCCTAAATCAAGTTTGACACTTATCATACCACTGATAGTAATAATTAACTGATAATTTAAGAAACTCATTACTACGAAAATCACATATCCAAAACTTCGGAACCCGTTTGAATTATTATTCCCATAATTCCACGTATGTTATTATCATAATGTATTTTACTCTTATAATTATTCACAAAACTGATGATGACTAACCCATTTTCATTTGTCATCCACATAAACTAATACAATGAGAAAAAAAAAACTATGTATCATACTCTCACTATAGACGAATCCCACCTATAAGCATTTCAATCAGTGAAAGAGTCAGGATTATTTTCATGGGGGGCCAAAATTTTTCCTAACAAAATTATTTTAATATGCTATGTTCAAAATAATTTTCATCTATTTAAATATATGACATCTAAAAATATCAAATATTAACTTTAATTATAAAGGTATGTAACAAATAAATAATTTTTTTTGAAGAAAAAATTAATTTAAATGTAGTTAATTCATATATATATATATATATATATATATAGTAAATCTTATATACACTGACAGTGTATACACTATTACCGTTTGATTTTGTGACATGTGTGCAAAAGTTGAATTTTAAATTCAAATTTTGCATAGTTATCATTCATCCAATTCTGATAGTGTATAAACTGTCAGTGTAGGAAAGATTAATCTATATAATATATATATATATATATATATATATATATATATATATATATATAGACACACATACAATATGAATTAAAATTTTTAAAACTTAATAGGGCCATGGCCCCTATCAATCCCTCTTGGCTCTGTCATTAATTTCAATGGCACATCAATTCCAAACTTGCAAGATTGCAAAGGAGAAAACAACTGATCATAAAGCAAAATCTATACTGCAATGATCCCATTGAAATATTTCAAAAGATTCAGTAAATTCACTTCCAAAAAAGACAAGTCTCACTGAACATTCTTTTGTAGTACGAATTCTACAAAATTTAACAGAGTCAATTGAATTACCAATATTGACTTTCGTACTAAAGGTTTATTGGTATGAAAAATGTTTGCACATTCGTATAAGATTATCAAATTGAATGCATAATATTTGTAAGTATTTCATTTTGAAATCAAATGAAACATCTGATTACATTCATTTTTATCCACATATCATTCATTTTCTAATATAAATTTCTATTATTATATCAAGGTCCATCTTCCGCAAAAATGCAGTTCTTGAATGATGTGCACATTTTATCATATTTTGAACTATTGTTAGACAAATTTTAGATTTTAATTATATTGGTACAATTTTTTTTACTTTTTTTAATTCATCCTCTCTTTTAATTTCTTTCAATAATGTCAACACCGTGCGTAGCACGGGTAATCACACTAGGTATAGATGCATAAGAGAACTCTTAGAATCCTTCCTATTATCAAGTTCAGGGTTGGTTCAGCACGGGTAATCAAACTAGGTTTAGATGCATAAGAGAACTCTTAGAATCCTTCCTATTATCAAGTTCGGGGTTGGTTCGAATCTTGAACCTAATAATTGAGAATAGGAAGGGTGGGGGAAAGGTTGGAGGGGTAAATCAAAAAAAAAAAAGGAGAGATGGAGAAAAGCCAGAAAAAATGTGGAGAGAGCATTGAAGGAGTACCACCACAACAGAATTTTTGTCGCTCGAGTCCTACGGACCTACTCATGGACTTATATTGGACGAGATAAACAACATGATAAATGGAACTTCCCTTGGAGATATTTGGTTTGGTTTAGCTTTTAAAGTTAACAATGCCATTAATGACAGCCGAAAATCTTTGATTTTATACACGAGAGGATGCAAGATGAAAGGGTTGTAGAACATTATTATCTCCTCTCAAAAAGCAGTTTTGAGGTTCGTACCAACTAGATTTCTTTTTGCCTTACTTGTGCTATCAATTTACCATGCTGAAGCAGTAAATGCTTCCTCCTGGAGGGAAGATATCATGCTTACATTCGCAATGGCCTTCCTGATAACAAACATCTCCTGTGGCTTCATGTCCTTTCTGGAGATGATGATCTTAAATATCACTACTTGAAAGTGGGTGAAAGTTTTCACTGGACGTTTAGAATGAAATTTTCACTGGACTTAAATGTCACTATGTTAGTTTTTGTGAAATTTATCTCCTATAGTTTTTGGGTGAAATCTTTTTGAGTTCTACATATCATTTGCTGCAAAAATAACAATAGTTAAAAGAACAAACCATTTCTTTACGAAAAGGTTGGATGTACGAATTTCGCTCTCAATGTAAAAATGACTGTCAATAATCTATGGTTCCAAAAACATACTTTAGTCCGTGATGGTGATCAGAGTCGAACCCATTAAAACTTTTATTAACAAAAAAAAAGGACAAATGTTGGAGGCTTGGGAAAAGAAATCCCTTTTGCCTATAATATCCTATATGCTCTGATTCATAGTGGTGATCAGAGCTTTCAAATTTTTATTTTTTTTAAAAGAATGTTGAAGGCTTGGGAAATGAAAGCCCTTTTGCCTACAGTGTCCTATAGACTATTTGATGGAACCCAGTGGTGACAACTAAGCAGCAATTTTAATCCTTTCGGCTCTGTGTCTTTGTCATGGGCAAATCACACTTTTCCCCTGTGGTTCTGTGTTTGTTTACGTAACTTCTTTTGGTTTCAAAAGTTATACATAACATTTTCATGATTTAGATTAAAATATTGTGACGAAAATTGTAATTCATAACGGAGTTGATAGGGTGCAAAATTGTTATTTCAATTTATGATTATTTTTTCCTTGATTTTAGCAAAATATTATTTTAATTGATAGATTTTACTTATATTTGGTCAATGGTGCTAAGTGTAGGAAAGTGAGCAAAACGTGATTAAAAGGGGTAATTTTTTAACACATTAAAAAATAATTTGGTGGTAGCGCGTTCGAGACCCGTGTCCAAATCCAAAGAGCTCGGGAATTTACTGCATATGGAATTTCCTAATTTAGTCAACTATAGACGGCTTTTGGTTGAAAATTTGGAAGATTTTGATTATATTTATTAGTAGTAGTATTGGATTAGGAAATATGACTTATTATCTTTTGTAGTTGCTTTTTTTATTTAGAAAAATATTTTATTATTAGTAATAGATATCAATTAGGAAATTGGGAGGACCGCAAGGGACGCCCCGTTTGATTAGTACTTCGGCAATAGAGAATTAGGGTCGTGAGTCTTTGGTCTTGAAAAAAGGCGGCCGCTTGGCTTTTCTCTGGCTTCTTGATTATTCACTTTGGTAAAACACTCATGCGAATTCCGTTAATAAAATTGTGTGGCTCTTTCCCGATGACGTGCAACTAAATTTCTCTTTTCCAATTAAGGAATAATGAAGGATTTGATCCATCTACATCAGTGAGATCTAATTTTTTTTAAATTTTTTTATTCGTTAGTATTCGTATATTTTTTTAATTTAATTTGTCATGATTATTTTGTTGTTTGAATATTAAGAATCTGATATTTAATTCAACTTAACAAACTAATGCCAGTTAAGATAGTTAAAGCTGTAATTGTTTAATTATCTTAAATTAGTGGTGATTAGCATGATTAGTTTCATGTTAGGGAAACATATGATTTAATTTAAATAAATTCTGGTAGTGTATTTATTGATTAGAACAAGATTTTTCTAATTTCTAATGCAATTAAAAAATTAAATTCTACGGATGTACCTAGAGTTATTTCTTAGTTAGAGAAGTAGTTAATGAGCGTATCTTAGCAATTGAGACGATAAGGAAAAGTTAATTGTCATCGCGTGCTTGGCAACTTATTTATTAATGAATAGATAAAATAATTCTTGCATCGATGATTAGTTATATGAACCACTTATGAAGTTATATCCTTTCTATGTCTATGATGAGCCTTGAATTAAATGGGTAATACAATAATTCGTTTCATTATTATACCTCGTGTTTTTTTCCTGCCTTTGATGTTTCTGTCCTGGTCCTCCTGGATAGAGCTTTCTAACCAAAAAAAAAAAAAACTATTGAGCTTAATATATATCCGGTTATCATTTGCAAATCTCATCTCCTTATCCACACTCCCTCATTTGGCTTACCTGAAAAATATGAGGAAGGAAAAATTAAAAAAGAGAATTATAGATGCATGAGAGGACTCTTAGAATCCTTCCTATTGTCAGGTCAGGGTTGATTCGAATCTTGAATCCAATAATTGGGGGTAAGAACTATGAAGGTTTGGAGGGGTAAATTTTTTTTTTTAAAAAAAAAAAGGATGGAGAAAAACGAGATAAAATCATAAAATGTGGAGAGAGAGACGATTGAAGGAGTACTACCACAACGGAATTTGTGTGGCTTGAGTCCTACGGACCTACTCATGGACTTGTATTGGATGAGACAAACAACATGATAAATGAAACTTCCCTTGGAGATTACTAATATATTTGGTTTAGCTTTTAAAGTCAATAATGTCATTAATGACAGCCAAAAATCTTTGATTTTATACATGAGGGGATCCAACTTCCAAGATGAAAGGGCTTGCAGAACATTATTATTATTATCTCTTGTCTCAAAAAGCAGTATGAGGTTCGTACCAACTAGATTTCTTTTGTGCCTGACTTGTGCTATCAATTTACCATGTTGAAGCAGCAAATGTTTCCTCCTGGGGGGAAAGATATCATGCTTACATTCGCAATGGTCTTCCTGACAACAAACATCTCCTGTGGCTTCATGTCTTTTCTGGAGATGGATGATCTTAAATATCACTACTTGAAAGTGGGGGAAAGTTTTCACTGGACGTTTAGAATGAAGTTTCCTGGCATCACTGGAATTCTTTGGTCATTTTTGGTGGGGTGATCACAACTACAAGGAAGCAAGTTTTCCAGTTTTTGATGGCCATATATCAAGCGACCATTGTGGTGGCACTGGCACTGGCACTGGCACTGGTGTAGTGTATGTAATTGGCTAGTAAAATCAGATGGTTTCTATATTGCAAATGCCATCAACCCTGCTCCCAGTGATTGGGTTAAAAAGCATTGGTGGGATACTACAAAGAATGTTGTATGATACAGAGATTTTGGATTATAATCTTGTCATTAATGTTCCTCCAATTTATACATCTTTCAATTCCAAGTTCTTGGAAGATATTGTGGTTGTCAGGGGACGTGTACTCTTATCAAAATTAATGCACTTGTTCGGCTTTCAAGAACAATAATTCAAAGTGTGATGCACCGGTCTGGTCTAATGGTGGTTCAGTCCCCATCAGGTTCCCCCGACTCAGTTGGACCATCCCATAGAGTAGGTTTTTCCTCCCCTTAGGAGTAGGAGTATATTAGACAAGGCTAGATCTGCCGTTACATCAAAAAAAAAAATTCAAAAATTTAAGCTGTGGGGCTAGAATTGATTTTTCATTCAATAATGCAGGTCATCTCTATCTTTAGAGAACGTATTGCACTAAACAACATAATAAATATCTTTTCCCTGTACACCTGCTCCTTTAATGCAAACAAAGGATCACTCTTTTAGTTTGATACTGTTTCATTTCGACTGGCTTTGTCTTTTTTGCTCTGGTGAGTATGCGAATTCTGTCCAAGCCGACGATGTTTCAGCCTGGGCCTTGGTGGGATAAGTGTCGTCTTCATGTTGCAAATGACAACACCCCAACTCTTGTGGATGAGGATTCATGTTGCATAAGGTTTTTTGTTCTTTTCTATCTATGCCCAAATTTAATAGAGGGTGGGGAGGTTTGAAAAGGTAAAATCAGGAACTTGACCCCATAAAAGCTAATGGTTCAAAGGATCAAATTCAACTAATTAAACCTATTTGGTAGAAGGATCTTTAATTGGTTTTGTTGGGTAGTATTGAAGCCCTCTTACCCCAAAAGTGAGGAGTTTTTTTTTTTTTTTTTTACACTTATAGACTAACACACCACTATTTCCATAATTAATGTAAGATAAATTAACAATTTTCTCGTCACACATTGAGTCATAGGCTGGTTCTGAATCTTCTGATCATTCATCAACGTGATTATTGTATGATGAGCCTTTTTCTCGCATTTATAGAGTAGCACCAAACTCTGTCAACGACCGATATGGCACAAATCCCACAATCTCTCCCTTCACATATCAAGTCCTACGTGACGAGTCTTTCCCTTCCACTTATATAGACTAACACCCTCTAATTTCTTCTACAATTGATATGACATCGTCCATGGAAAAAAAAAAATTTTGTTTCAGCAAATATTAAATTATTTGACAAAAAATTTCTTGAGATTCTCCGGGCGAGCGCTAACTTTTAAGTATAATTACCTTTTTTATTTCACATACATCACAAGAAACAAAGGGTGCTACAATAACTTATATATATATATTTCTCGAATAATTTTTACCCAACATACTACATAATTGACGTCTTTATCTCGTAATGGAATTTAGGGTGATGCAAATGCTAAATCAACTGCAATTACTGCTAATTAGCATGACTAGAACATTAACCTCCCTTCCATGTCTGTTACAGCATTCCTCCTTTCCCATATTATCATCTGCTGCTAAAACCCATCATGCTTCTGTAAAATGATAAAATCCTCAAACGATAAAACAAATTGAAATATAAGACCCCTCCTAAGTCACCATATGAAACAAGAGGTTACAAGTTTATCTCATTTTCGACCCATACAATAAAGATTTCATGTAACAGTTGTAGGGGACTAGGACAATTCCAGGTATTGACTGCCCTCTGGAAAAGGGTAGTCATTTTCTGATATTTGGTCAACTAACAAGTTTGATCTGCCATATCTTCAAAAGCAATGTCAAAGACGAGAAAAAGGAAATTAAACAATGTGCATCTCATACTTCAGATCCTCCTCCACAGCATGGCTCACTAGAAGGCAGGACACTTTAACAGTAATCATAGCTCTGAAAGTTCAGTTGTTTATTTGGTCTGTTAACGTGCAACTTTGTGTTGTATCTCCAAGATTAAGAAAATAAAGCACTTCCATAAAGGATCCATTCACATGAAGCATTTAAAGATTTCCCTTTGCTCAAAAACTAAACAAAAGGACAAACAAATGAATGAAAATAAAGTAACAATGATATAATCATGCTCAGAAGAGGAGGAACTACTGAAGAATCGTTTTAATAAATGATAAGAAAAGTAAGAGCAAAATGGATGGATTACAGGCTTGCATCTTTTTAGGGAGTGGCATAAAATTCTCAAAATGCCTGCGATCTGAATTATACCCAAGAACAGCTTGACCAGATTTTAGACTCATCTAGGGCTGCAAAATCCCCATCATCAATCCACCAATAAAATGTATAAACACTACATACAACAGTGAAAGGGAAAACTAAAGATTAATCTGAATGATTTATAAGTCAATCACAGAAAAGATACTGAAGGTGGCAAGCAAAGCAAGACACCACTTGGATTCAGAACCAAAAGGCAGCACCAGGGCCATGCATCTCAATGTAGTATACATAAATACAGCAATTAAAACAAATTTTACATTTTTAGACAACAACCAGAAGAACTAATCTGGTTACCTCCTCCTTCAGTAGCCTATTCCAGTAAACATGTTGCTGAAGCAGCAGCACTCTGTGTAGGCCCTCAACTATATAGAAAAGGCTAAGGGGAGCAAGAAAAAGCATAGCTTCAGATATAGAAAGTACATATGAAATTTCCTGTTCAAAGCAAGTGACAATGTACAATAACAAATGTTATCTAGCAATAAACACAGAAATTAGCATACAGACATGAGAAAAGAAAAGCTCATTATCTATTTTAACATTACGAGATCCACTATTAAACTATAACTCATTTAATTTCTGCAGCAAACTCATAACACTTTCTTCATCATAACAATCTGAAAGGGTCACAAGCGTATGAATTGGTTGACCCTAAACAGTCCTTTCTAACCAGCTAAGTTCGGGATGCTAGAAATATCCAGAACATACATAACTTGTTTGACTCTGAATTTAAACATCATTCCAAGCACAAATATGGTTAAACGAGAGAACCCTGAATCTTATCTGTCATCAATTCTTAAAGAAAAAGGATTCCACCTTCAAATTGCACTAGTAATAAAGCAGAAAAATAATCTCAATTCTAAAAGAAGATTAACTATCTAAGTACCTGTAAGTCCCCTCAGCTAAGCAAGTAACATCAGGTTGCATCTTCTGATCCTTGCAACATAAGAAGGGGCAAAGTGCTAGAAGTGGTTGATGAAGAGTAGCTAAGCTGGTAACCAACGACCATTGACCCAAAAATATTGATCCTTCCTGCACTACTACGAGCAGCTTCTGCATCAGCACCCCTTTTAAAAATTACTCTGGCACGATGAGAATCACGATCGACTTCAGTTTCATATTCTTTCAGCGCCCCAAACCTTCTAAACATTTTATTCAAATTTATCTCTGATGGGAGACGATCTCCTTCGGAAAAGGTTAATATAAGTTCAGCTGGTGATATTTCAATCTTTTTCCGATCAGCATCCTCTGGTTGTTCATCTGCTGACATTTCATAATTTCCAGTAGAATACCTCTTTCTAGACTGTGACCTCCGGCCAGATTTATGGGCTTTAGTAGGCTCAGAAACCACAAGCTGATAATCCGTCTCACCGTTCTCATTATTCTGTAGTAATTGCTCCTCAGAGTAATTTTGAACAATTCTGTCAGTCCAATAAGAATCATTGACATCATCAAATTCAAATTCTTCAGTAGATCCTCCAATTGTATGATTAGCCTTTCTCTTTCTACTACCCCCCGGTCTCCCAACAGATGTGTGCTTCCTAACAATTGAATTTCTAAAGCCTGAGAAGAAAATAATAATGTTACTCAAAAAACTGTACCCTTTCTTTATATCACGAGCTGCCAACTGAAGTTGGGCTAGCATCTCCTCCAAAGAAGAAATTTCTGATGAAACAACTGTCAGTCCTTGTTGGGATTCTTCGTTTGCTAGCAGAGAAGCATCAGTTCCAGTTTGATCATTATGGCCTTTCAAAATTGGAGCAGACCCAGTCAGTTGGCTGGCTACTCTACGAATACAATCACCAACTTTAAACGATGGCTTAGGACTTGAAGATGTCGTAGAAACTTTTGCAGCATAAAAAGTTATTCTTCTATCTGATCCATCATTCAGAGAATCGACTGCTTTCCTTTTCTTCCCGGATTTACTCAGAGCTTTACCTTCTGAATAATCTTCACTATCCGGAGAATATTCCCGGTCACTCATCAACTCTGACAAACTTCTCTCCTTCCGAGTATGCACGCTATCTTTCAAATTCTGTTTTCTCTTATGTGAAGATGGTAGTTGCTCCTCGTCATTGGAAACAGGGACTGATTCATCAACTGCATCATTCAATGCCAAAGTCATTGCATCCCTTTCAAATGTTGCATCCCTTCCCTTAAAGACAGGTGGTTCACGATATCCCTTGAAATGACAAAAAGCAGTGAGCTGAGCTTGAGCAAGCACCAGTTCTAGTCTATCAACTGAACAGAATGGTGACTCTGCAAGTGATCTCATATACTGCAAAAGTTTATCAGGTTCAAAAGAGTCTGCTCCAGTAGTTTTGTCGACACCCTTTCTTCTGCTTGATTCCTCTCGGATCCCAGTGTTTTCAACAATCTGATATTCAATCTTTTCATATGCATCTCTTGGTATACAAGAGCAGGCTAGACCTAGCTCAACACGCCTTTTAACCTCATCCAAAGCACAGCTGACAGCATTTTGAAATGCTTCTGAGTTACTTTGCTTCTCTATCTGAGAGAAATGCGGCCGGAAGGGCTTTAGTAGAGATGCATCATTCCAAGCAAAAGTTCGGTCTCCAAAATATGCTACGAGAAAACAGTCCTTTTTGTAATATTTGACTGCCTTCTCTGAAGCATCAGCAGGATCAGATATTTGTCCAGGCCACCAAGGATGGCTTCTGACTTTTCCCCAGACTAAATCTGTTATGGAGAATTCATTTTCATTCTGTGGTGGCGAAAAATATCCAGCTTGATGTATACTCAGCAAGCTTGGAAGCTTTTCTGTTTTCTCTTCCATTCTTTCTGTTGGGTCCGTCTCAGAAGCATTTTCTGGACTTGATAAATCTTGCTCTTTATGGTCAACCTGTCCATCATGCTGGTACTGTTCTCCAACTCCTATATCTTTCTGGTCCTCTAAAGACTTAGTATCTGGAATATCAACCTGCATCAGATCATTAGGAATATCAATCTGCACCACGTCATTACCATTGGTCTGGCAGCATTCACTTTTGCTTTCAACCAACTGAGACACTGTACCAGATTCTGCTGTTCTATTGGTTTGATCCCCATTTGGCTGAAAAGTTTCATGACTGCCAATATCAACCTCGCCATGGAGACATTCAGAAACACCTGCGCCTTCAGATCGATCAGAATCTTGAGCATTAGAGAGAGAAGCATAAGCTCCTTGATTTAATGTATCTTTAGTCTGATCAACCTGCACCTCATGTGAGAGTGTTTCACTTATTTGAGCAACTACCTCTGCTTTATCACCTTGAATGGACATCGTAACCTCAGCATTTGAGTCTATTCTTTGAAAAGTAGCATTAGATACTTCCACTTTAGCACCTTCTTTAGTATCACTGTTTAAAAAACTGCCTTCACCCTTGTTTACACCCTCTTTCTCAATGTTTTCATCTAATTCTGTTAAAAGAGGCCTCCTGTCTATAGCATCACATACAGGAACCTCCACAGCCACCTGAGACTCAACAGAGGCTTCCATGGGAACAGCATTACCATTTTGTTCACTACATGAGACTGAACTTGACTCCAAGGCAACTTCCTTTTCATCCCCATCAATGACATCCAATGTGTTTAACTGCTCATTCTTTTGCACAGGTTCATTCCCACCTGAAACTTCACTGAAGTTTGCACCTTTTTTTTGATTTATTACTTCAGCATATTCTGTGGCCACCTGTCCATGCTCTTTGGAGATTTCCGAATCTGATTTCACAACTTCATCATCTCCTCTGAAATCTAAATTAGGCTTGATATCCTTCAAATGAGAGTCATCTCCAAGGCTGGTGGCCTTCGCAGCACTGTCTCCAGGGACAGGCGTCATTACTGGCTTCTCAGAATGTTCTTCAGTATTTCGTACAGGACATAAACTTGCATCAGGAGCATCCATGAGAAGTGCTTCATCTTTGAAATCCAGTACCTCGTCAATGTCCATTCCAATCCATTCTCCTCTTTCAACAACCAAAGACTGCTCAACTGATGGCTCTGGTGCAGCATGAGCATCCCCATGACTTCCACGTACTTTTTCCTCCTTCAAAACATCTTGTGCGTGGCTTATGCTCTCACTTTTTTCATCAGAAAGTGGAGCTTCAGGCTCAACACCAGAGTCCTGAAAATTCCCACCAGCAGGAATTTCTCCCTCTTCAACATTTTCAGTTTTTCTAATAGAACACTCAGGTTCCATTCCTGCAACAGCCTCACTCTTTGATCCTGCACCAACCTTTGTGCCTCTGAAAGTATCCTCTCCAACAGTATTTAAGCTGTCAGTTAAGGAGACACTGCTAACAACTGATGCAACTCCACCATCAACATTTTCATCAGGCCGCTCAGAAAAAGGCAATGTCTCTGCTCCCATATTACCTTGACTTGCAATGTTGTCAGCAGCCTTGTCATCCTCTATTGCCTGACCCTCTCCAGAAGAATGAAGAATTTGATCATTTGCAATAGTCTCTGTACCTGCAGTGCCAGGAACTAAGCTTTCTTCTGCAGTAGCCACCCCCAAATGCCTGCCAAGAACATCTTCTGCTGGATCATTATTAAATTCAGCAATTGCATGACTCGAAGTATCTTTATCACAAGCCTCTGAAATTGTCATCTCAACCGCAGAAATTTGATCTTTCCCCAGAGTCTGTAAACTGCTCCTAGTTACACCACCATCCAGAACTTCATCACTCCGACCTGTATCGCCTTCTTCATTCATTTTAGAAGCTTCCTTCTGACCTACTCTGTCTTGCTCGCGATCTGCTTCAGTACATGAAGATGCAACAACAGTATCGATTCCAGGATTCCAGACCTCATCATCCAAAACACCAGTGTCTTGTTCTATATCCCCCATTGCTTTATCACCTCCATCAACCAATTCTGTTTCCTCTACCACCTTCCCCTCAACCAACACACCCTCTCCCTCATCTGTAGCACTCGCCTCTACCCTCTGTGCAACATCCACGTTTGTTTGCTCACCAGATAAACCTGGAGTCACCTCAACTTCCTCCCCACCAACAACCTCCCCAGATGTATCATCCAACATCTGCGGAAAATCCTGAAACCCTTCAACCACAGTATGAGTCCTATCATCCCACAGTTGGCCACCCAAATCCCCAACTTCTCTTGACCCAATATCGCCCCCTACCACAACTTCATTTGCAAAAGACTCCATAACTCTTCCCAAACCATCACTATGACCGCTCACACCATCAACAAGGACATCAGAACCCACAACCTCTATCATTATCTCCTCTCCATCTCCCCCATTATAAGATTGCTCATCTACCTGTCCCTCACAAGCCATATTTCCCATCAGGGTTTCATCACCACTAGGCATAGTAACAGTCACAGTAGAAAAGTCTGCAACACTAGCTACTGAACCCACATCATCATGCTCGTCCATAGAAGACAGAAACAAAATCTGAGAAAAGATTTCAACTTTATCATGAAAGGTGCCAAACTTTACACAATAACTGAAACTTTAACATAAACCCTAATTACAAAACCACTCGAATCTAACCACAAAATGCATAAAAAACAGAAAAGAAAAGGAAAATTGCAAGAATCACAAAATACATGTCAAAAGAAGTAATCTCATATTCTCTGAATCAAATAAAGGTAATAAAGATGGTACCTTGTTTTTGGGTCGTCTTCTGAAGGGTGAAAGCTGAGATTTTTTCAGGGTTTTTTTTGGGAAGAGAGAGAAAACTTGAAGGTACAATGCGATGTATCGAGGAGGAGAGTCTAAAAGTGTCAAAATAATAGTTACACTTCCCAGTTAAGAGGTCAGCAGAGGTAAAAGTAAAAGCCGAAAACAGGTGTTCTCTTGTCCTATATGGTTAAAATTTTAGGAAAAAAAATATGAGATGAGCCTTGGCTATTCAGGTATTAGAAACTTCCCCCACTGACAAAATGACAAGTAGCTGTGTGGATTGTGCATTTGGGTACATCTAAAGAGTATTGCGGTGGGACCTTCAGAAATTCTCTCCACCAATATTGAGGTGTTTTTTTTTTTCAGCAACGAGACATTTGTATAATCTACTCTATCCTAATTTAGGGGAGAGGGGGAGCCTAAGGAGGCTGTGGTAGGGGTTAGTGGGTATACAGACCCAACTAGACCAAGAGAGTGCTATGACACAACCCTTAAATTTTTTCCGCTGCAGGTGAGGTTTGAACCCTCAACCTACAGCCCAAGGAGAGACCCTCCCTGGTGGCTACTGAGCCATTGGCCCAGTGGTTACCAATATTGAGGTGTTAACTTGCCATTTTCTACTCTGCTTCTTTTCCAACACAGGCATGCATCAGATTCTTGTCTCCCAAATTTTACTGCCCTGTGGTTTCTGGTGGGGTGAATATGACCTCACGTTTGTACTCTCACTTTTCAAGGCTTCGTTTAAGACATCAAATACTCACTCTAAATGGACATGAGGATCCGCCCCAGAGTTAAAAAGGTTCATGAATATTCAGTTTTCCATCCAGCTCGTGAATAACTTTAGAATTTGTTCTCCTAGCGCAGATTATTGGGAAAAATTATCGGGCGTCTTTAGGATAGCAGATTATTGGGAAAAATTAGCTAATTGGAGCAGGAGATATGAGAGATTTAATGATTCTTTAGAACGCTACTATTGTGTCACCTTGTTGTTCTTGTCCTTATATGCATTTGGACTTCATTTCAATTACATGATTGACTAACCAAAGGATGTTTGAGCTTTTGGGTTATATTCCGAAGCACTTAATATGTGAATTAGCATCACCATCTTCGTAGCAGTAGTAGTTCATGCAGACCATAAAATATGCAGAGGACTTCACTTTTGATGTTACCATGATAAATTGGCATTATCATCTCAATTTAAGTTGACAAGTAGAGCAATGGCGTACACCTCTTTATACTTTATGATCTGCATTAAATCCCAATGGACGCTTAAATCAACTCTAGAAAGCCTCGCAGATTTTTAATTTGTGTAAACACAATGGTGAACTATTACATCAACATTGTAACTGTTGCATACTTAGATTCTCAATACACAAAAAAAAAAAAAAAAAAAATTTTTGCCACTAAATATTTAATTTTTGGTCGAGGAATTTGATCTATAACTATATGAAAGATTTTTGTTACTCTCAGAAATCTCTGATATGTTTTTGAAAATGGGACTTTTCAAGGTGTAACACCATCTGTCTGATGTAAACTTAATCACAACTATACTACTTCTGCTATAAGTGTAATGAACTTATTGATCTACTTGTGGTTTAATACAATTTTTAAAAAAAATTTTGACACTCTTAATCACAAGATGTCGATCTCATAGTGTTGGTCGAGTTTTGTTCGTAAATAATTGGCGCTATGTATTTAATGAGTTGTACTTCGCAATATACAAATAATATAATTTTTTTTTGTGATAACGATTTCAAAATTAGTATTGCCCAATTTATAAAATACATGTCCATTGGGTTAGAATTCTGTCTCCTTGTCTGATTACGATCAACAATTCATGAGCTAGACTAGCCCTAAGCATAAAACTCCCAAAAAAAAAAATGTTCTGACCATTTATTAGATCTGCTTGAAACATAACCTTCCAATTGAGATTATTTTCTGCAAGATAACTACAGAAAGCCATGTAGGACTGGTCATCCTTTAATGCTTGGGACCAACATTTCCGGCGAAGCATAGCCCTTCAAACTATTGGCCCAATTCCATGGCCTAATCTTGACCACTCGACATTTCAGTCGGTGTAGTTCATCCTCATCCTGCTACTTATCTGGAAAGTGAAAGCCCATGGGTAAGGCCCTAGAAAGTCTTGGGCTAGACATGAATACTTTGGCTCTTTGAATGGCGGAACAATCAGAAGCCCTTCGGGGCCCTTCGGTCTCAAATGCACGAAGAAGTTTAGCTAGCAGAAGTTTCATACAAAATTCAGTATCTGGATCCTCATCCTAAATATTTCCGTTGAGTTTTGTCCTCTGAGAAGATTTGAATCATTCATTTGAGAGCCTATATAGGATGTGGTCTCCATTTTATCACCAGGGCTGAATTGCTATTTTCTGAAATTTTTGTAGAAAAATGTACCATAATAATTTTAATATATATGAGATAAAAAGGTAATTAGAAACCATGTTCACGAAAACTGTAATAATTTTTGAAAGAAAAATGGCAATCCAAACAATAGCCTCAGACAATAGAATATATGATGGCTGAGGAGGGTTCAGTCGCTTTGAGTGGTTGTAGATATCATCACATACATTAGAACATTTTTTTGGGCTACGGAATTATATTTGGACTAGACGTTAACTTGACAAAAATATTCAGTTTGGATGAAAAGAAACTGTGGAATGTGAACATTTTTAGAGGTAGTGAAGTATGGTCTTCTTACCCTGAAGAATCAAGAATTTTACCTCTTGGATTAGAATGAGCTGCTGCTATTTCCATTACTATTCATTCATCTTTTCTACAATTCAACTTTTAAAGCACTGATTCAGTAACATTTTCTATACAAAAACTCACTGTACTGCTTAATTAGCTCTGGCTTGTATAGTTGTCCTGATATTCTGATTTACAATAATACAGAGGAAATAAAAAAAAAAAAAAAATGGCCCATAGATTCAATTGTTTAGGCACATGGTTTCTAGAGATCTTCAAGTTTTGAAGCCGGAGCAAGTGACTCTATTCTAGTACAAAAAATATATTCTTTGTAATGAGCTGTGCATGCTGGCACATAAGTTTATGCTTTTTAAAGAATCTATGCAAAATCTATTTTAACCTTCTCAATACATTATTGTTTTCTGCTGAAATGTATGTTTGGGTGACAGGTAACTAGTGGACACTGATTAAGAATACTTATTTTCTAACACTTGTTAATATAGATTCTAGTGTTAATTTCTTGTTAATATAGATTCTAGTGTTAATTTTTCTACAAAAAATGAAACTAATTTAAGAAAGTATATTTTTTTTGCAGGTGCGAACTTAATTCGGAAAGTGTCTAAAGACATAGGTGGAATAAATATAACTATACGCATTTACATGATAAGTTAGATGTAAACTAGGTGTTCTCGTATATATTCAAATACCCAAAAAAAAAAAAAAAAGAGTAGGCATTTACTTAGTCAAGGTTTTGGTTGAGCAATGAAAGCATCTCATGAGATGTGAGAAATGGATAACCCTTGTTACAGTAATTAATGCTTGTTTTTTGCAGTTGCTTCCAGCTCAATTTGAGATACATCATGCTTGTTAGAGGAAGAGAGAATGAATGAATACAATTAGATGCCTAAGAATAATTTTTTTTTTAAGATAGAAAAAAAAATAAATGAAATGGAAAAGAAGAGAGCCACTGCAGAGACTGCAAATAATGTTGTTCTGACCAGCAGCCACCACCTTCTCCTCCTCCTGTTATTTTCATCTCTAACTGCTCTTTATCCCCACTTTGTTTTAGAGCTCCAGTGCTTTTGCCAACTGTACCTATTATTCCACAGCCAAGCAAACTGCATCTCCATAATCAGCTTACAATTTTACTGCACATTTCACTGACATCTAAAAGAATAACACAGCTTGCAAAGTTGCAAAAGTTTTATTTTCTTATGGCAGATAATACTACTATTATAATTAGCATGTAAAGTTGAAAGTTTGATCAGATTCTGGTCTCACATTCAGATCCACATGCTCATGTTCAGGTCACAGCTACAAAACTACCATACCATGTGGTGAAAGGTTTCTTTACTATCATCAGAATTATTGAACTAGGTTACATGATTCTTCTTTCCTTAATCATTTAGGACTCAAACAAAAGTTGGAACCATATATAACCCACACTAGCATTAGAAGATTAGACAGTTTATTATCATATGGGCTCCAAATATATACGTTTTAGAAGGATGCAGAGATCAAATATCTAAGGAATGGTCTAGACCAGAACATCCCAACTTGAACAGTACTGAATATAAAAAAACTTTTCATGCACAATTTTTGGCATGAAGATTTTCTTCTCTTGAAGAAAGTGCATGGAGAAACAAAAGCAAGCAAGCAGGGTACCTGTGCTGGGAGAAATGGATGTGGGCTTTGATGTCAAGGCCGGAGCAGAAGCCATTGGGGCAGGTGCGGTCGGAGAGTACATGTGAGCAGGAAGGCCCATTGTCTGGGTTTGATGGAAATGGTAGAGAGGGTACATGGGCATCAATGCATTTGCTCCCACCATTGGTTGACCAGGGTACACTTGTGAGAAATGCCCGTTCATGTAGGACCCCCCAGTGTAGCTTAGCTTCTGTTCATCATCGGGGACAGAAGAAACCAAATCAAACTCTTACACAATAATCCTCTCTTTTTTCCTCTTTTTCTTTCCAGGCAAGGTTTAGAGTTCCATTTCAACCAAAAAGTAAAGAAATCTGGTGCGTTTGCAAAATCATGCAATTTCCTCAAAAGTTTTTGGTTTGAAACGCGATCCAAAACTGGTAAATGTGTCCATGTGAATTAAAGCTTACTAATAATAACTAGGCAAATGTGGTCCAATTTTGTGCCTGCCTACTTTGGCCAATTGGATATCTGGAATAGCCTAGTTGAATGGCTCGACAGTTTTGCATCAAACCAATTAATTACACAGTTATGGGAGATAGAGATAGTGAGAGCAATAGTCATTGTTTTATGAGATTCGACTGCTTACATGGCTGTAACTCATGTCTGTGGCAATATAGGTCGGAGAGTACCTGAAATAAGTTATAAAAAAACAAAAATAAATTAGTAAACTAAGTGGGAAGTATGAAATGGACCACCAAATGAGGCAAGACATCTGATCTCATCTCATGGACATACCCATAGATTGGAACAGCTTGATGGTGATGATGAAATGGTGCTGCAGCAGGAGCACCTGGCTGTGGTGCTCCACCTGGATAATACCATGGCAAGTGATTTGCAGGTGCTGCAGCAGCTGTATTACCTCCTCTTGGTCCAACTCCAACAACATTGCCACCTTCATATTTTTCACTTTAGACAAAAATAAATAATCCTAGTAACATTATAAAAAAAAAAAAAAAGAAAACCCATGACCTAAAAAGACGGGAGAAGAATAGATGTAGCAGTAGTAGCACCTTGGAGTTGGGGAGGAGGAGGAGGAGGAGGCATATTAGAGGAAGGCCTTGGACGTCTTGCGCCGAGGGAAGCCAGATTACAATTGGCACGCCGGCCGTTGATGACTGGGGTGGCATCCTCACAAGCCTTCTTTGCCGCTTCTGCATCCTTAAACGTTACCTACAAACAATTTGTAGTATATTTGATAAAGCATCCGTGACCTGCCAATTGCAACTATCCTTACTACTGTTGCACATGATCAGAATTTAGTGCTAGTACTTACAAAGCCATAGCCCTTGGATCTGCCGGTGACTTTGTCAGAGATGATGACAGCCTCCAAGATCTCGCCGTATTTGTCAAAATGCTCCCTCATGGCTTCTTTCGGAGTCTCCCATGCTAACCCTCCCACGAACACTTTTGTCAACGTTGTGTCACCCAAGTTTTGCTGTCCATTACTACTTACATTGTTGTTGTTGTTCATCATCATCGTCATTGTTTCTTTTATTAATATCCAAAACAACCGAAGAATTGATCTCAATAACCAATATCTCCTAGTACAATCTATATATATATATATATATATATATATATATATATGTATCTGTACCCTTAAGTTTCTTGACGTCTTGTTGCAGATGAAACGCTCTTCAAGACTGTGAAGTTGAAAGAGCTGTTAAGAGAAAGAAAAAAAAATGGTGGGAGAAGAGTGAAGAGGGGATTTGAGAGGGGAGAAGGGAAGAATATATAAAGAAGTTTAAAGGGCTTAAGGGTTGAGAATTGAGAGAGATTAAGGGATGAAGTGGGGTAGATGAATATACTACTGTTAGTGTTATATTATTGTAATGTTGGGATTGAGTGGTCATACACTCATAAATACATGTAGTAGTACATCGACATATACAACTATCAATGTGATGCGAGAATGTGTATATGAATGATATTGGAATATAGTAATGGAGGAAAGCAGAGGGACAGAAGGGCAGACAGATGGGTTTTGGTGTTGAGGCCATCAGCAACTTGCCCTCCTTTTCATCTCCTTCCTAGCTTCCGCTACTATGTGTCTGCGTGTCTTTTTCTTTTTTTATATTTTCTTTCTTCTGTTTTCCATGTATAAATTGTACCATGTTGCACTCATTGATTGGTTTAGTTGTTTTTCTCACTGGATGGATGGATGGTTTTTTTTTTTTTGTCCAAAAAATGTATGGATGGATGGATGGTTAATAGTTCCTGTTTTTGGTGATCAAAAGACCCGAAACAGAAAAAAATGTACAACCTTTGTCTCGTATATTTAGTCATGTTTGAGAATACGTGCTTTTTATATACAGTACACTCCATCAAAAATTTTTTCTTTTGTTTTTTTTTTGTCTTTAATCATGTGTCGGTCAAAGTAAAGAGTAAAAAGCAATTTCATCACATTTGTCTTTATGCATTATTAATGAAGGGTAAAAAGGAAATTTTAGAGTATAAAATAATTAAAAATGTCAAACATGATAAATATCTTGGAATAGCCAAAAAAAAAGATATAATGCTTTCAATGAGACGGAAGAGTACTATTATATTACAATTATACCAACTATTCGGTTTGCATTGTAATTTTGCCAAGTGTAGGAAATATAAATATGGCTATTTCACCACAGTTAAACAAAAGTGCAATTATAGTATTTGCATATTTTTCGCCCAACTACTTATCTTGTTCAGAAACGAGACTGCGAACCAGCAGAAGTATCAATTATATCCTTCCTCGAGTTGCTGCGTGCTGTCGCTGGTGGAAGAGGGGCCACCATTTACCCATTAATACGCCTGCCGGCCCCCTTCTTCTGCAACCAAATTCACTCGCCAGTCAAAGTCAAGTTACCCAAACGCATAGGAAAGTAACCCACATGGCTTGTGGAAACTAATTACTACTTTTTTCCACCTTCTCTTGGGAGAAAGAAAAAGCTTAATACTTGACCCTGTTACGATGATAAGAGCTCCTTACTTTTCAAAACTAGAAACGTATTCTTTTCAGATCCAAAGGCCCGTCTTGAACGTCACTTGTTTTAGACTTCTAGCAAATGGGTTAATTGTTCAACCGGTTGGTGGCCACCACCGAGCTTTTAAGGCTTGGTGGGGCTTGCTTCCCACCAGTTTTCATGTTATGTGGCTCTCTAAAAAATTTCAGATGAACGTATAGTGCATCCGTTTGGTTCGATGGTGGTTCAGTTCTCGTCGATCTCCCATTGATCTAGTTGAGCCCTCTTAGAATAGGTTAGAGTAGGAATAGAAATAGATGTAGAGTAGACTATTATCGACTGTTGAAAAAAATAAGTTAATTATTCATCTTAGAATAGAATACTGTGCTGTCACATGCTTCACCAAAAGAAAAGAAAGAGAAAGAATTTTAGCACAATTTGTTAAAGTAAAGAAGAAACCTTCTGCTCATATTAAGAAATATTGTACAAGCAAAGATGAGTAGTTAATTGTTGTGTAGATAGTATTGCCCTATATCTCTGTGTGGATCCTGATGGGGGAATGAGTAATGAGTTTAAACATGGTAGACATGCAGTGACACAACAGGCTTCGATACAAAGAAAGGAGAGGGAAAGATAAACGGCAAGAAGAACCTTTTTGCACCATGATCAAAGGGTCCTATCCGAAATTTATCAGAGGCCTCTTCTGCTTTGCTAGTAGTGGGCTATAAAATTATGCCACAAGCAAATCAATTCCATTTTCAAAGAAGAAAAATTGAGTCAGAAGGAAATTCTAACCAAATATGAAATTCTTAAGTAAATTAATTCCCTACAGTCGTCCCTCTCTTGAAGAAAAGAAATATTCGAGTAGGACAGACGAGAAACACTTTAACAATTTCAGACGTGACATTATGTATTTGCTGGCCAGGCTTTGCGAGCACATCATTGATCCGGCACTTCTAAAACAGTTGAATATTTCGTTACTAGCTTGTTCTAGCAAATTTATTTTTTTCAAATGGCTCAAAATATCAAATTTAGTTAACAATTATGGGTCGAGTTTGATCAAATTTTGACCAGTTATGTTGTTGAGAGTACAACTTCAAAACAAAATCTGATGCATTGCCGTCCTGGCCGAGCCCTCTAAAGGACTCCCGGAAATTCCAAAGTTGGAAGAACAAAGACAGCAAATTCCAACAAAGAAGATGCACCCAAAAGAAGAAACAAAATGATAAAGATAAAGGGTATAGGAATTCTTGGTTCGGGGAGTATATTATGCAAGCCCACAAGACGTACGTAAGTATTATTATTGTACAAAGTAGATGGGAATAATATTAGAAACCTCCTTTCTCATAATAATACTCAATTTTCCTGAAAATTTTAAAATCTCACTTATCTCTCCCATCAGCTTGAAAAGACTAAATATTCCTATCAAAGATAACAAATTGATAACATTATCTTTACTCTTAGTAACTATTTAACCAAAAGACTAGAACAAAATAAAAATTTTAAATTAAAAATATAGATTAAAAAATCTACTAATAGTTCATCTTTCTCTAATCAAATTTGTGGTGGGACAGTAGAGGATGTGGGTAAATTAAATTTAGTCAAAATCGACCATTTAGGAGGATTTTGATGAGCCATTAACACCTTAAAATTTTTCAAGGACAGTTATAAGGAAGTCAAGAAATTTTTTAAGGAAATATGTTTTAACACATGATGTAGTTTAAATTGTACTGAAAACTAAAATAATCTCTTCATATGTGTGGTTTGTAATATAAATCCTACTTAGAGAAAAAAATAACTTTATAAATAAGTTAGAATTAAAAAATAATCTGATGACCAAATATATATCTAAGATATCCCTTTTTTCTTTTTATTAAACATTATGCGTTATATTAGGTAATAGTTATTGTGCATCTATAAAATTACTTATTATTGCATTTATAATTGCTCATATTTTCATATTTTTACTTTTTAACCTTATTTTATTTTTTATTGTCATTGTAAACTTCATAAGTAATATAGCGTAAGGTAGTATTAGAACAAAAGTTTTATCTTTTTTGCATTTCCTCTAAAGGAACTAAAATGTTATAAGAAATGATAATCCAAGGGAGGTAGGTGAGATTTTAAAAAAAAAATCTAAAAGATGCTAAGTGATATAATGAGAAACATTAGAGGAAGTTTCTGAAATTATCCCAAATAGATGACTACAACACACGTTATACGTAGTAGGTTGCTGGCGGAGTCAAGAAGACAGCTAAACGCCGTACCAAGAAAAAATTAGTACTATTAACCTGCGGTAACGGATTTAACGTACACCTTGACTACGACGCGTTGTCTGGCCTTCAGTCCTGCGATTCGCAACAGTTGTGATTGGCGTCAGGAGATATGATGGACTCTTTTTGCTTTAGCTAGCTAGCCCAGCCATGGTCAAAGACTCAAAGCTAAGCATATTTTTCCCTACGAATATGTTCTGATTTCCCAGCCAGATTTAAGCTGCATCCTGCATCTGCATGGATGTACTTTAGACAGGTCCGAATATCACACGGACATTTTCTTTTCTGTGTTCTTTTGGGGTCAACTCGAAGCAAGAATAGAAATGGAAAAAGCTTTTAATTCTTCTTTGCCTGTTTTCTGGTAAGAAAACTTCAAGGCCTAAATTGGGAGTTTAGAACAGGAGGGAAAAGAAAGGAATGATAAAGTTGTGGCCGTTGTAGTCTAGAAGCATGTGGGATAGTCTTCACAAGGTTTGATGAAGTTTCAATGACAATAGAATAGTGTGTAGTAGCACTTTTTTTGTAGGTGAATTTTACATGAAGGAGTTTAAGTGAACGTACAAGATAAAGAGGTTCTTTTAATCTTTCTTTATTCTTCCTTAATATTTGATGAGTTCTGAACTATATAGTACACTAGCACTGCGGAGTAGTTTCCCCTTTTTTTTCCCCTTCTTCTTACCTTCTGAAGTTGTATACCATGGAGTAGTTTTGATGAATTTGAAGGAATATAAGGGTACGTAAGGACAGTCCGGCTTCAGTATCCCCAAAAACTATAGGCTGAAAAAGGCCAAACAAAAAAAATCACTCAAAGAAATCGCTCTGGATCCCACTCTTCACTCCCCACTGCTTTTTTTTTTTAATCATCATTTGTCTGCCCTAAATCTATTTTAAGGAGAAGGTCCAATTGAACCTATGAGATAATCGACGGGGACTGAATCAATATCGGATCAAACAGATGCACTACGCATCCATATAAATTTAAATCACCCAAATGATAAATCATATATTATGTTTGAACTCTCGATCTCCCATCCCATCAAGCGCGTACTCTCCACTGCTTGACTGTTCTTATCTCTTACCACTCTAAAACCAACGTGGCCAGCTGTATACCAAAATGGGTTGGCTAATTTGGTAAAATCAGTTAGTCGCAACTGACCATCATCATAACGAAGGAACAATTTGACCCTTTCTTTAAGCAGGAGGGATGTGTGTGTGCCACAGTGTTTTGTGTAGAGTAGACTTGATAAATCATTATTATTAGAGGTTTGTAAGACAGTAAAGACTAAAGAGTATGGATGACCATGAGGAGTACTGAGGACAGTGAAAGGGGTGCAAAGTTGGAATCCCTCATGGGTCTGAGTTGGCCATCCAAAAGGTCATCCCATTGTGCCCAAAACAACATAAAGAAATTAGATACTACTACAAATTAAGGCAACAATCAAGGCAAAACAGAAGGGGACATATCATACAAATTGAGTTGCGAATTGGGTAGGGATGCCGAGGGGTGTGCGTGTGGGATTGACAAATTGAGCTTGCAAGCTCATATGCAGGCAAGAAATGACGGTGAGGACGTGGGCTTTGTGTGGTGGTCTTGTGGGCGCTGCTGGCTGGCTGGCTGGCTCTGGAATGTGAAGGGAATAATACACAGGAGGGAGAGACACCTGTATAACATTCTCCATGCGATGCTGTAATTTTTTTTTTTTTTCGACGAAGTGGGTGTCCGGATCAATTCCGTAAAGGTGGCCCGACTAATCCCACTCCGGCCCGGCCCGACGCCCCAATCAGTCCTAGCACGTTAAATGCACGGCGAAACTGATGTTGCTGCGAAGGTTCGACCCCAGGACCTGACGGTCCCGAGAAGGAGGCGCCAACCACCAGCCCATTCACGTGGGGGCACG
Source organism: Coffea arabica (assembly GCF_036785885.1). Classification (NCBI taxonomy): domain Eukaryota; kingdom Viridiplantae; phylum Streptophyta; class Magnoliopsida; order Gentianales; family Rubiaceae; genus Coffea; species Coffea arabica. Next base: position 37,989,035 of record NC_092327.1, read on the forward strand.
TGATGCTATGCGATGCTGTAATTGCCACCACCTTTTCTCGATAATTGATTGACATCTTCACTTCTCACGTGCATTCGTACCAAAACAAGAAGTGTCCTTCCAGTGAATAAGACCACAGTGCATCGGATACAATTGCTTTTCCTGTTAATTGGTTGCCTAGCCCGTCGATCTCAGATGGGATATAATAATATCTTTGCTTATTTGGTTGATTTGTTGCCTTAGAGACTTTTACTAGGATAAATTAGTAAACTACCGCTAACAGCATCATGGCAGCACAGCTTTCTTGAAAGGTTCAGTCAGAAGAATTAAAAACTGGAAATTCGATGTGTTCACTGCAACTAAAATTCAGCCCAGCCCTGCCCGCAGCACAATTTGCCTTCGGATACTCTCACTTCTGGATTTGGTGCGAAGTGAGAAATGCCATTCGAGGATCAATTTATGGTCTTGATTGCCCCAGCCTTTTTAAGTTTTGTCCGAACAAAACTGGCAAATCATGTAATGTAGGGATCATGACACAGATTTTTTGGACTCTGATATTAGCAACCTCATTCTAATTGTATTCAACGGCAGTGTTTGCACGGTTGACTAATGAACTTTACTAGGTTTCAACGGTCCCAAAATTTTTTAGTGGTAGCCATATCAAAATCAAATGCTTCCCCCCCCCCCCCCCCCCCCCTTTTTTTTTTTCAAATTGCAACCCAGCTATTGCTTCCTGTGCCACGACTAATAACTAAGGACAAATCTTAGTGCCACAACACACACACTTAATTAACACCATCAATCATGGCCGAACCAGCAAATACTGGATGGAGAAAGTCACCCACAAGGAGAATGACTCTTTCCAATTCACACGGAAACATTGGTTTTCATGACCTCCAAATTTTCAAAATCATAAATCGGAACCTAGACTGCAGAAAAAGAAAGAGAGGGTTGAAGAAATATGTCCACAATTTTACTTCTACAATAAAAAAAAATTAGAAACAAATACTCACCAAATCAATCAATTATATGCAGGTTGTTACCTCACGCAAGGATTCCAAACAGTCCTATAGGTAAAACGTAGAAATGCATTTTTTTTTTTGGGGAAGAATTTTCAGAAAAAGCTTGGACTAGTAACAGATAACTGACGATGAGAAGGCCGTACCTCAGGAGGCTACAATAAGATTTTCAATCGGTTACTAAAACGCATTCCGAGCAAACAGAAGACAGCAAGCAATTGACAAGAATTTATAGTTGCCATGAAAATTACCAAAATACCACAAACCTTCTATTAACTTCACTATAATAAAATGTCCAAAGGCAAACTAGAACCTATTCAGATATTGTCCAAAGCCATTTTTTTTTGTAAGATATTCCACATATCTCCCTTTAGGATTACACAGGTAAACTAAATATAGCAGGGAAAAAAAAAATCAAAATACTCCTCTGAGAGCAGATGCCACGTAAGGTGCCAAGTAGACAGTCAGTTTCCACGAGGTGCCATCCCATTGTGCAGTGACTGGCATCAATGAAGGAGGAGTACGACTCTTGCTACAGGTATATCATCCATAAGACATTTACAAGATGGTCTGATGACTACAAAATTCCAGAAGTAGGGGAAAAAAATTAACAACTCCACAGGCTAATCAACAGCATATACATCTTTATTTTCTATTCTTTCAAATCTGGAGCAAATATATAACTAAAAGAAAGAAAAATTTGTTTCCCCTTTAAAGAGCAATTTGACAATACATTGGATGGGGAAGTAATTTGTTAACCTGTAGAGTGTTGTTATACCCCATAAAATGGGAAAGAACAGATAATAGATTTGTTAACCCGTAGAGTGTTGTTATACCCCATAAAATGGGAAAGAACAGATAATAGATTTGTTAACCCGTAGAGTGTTGTTATTCCCGTTGCTTGGGAGTCTGAGTGTTTAGGGCATGGAAGTCTATGACACTCATGGAGCATTGCATCACAGGGATTCCTAAGTTCTTCAACCACAGTTAAGTATGTCAAGCATTATGACAGCTGGTATATCCAACACCTTTTCTTCCTTATTGGACTTGGTAACAACCATCTCCAAGAAACCAAAAACTGCACACACTCATTGCCAACTGAAGGGACAACCAACATTGGACTGGTTAATTGGATTCAAACCATTTCTTGAGGTGGGTTAGAAAGGAACAACAACATTGGAAGCGATGAAAGATTATAGGATAGAAAAGTAGGGCATTGTGGTTACAATGCACTAAACGTTGAGATTTTGCTAGTTACATGTTTGATATTGCTGAATAGAATCTATATATCTCATACAGAATGGGACCATCAGACTGTGGGCACATCAAATGAAGCCATAAAGCACAACTAGAAAATACCACAAGTACATAGCAAGCAGCCAGGGCATGTGGGATGTAGATGGTTTTCTAAAGAGCATCAAATGCTGCTTGGAGAAGCCTAGTCAGTGAAATGAAAAATGCAGAAATACTAGGATAGAGAAACTTTCAAGAAGTGACTAGCAAAATAGAGAAACTAAATACTTTTTTGAATCAAGAAGCCACCTAAAAAGCATAAACAATTACTCTTTGTTTCAACACTGACCTTATCTGAGACGAAAAACCACGGAAGCTAATTAATTTGTCCACTCGTTCAAGATAAACATTTACACTTTTCCTCGGTAATCCACTATTGCTAAATAAGAAGGTGAATCTAACTTGTCTCAACCAAATTAGCTATACCTTCCAAATGCACGCCTTTACATCTAATTAAATCTTGCATTAAAGATGTAACAACACAAGCTGAATAGACTGAAGACAGAATCCATGGAAAAAAAAAACTTTGGATTTGAACACATAATAGTTGATCCACAAGGGCAAAGGTCCAAACTGACACTGGTAAAAGAAACAAGGCGGAATGAAACCAAACAGCATACAATTTAAACCTTCAGACTTCAAAAGAAGGCAGATCCTATTTTCAGTCATCTGTAGCTTTGTAAAAGATATAGAAATGTAATACACGAAAAACAACCACTTCGCAAAAGAGAAAACTCACCAACATCTTAAACTTGAGAATTTGCATAACCCACATGTGTGTAAGAGAGCTGCATGATGAGCCCAGATAGGCCAAAATCAACAACAATGAAAATAATAATAAAATTGCTCGACCTATTGAAAGTACTACAGTAGAAAATAATCCACGCATATCGCTCACCTCGGCATTAGAGCCCATCTGAGTTCCAACTGTATTAGAAACTCCATCTCCACCCCTAGCAGGTACCCTGGTGTCACCCTAGCAATAGGTATTTTATCATCATTAACTGTTGAATAAAAGGGAAATAAGAAAAACAATTAATGAAAAAGCTATCAGCTAGTTAAGTACCTCTAACTGTAGCACCATGGTTGTACATGTATCAGCCAAGCCCAAAACAACCAGTCATTGAATTAAACAAAGTCAGTTGCTCATCAGTGACAAACAAAATACACCAAATTCTAAGACCAAAAGAAAGTAAATCCTGCAAAAGTACATTAAACAAGATATATAAAGTGAAATATTCGCCATTTATTTTCATTTATACAGCTAATGACACCATAGACAAGTCAAGAGCCATAAGTCTTTCGTTGCTCCAAAAACTTAAAGAGATAAACAAGAAACCAGACAAAGCAATCACAACTAGAAAAATAAAAGGAATTGCATACCTCCCTGTATCGAGCCAGATATGCTTTCAGTGGTTCTATGTAATCCTCAAACCCTAAAGTTGCCATTGCCCAAAGCAGATCATCACCATTTATGGTTTTCCTTTTCTCTTTCTGACACTTGTCACTTGCTCTGCGCAACAGAAGGTATGAGAAAGAAACAAAACAAGCAAACCAAACCTATATCAAAATGACTTTTCAGACACCACCAAAGCATTTTTTATTGTTCATTAAAAAGAAGCAATAGCATGCCAAAGTGAAGCTCATAAAATTACATCAATAGCAAACTGTGAGATCTAATTCTAACAGGTATATAATTTCAAGTAGTTACTGCATCAGTATACAAACACATTTGTTCATTCAGGTGAACTTGGGTTGTCAGATTTCTACATCTTCAGAAAGAAATGTAATCAGGACCCTGTTATACTACATGTTTCTACCTAAAATCTAAAAACAACAAACAAACGTCAAACCCTCACAAACTTCAGTGGCTCAAGTTAAATTTGCAGAACAAAATATTACAACTTTGTGCATGAAAAGGTTTTCCTACAAAAGTAACTGAGTTCAAAGGGGAAATCTTATATGCGTATGCAGTCTTAATTAATCACACACCATATCTTGATTCTTGAGTTCTTTTGAATTGTTTCCGCTCAGCCAAAATTAGATTCCATAAGCCAAAAACCAGTAACAGACAACAAAAATGGCAAAGATTCAAAATTTTCTAGTTTCTGAATTAACATCCTAAAAAATTTCTCAAATTAGAGAAGTTCTACAATACTACTGTAATAAACATTCTTCATTAATCAACTTAATAATCACAATCATGCAGACATAGTGATAACAGCAGTAAATATCACATATCTACTACAAATTTTAACAAACAAAATGAAAAATCATACTCGCTTGTGATGAAGCTGATGAATTCGGACACGCATTCCTGAACAGTATCCTTAGCATCCTTTGCAATCTTGCCGTTAGCAGGCAAGGCCTTCTTCATTATGCGTCCAATGTTGGCAATCGGGAGAAAACGGTCCTGCTCCCGAACGTTCGACTGAGGGCTCTGCTCGCCCCCGCTCTCAACGCCGCCACCACCAGGACTCACAGGAGGAGCTTCAGCCATCTCCACTAAAACCCTAGCCCTTGCCCTAAAACCAAAAAAAAATTCACCCCAAAAATTTCACACATTCACACAAAACGACAAAATGCCAGATCATTCAAGTCTTCGCCTTATTCATCATACATCAAAATGAACAGGAAAAAGATAAAGAACCTAATCCCTTTGATGATCGTCCACGTTGACTGTGTGTATTGTGTGTGAAGATTGAGAACGGCGACTGTGTGAAGAATCACTTACCAGGGGGTTGAAAGAGAGGTCGATGGGGTGGCGGGGGTTTGGGAGAAGTTCGTATTTGGCGCGAGAGATGGGGATTGGTTGATGGAGATGATGGTTTAGAGTTGATTTTGGTGAGAGGAAGGGAAGGGGTAATCGGACGATGGAGAAGAGGGGAGAGCTGAAACAGGAGCCTGCCTAAGCTGCTTCTGATTTCGAGATGGTGTGTTAAAAAAAAAAAAAAAGAAATGTACTACAAATGGGGGTCGTATTTATAGTAGTAGTAAAATGCAAGTAGGGAATTTATTCCTCTTTGTGCCTTTTTTTCTGATCATGGATGGAAAAAATTAAATTGGGGAAAACAAGCTTTGACCTGAATTTATTAGGCGGATAAGGATGTTAGAAGTTAATTTTGCTTTGAAATATTTCACTTTGAAGTGGGATATACATTATTGTTCTTCATCACCCTTAAAAAGAAAAAGGAAATGAAGTAATATATATTCGTGGAAGTAAATTAATGTTGGACATAAATATATTCATGGATGGAAATGAAGTAGTATCGAATTTGGATGAATTTCTTGCATTATATTTTTGTTACTTGGTAAATAGTAATGATATTTGAACTTAATTAAGCAGGAATCATGAAAAAAAAAGACGATTATAATTGTTGTTTGAATTGACTCTCCAGCTCATACACAATTCAAAAGATACATTCATACTATCTAACACAACAATAACTCTATACACATTCACTCACAAAAAAAAAAAAAAACTATTTATGGTATCTATTATATGTGGGTTTTACCACTTCAATTGGAAAACATAAAAAGCAGTTTGTGTAGAAAAGGAGCTATTTACCTCTCAATCTTTTAATAGAATATTGATAGCAAGTAGATCTTTTAATGGAAATTATTTAACCAAAAGATTTAAGTGGTTCACAGCACATTCACTACTAGATAATGAAAAATGATGCCTTGCCTAAATTGGGGATAGTTGGTAATGATGATGGTGATATGGCCAGTTTCACCAGCATTAGCCCTGTAGCAGAAAGTAGAAACTATAAAGAAACTGCGATGTAGAAAAGCCAGTTTTAGTGGCCTCAAGTATGAAGAAATCAGTTTCAGTAATGGTTTCCACAAGAAAATATGCAAAAGGAACAATACAGAAATGCTAAAATGTTTTAGAAACAACTCCAGATTAACCAATGAAAAATTGCACTAAAAGTAAAACTGGTACGAGTAGTATATTGACATTAACTGCATGTTTTTCAGTACGGTGGTGACCATAAATTTGTGTGATCGATCAACATTGTATATGCATGGATCTTTTGGACGTAGGGCAGCGGTGGTTGTATATGCATGTTTTCTGGACGTAGGGCAGATCAACTGTCCCTGAACAGTGTAATATTTTTTGAATGTTTTGTAATTTTATGTTAATTTCGTGTACATCCTTACAACAGAGGTGTGATATTTTGTTACTGTTCATGTGGATCTCATATGTAATAGTTGCGTTTCTGTTGTTAACTTTTACAAGTAATTCACTTACATCTTGTTCAAAAAATGTTACATTGTTCTGAATAGTTATTACTGACAACTGTCTAGGCCCGTATTCGGATATATTTGCCTTTTTTAATATTTTGTTCCATATAACAATCTTCGCGGGCCTTTAAATTTGATGTATAAACTTGTATCAAACTGGTTTATTACCACATTCTTCGAATTTGGAACAATCCATGTAAACGTGACACTTAAATTGAGTACTAGGGTCTTTAGGGTTTTGCAGTTCTCTTGATAAGATAATTGTATAGCAATTACATGCTAGAAGTACAATGGTGATTTTTGGTTACGACTCCTTTACAAAATTAGAAGTAGAGCGGCAGTGGACTGGTGATGGATGTCATTAAAAGTGCCGATCCCATTAACGTATTGCCAACACCTCACACTTAGACTCCATAGTTTTACCACCCAAGAAGAGTTCGTGACATCCTAAACTTCTAAATATACTATTAGCAAATTATGATTATCTGAAAAGTAAATTTGATGTCAGACCAACGATTGGATCATAAAAGAAGATTTCTTGACATAACAAATCACTTAATAAATGGAATTCGTATCACTAGAATAACTATAGTTACACAATAGGGTTTAGGTTCATGCGCGCCCACATTTGACCAATTTGTAGTGACTGCATATCATCAAAAGTTAGGTGTTTAAAATACTTAGAAAATTATAATAAAAAACTACTAATTATTTCCTGTGATTAAATTAGGCTAACCGCCTATTTTTCTAAAATAACTAAGACTCCTAAAATTAAATCCCGAGATGAAAACTCAAAATTTGTTTTTTTGGAGGGAAAGTTGATATTTTATTCATTAAAAATTTGGTCTTGAAACTATTTTTATTGAATCCAAATGGCGGTACTTCCTTATTTACATGTAATATCTTAAATATTACATGTAAATAAGTCCTGAATGCTAGTAATTTGAATTACCTATGGCTTGAACACAATTTATTCAAGCATAAAGGACCAATGTACAAATAACAAATAATTTCGCCACCTCCCTTCTAGTAGCGACACGTGTCAGACGCATGTTGCATAACTTGATACATTCATGTAGCAACACTTGACATATGTCATGTAAACTGATACGTGTCATGATCCTATGATAACACATGTCATTCAAGTCGACATGTGTCATGACCTTATAATATGTGTCGCAATTTCATCTCCTCTTAAGACGCTAGTTGGAGCATATATCAGGCCAAATATATCAGCAGTATACCTGGTTACTATACTGATATCCTATATTATAAAGGAATGTATTTGGTTTGATTTGTAGGGGACATTTTAAAGTAGAAGGTGTAAAGGAGGAGAATGATGCACATATAGAGGAGCCCCTTAACACCGGTGGTCTAACTGATTGGGAGGTATGAGGTGCAGTCACGCTTCATTGTTGCAGATTACACGGTTTATTCAGACCAACTGGAGGTTGAGCCTTTTCACAACTTTTCAGTTGCATAAAGTATGTGGGCAGTTGCACATTTAGCAGAATCTGGTAATGGTGAATTATTGCTCATAAAAGACTTCTTGATGTCTATTCTGGAATGTACTAGGAAAATGCTGCTGCAGATCTGATGTATCTTCAAACAAGTGACTTCACGGTTGAAGCTATCAACTTAAAGTCGTATAAGGATTGAAAGAGTTCAACTAGTTTGGGGGAGGACCAAGCATTGTCCATAGCCACCAATGGCTCACTATCTCGCAATCAGAAATATGGAATGGAAACCGAATCTATTTTGTAGCAGAGCAGAACAATTCGTGTTACTGGGAAAGTCGATATGTCAACCGGAATCTGGTCCATGGAGCATCCTACAAAATGCAACATAGGATGGTTCACACCAACACTGCACTCCTAGAGCCAGAATGAAACTTAAATTTTCAAAGAAAATGCCATTTTTAGTATTTTTGTAATGCATTGTAGCTACAAAGAGAAAAAGAATGCATAGAAGTTGAATTCATACTATTTTCTTGAGATATTGAGGCCATTGTCTTAGTTCGGTTTGCGTTTTCAGATGGCACAATACACAGAGTCTTAAAATTTTGAGACATTTGCTTCGTTCATCTATCTAATCTCTCCCTAAAATGACAAACAGGGAGAAAGCCAGACATGTACTAAGATCATGAGACCACCCTATTCATCAGTATTGCATAAAATCATAAGATGGTATAATATCCATAAATGGCATCTGAGTCGTACATGTCTGTCGAGAAGATCATAACACCACAGTATTCATCAGATTTGTCAAGCATTGAATCTCATAGTGGCCACCATCATATATGGTAATTCTGATACTCCATTCCCCTCTCACAGCTTACAGATGTATGCAGCCTTTTGATAACCCATTATAAACGCGTTCTTAGCTTTTAATATGTTGCCTCATCGTTGTTCCCTCGACCATGCAAGAGTATCAGTCTTTGCATAAAGCAACTGGGTATGCTTCAAATCCTGCTATTTCCATTACCTCCTTCTGTTCAAAGTCAACAAACAGTAAATGTGACTACCTAATCCATGAAAGTTGTAGTGGTTCTACAGGGTTCTAGTTTTAGGTTACTTGACAATTTCCTGATGTGCTAATGTTATTTGTCTTTTGTAAGTTTAAACAACTATTACCACTAGAACTTATTAACAAAAGAATAGCATCTCCACACAGTGGTAAAGTCTTGAATGAAGCATTGGAGTCCCTAAATAATTGTTTGCAGCAGCCTGCGATAGAACGTAATTAAAGGAACCTATTTTTAGCATGCATCTACAACTTGTAATGAGTTCACTACATCTTAAAAAGAGTATCCTCCATCAGTGTTCATAAGTATTGATGCAACTTTGTCATTGCATTGGCATAGTTGCAAAAAATATTTTTTTTTGCTCCATAACTCCACTGGCATGATTTTTCAAAAGCATTCCATTTTGATCTAACATTTTACATCAATTATGCATCAGGCTATTCCTTTACTTAATTATACTAGAGCATTTGGCCAGCAAAAGTTACCTGTATTATTGATGTTACCCTCCCGGGAGTGACCTGACATTCCAAAAAATATCAGACAGATAATCAGTTCTTACAGAAATTTAATTTCCTACTCTTCAGTATAAACAAAAGTTCACACACCTCAAATTGTTTCTCCTCCCATCTTATTTCCGTTGAAGTTTTTGATTCCATGGATTTCCATGAACTTGGGACTAGAATTGTCTCTACATGTTCTATAATTCTCAAGCTATCTGCAATACTACTCAAGTTAATACCCTATTTGCAAAACATGATTGACAAAATTTACCATTTGTCATGTAAGTAAATTAATTCACTAATAGATTGCATCCTATATCAGCTCATAAGATGGCAAAAGGTTAGAAGCTAATAATTTCTTTGCAGTAATGCCATTACCATAATATAGTTTCAACTGTTTGGCAAGTTAATCATGTGAGCAAAGAGCAGCTAATCGTGGAAGATAAGAGTGACATCAGAAAGAGTTAGTCTTATCATGAGATTTTCACAGAACAAATTTCTCCATTCCCCAAGCACATGCAAAGAAGATAAAAGAGGGAAAAAGAAACAAACAAGTACAAGATATAAGACATTCTTGAATAAAAGCAGCTCCACAGTTCTCATGCTAAGTTTGTGGATAGTTCAAGGCATAGGGAGTTGCATACAGGAATCAGAGTCCATCACCAAAGCAAAATACCCAACACAAGCAACTAGAAATTTTGCTAGCTGCAAGCTCATAACTGCAGGCTGTATAATAGGATCCAACCTGTTAACTCTAAAATAAAATCATAATATCAGGCAGACTCACTTGTAATGAATGCTTCTCTCCACATGTTATGCTGTGACCATGATGGCGCAACTTCTCTAAACGGGATCCCATTCCTCAAGCATATCCTGCAGAAAGTAAACTCACAAGACATTTATGCTGCACAAACTCAAGCCTACAAGACCCATGGTAGAGAAGAATGGCTAAACAGTTTTGGTTCTTATGTTCCAAGAATCTGAAGATTCTGGGACCTCGAAGACAAAAAAGATTTAGTTTGGACCGCTAAAAATCTTAAAAAAGTGTTTGACCACAGATTGTTACCATTAACTTATGATTATGCATGACCAGGTCAACTTTTCTGCACAAACAAGTCCACATTTTGTATGTGCATTATGTATCCCAGATTCAAAATCTCCACAAACATGCATAATGGTTAATTGGTAAGCAATTTTGTAGTTGGAAATAATGTTCCCTAGTGGCATGCAGCACCATATTGGTAAAGTAAAAGCATCCTTAAAAAGACAGAAATAATGTCTACAGCTGACATTTGAAATGATCCATAGATGACTTATTTTCTGCATAAGCACTTATAAATCTTTGAGAAAGAACATACTCAATTATTACTTGGCGTATAACTCCAGGAAGCACACCTTCACTAACAGCAGCTGTCTGTACTTCGACAGATCTTTCATAGTCGAAATCATTCTGCTCATAAATCTCTCCGCATTCATCCTGCAGACAGGTTTCACTAGTGGACTGAGTTGAAATATCATATGCCAGCACAAGACTTTCCGATAGTAAGAAAACAAACAGCTAGTTGAAACTGACTTTTGCAAGTCTGTGCTGACTGCAGCAAAGATTCTTCCACAAAGCATTGTTCATATAGAAAGTACCAAATTAGAGTTAATTAGTGCATTTACATTGGACTTTCTTGAAGGGATATAAGATGCTAGTTCCTGCAGTTCCCTTTTTTTGAGATGGTAAATGTATCATGCAAGTCCCAGGCTGGTAGAAAGGCATAACCTCTGAATGGTACTAAATACACTTTTTGGTTCAGTATGTCCAATTCCACCAAGCAAAGAGCTATAGGTTCTACCTTTATGTTGTCATAACAGTTTTCTAGAATAGGACTTTAGGAACCCTTTCATAATGTAACAGGTTCTATTGGATGAATCTTCGATGACTTAAAAGAGAAGGGGGTAAAAAACAAAGAGAATTTGTGAATAGTTGTAAATTGTCAAATTAACATAAACACATAGTTAAGCCAATAAAAAGGGACAATATGGATGAAAGGGTTCTGCACCTAAACTTCCCTTCCATTATCTTATCCAAGATATTTCTTATTACGCTATTGTTTCCAAATTCCAGCAACCAAACGTTGGCCTAACTCAAAAAATTCAGGCAAGAATGAAAATTTAGAATATGTAAAAACTGCACTGGTGGTTCATACAGATAGTAAAGACTTGAATGGAAATCATGTGACAATACTCATCAAATAGGTCTACAGAGTGAACTACAAAAATGTAACTACATATAACTTGATTAAACAATATCAGCACATTCTACAACTAGTCTAAATGTGGCCTCTCATGCTTGTGTGCTTACTTTTGAAACAAATTTCATAGTCTAAAATGAACAAAAGTTACACTAACATCAGTAAAATTTACAAAAAAGTTGATCCATGCAACCAACTTGAAACTTCAAAATTTCAACTACACACCTTGCCACAAACAACAAAGAAATTCGTTAGGCATCCTTCTAAGATGTGATCACCATTGTTTGACAATAGAAGCTCAGTAGTTGAAGGTGGCCTCAGCTTCTCCAAATCCTTCCTAAGCCTAGCTATAACAAAGTACAAAAAGAACCCCTCATGCACTAAAACATTAGCTTACATGCATTTTGCCATACTAATGTGATCCAAATGCAATAATGGACAATCAGAAAGAATCAATTCAAACATAATTACCTCACCCAATCCGAATACTTTGCATTAGCGATATCCCTACCGCGTCCCACCACAGCTAAACGCGCACCATTTCCTTGGATTCCAAAAACACGGGGAACATAGCCACCAAAATGCAAATAAACATCAAAGACTGCTTTCAGTCTTTCCTCATTGACGTCCTCAATCTCCCTTAAAGACTCCAAATTTCCACTCACTAGTGTCGTAATCGACATTTCCTCCCCACATTTCCTCTCTTTCAGCACAAAAGGCAAAGCTTTTCCCATCGAATCATTGACTAGAGCACGAATGACGAGATCCCATTTCAAAGATTTCTCTGACACTTTAACAAAAGGTACCATATCTTCTCCAGCTTTAAACAAAAGTTCGGGCCTGGAATTCAAGAGGACTTTAACAGAATTTGAGAGCCTGGATAAATGTCTTTGCCAAAACATGATTTCCGCCCCATTATTGTGAGTACGAGTTGTCGTATATGCACCTGAAATCAAACTAAATTTCTGTTATTTTAGCAGCTGCTTTTTCTTTGTCACCGATAATTCAAGAAAATTACTCTAGAAAGACTAATATCACAAACTAATACCGACGCTTTTCATTGATTCTTCCTACATTTCATTCCAATCAATAATCGAATACTAGTGGGTGTATGATACTCTTTTGAGGTGGGATTTAAGGGAGATGCAGGGTTTAAGAAATTATTACCGGGACACGATTGCAGTAAGGTTGCAACAGGGGGTGTGTCGGCCGGAGGAACTACGACGCCGTTCGTGAACAGAAACCTGCTGAAATTTGACATTTTGTACTTGCAGTAGCAGTAGTTTTCACTTTTCAGTGAGCAGCGGTGGCAAAATTTTCAGTCCAGCCGCCAGCTGCAAATGACACCCGTCCTTTTGAAGAGGAGTCCTTTGAGTTTCTACAATTGCACTTTTAGCACTGATTTCTTTCTGTTTTCTCTTTTCTTTCTGCGAGTTGAATTTTGTGGTAGTGGTCATGGTAAAGAATTCTCAGCCTGAAATCGTTACGTCAAATTATGAATTAACGAGCGTTAAGGGTTATGATTCAAAAATAAATTATTCTTTTTAAACTTCTTATTATTGGGAAAGATTTTTTTTTCTGTTGATTGCTTTTTCTATAAGATTATAATTAATTTTGTAGTTATATTACTAATAATTAGTTGTATTGGCAAACACATAATTATAATTTTGAAGAAAATTAGTTATACTGTGAAAAAAAAGGTGAGAAGTGGGAATTTTTTTACACTATATAAAGTGACACATTTTTAACATCAAAAAGTACTCATATATAGAGGGATATAATAATGACTGAAATTATGAAACACTATGTTCATATGTTTCATAATCTTGCGTTTTCTCTCCCTATTATTATCTGATCTTCCCACGGCCTTGCCTTTTCTCCAATCATTTTTTTTCCAAATTATAGGTTGCATAGGCATGTCGTGGATTTCTATTGTGTTTTCTAGCAATACTTATAGTCCAATATAATTTTCAAAAATAGAAGGATAAAAGAAATTGTGTTATATGAAAACTGAAACATGAGATACATTATATATATATAGGGTTGCTCCTCTCTTTTTAAAATTTAGAGGAGTAAATCTTGGCACCATTCTGCTTAGATGTCTTAATACTTCTCTTTTTGGAAAGAAGGAAAAAAAATTCTTCACTATTTTAGTGTAGGATCATAAAAATTTAAAGATTTTGAAAATAAATCATAAGCATGCATTTTTTTTTTTGACAAACAAAAGGATCTGACCCCACTTCAGGTCCCAACCCTTATTCGGATTATTGGGTTATTCCCCATTTTTGTGACAAGACTCGAATACTGGATCTCGGGTGTACTAACCCTTAGTGAGACCTGTTCGGCTGGCTTGGAAGAGCTTGATAACAGAATTTAATGAAAGTTTGTCCAATGAATGTCCTTCAGATGCTACGTGAATGAAACTCAAAGTGTTAAAGTTTTTCGAAGAAATGGAAATTATGTCAAAGAAAAAGTATACTAAAATGGAGAGGCAATAAAGTAAATGCACGCATTATATATTAAAAAGACAAGTGTTTTTGCTAATGACCCCCTAAAACTAAAAATGGTGGTTAGAAAAATTCTATAAATGATTCAACCAAAAATGTGGCCAAAAAAGGCAGGTCATTTAAATGCTTTTGAAAAAATAAATTGGGCAAATGTCAAATCTATACCAAGATTTTGGGCTAAAAAATGTCTTAACTTGAATAAATTTGTAAAAGATTTGGAGCAACTAAGACGCCGGACAAGATAATTCATGTTTATCCTCATCACTCAAGTCCACCGACTACTGTAGCATGCAGTCTTAAATCCAAAGATACTTCAACCCTTAAAATGTTCCAAAAACTAAAACCAATAGACGAAATATACTTCAACAGAAATATACAAATCCCTTATTACAACAGTAACACAACTGTAATTGCAGTTTGGATTGATTAATCCCCTCCCTCCTCAGGCGTCGTTCATCATCTAGGTAATGCAACATTTCTTGGAGGGGACTTCTGCTTCCTTACATACTTCCTAGCCCAGACATGCTTCCCATTGATGGTGTACTTGGCTCTTCCGCCTTCCACCACCGCATCAAGGGCTGAGGCTGACCTTGCAACAATTCGGGCGTACAATATTTGCTCATTTGGTGGAACTTCTTGCGTCTGAATGGCTTCGATGAAATCTCCAAATTTCCTGTCAACAGATGAAACATTTGACAATGGAAAAGATCTTTGACACACACACACACACACAACTATATTTTTGAACACGTTTGCACAATGCAATGCAACTAAAATATTTCACGCTCTCGGGCAAATTAGTCAATGATAATGCCCCCAAAACATGTAATCAAATGCAACAAAAGACAAATTGAATGATCCAAAAATCAAATAAAAGTAGGAGAGACAATGGAAGTAATAACAGATGATTAGAGATACCTAATGAAGAACTCCCTAACTTCAGTTTCTGATATAGGGTAACCCTTGGAGAAAGTTAAGAAGATTGTCCTCTCATCGGGGGAGACTACATCATTCTCCTCCACCAAAGCATTCAGGCTAGTGTTCAACCTGTGACACAGTTCATTTTCCACAATCTGATCTTCTGTTAACTGTACTGATCCAATGGGCCGCATACGATTATATAAAGGAAGCCAGTATGGATAAGCAGCAGCAGCATCAACATTAGCAGGTGGGGTTTGAACCACATTCACCATCACCCCGTTCCCCATAAAATTTGAACTATTTCCAACATGATAAAAAGATGAACTTTGGCCAACTTTATCCACCGATGGCAGATTGGGGTTTCTAACACCACCATGGCTTCGCGAGAGCATCGTTCCAACTTGACCAAAAGACGAAGAAGTTTCGCCAACTTTCTCCACCAATGGGGTGTTGGGGTTTACACCACCATGGCTTCGCGAGATTGTCCCAACTTCACCAAAAGATGAAGAAGTTTCGTTAGATCCTTTTAGGACCGCGGGGACAAAAAACCCGGTTCCACGGGTGTTTTTGTCGAGCAAGTCGTAAAATGCCCTGGAACAAACTTCCCCGATCATTTTCGACACCCCACGAAGAACCCCAATTCGATTCTCGTAGAAGTATTGAAAGCTGATGTTTCTCTCCACAAAACTAGGGAGCAACACGAGTTCATGTGGGTCTTTTTCTCCAAAAGGGAAAGAATCACTTTCCACACATTTGAGACACCACACATTTTATGTTTCTCGTAAAAATGTTGCTGGCAAGGACAACATTTGGTTCACCAAGGTCAAGTTGTCCACGACTTCTTGTTCTAGCCATAGCCAAAACGCCATGAGTTGCACGGACTCGGATGGTTCTCGACCCAGGTTAGTCATCAAGCGAATGAACAACTTGCGGTCGATGGAATGGAAGGAGTTGAATTCTTCATCATTTACTGAAGAGGAAGCTGTGGTGTAAAGGAGAGGAAGAAAGGATACCTGTTAGGACCGGACCAGGAAATAGACAAACTCAAGTTAGTACAAAGTAGGCGGTATGACCGACCATATAATAGATAGGCGGTAGATACCAGCCATATAATAATTAGGCGGTAAAACCGACCATATAAAGACAGATAGCAAAGCAAATAAAAGACACAGAAGATTTACGTGGTTCGGTCAAATTGACCTACGTCCACGGGCGAGGGAGGAGCAATATTTCTACTATGAAAAAGAAATACAAAAGCCGTAGGAAAGTGGTTCCTAGGCCAATAGGCACTTACAAAAGAGTTTAGAAAATATTTCTAAACTCAAAATAAGAGAGCCTAAAATATTTGACTGAATGGGCTAAATGACTTAAGAAGCTAATAGCCCATATAACTCTCTTAAGTGGTGCACTTAAACTTCTCAAAGGCCTTCTCTATTTATAGGAAACAATGAAGGCTATTCCCTCAGCTTCTGGCGATGTGGGATTACAAAATTCTGCCACAGTCAAGAATCAAGAATTGCGGCTGCAGCAAGAAGTCAAGAGTTGCTGCTGTGGCTTGACTTTAACAAATCTCCACCTTGGCATAATTTTGAGTACCACTATCGACAATAGTAAAATTGCTCCACCTTCTCCACATAAGCCCCAATGGGCATAAATCACCAACAATGAATACCAATCAAGTTCAAGCACTGTTTGAACTTGTAAATTGGAAGAGGTTTCGTAAACATATCGGCTGGATTGTCCTTAGTATTGATTTTCTGAATAAGGACTTTTCCCTCAGCAATGATATCCCGAATGAAGTGATACTTCACATCAATGTGTTTCGTCCTCTCATGATACATCTGATCTTTAGTCAAGTGTATGGCACTTTGACTATCACAGTGAATATCAGTAACACCTTGATATAGACTTAGCTCGCTAAATAAACTCTTCAACCACAAGGCTTCTTTGATTGCCTCGGTCACAGCCATATATTCTGCTTCTGTAGTAGACAAAGCTACGACAGGTTGTAGAGTAGCTTTCCAACTAACAGCACAACCGCCAATGCAAAATACATAGCCTGAAAGTGATCTTCTCCTGTCAAGATCTCCAGCGTAGTCTGAGTCTACAAAACCAACCAAAGTGTTATTATTTCTTCCAAACTCCAAACATGCATTTGAAGTACCTCGCAAGTATCTGAGAATCCACTTCACAGCCTGCCAATGTGTTTTACCAGGGCAAGACATATATCTGCTAACAACACTGACTGCTTGTGCAATATCTGGACGAGTACAAACCATTGCATACATAATACTGCCGACTGCACTGGAATAAGGAACCCGTGCCATATAATCTTCCTCTTCATCTGATTTTGGTGATTGAGCAGCAGATAGCCGAAAATGGCTAGCAAGAGGAGTAGATACTGGTTTAGTATCTTTCATGCCAAAACGCTCCAAAACTTTCTCAAGGTAATTTTTTTGGGTCAAGAATAACTTCCCTACTCCTCGATCTCTCTTGATATCCATGCCAAGAATTTTCTTAGCTGCTCCTAAATCTTTCATTTCAAATTCACTATTTAACTGCAGTTTCAAAGTGTGAATTTCTGACAAATTCTTGGCAGCAATGAGCATGTCATCAACATAAAGCAGCAAATAAATGAAAGAACCATCATTTAACTTCCGGAAGTAAACACAACTATCATACATGCTCCTCAAATAACCATGACCCAACATAAAGGAATCAAACCTTTTATACCATTGTCTTGGAGACTGCTTCAATCCATATAAGGATTTCTTCAATAAGCAAACATGGTCTTCCTTACCTTCAATTTCAAAACCCTGGGGTTGTTTCATATAAATTTGTTCTTCAAGTTCGCCATGTAAGAAAGCTGTCTTAACATCAAGCTGCTCTAACTCCAAATTATACATGGCTACTAAAGCAAGCAAAACACGAATAGAGCTATGTTTAACAACAGGTGAGAATATATCATTAAAATCAACACCTTGTACCTGACTATAGCCCTTTGCAACCAATCGTGCTTTATATCTTGCATCTTCAACCCCTGGAATACCTTCCTTCTTCTTGAAGACCCATTTGCATCCAACAATTTTCTTAGCTGACGGCGGCTTTATAAGAACCCAAGTTTCATTACGATGAAGAGATTCAATTTCTTCATTCATCGCAATCAACCACTTTGCAGAATCATCACAAGAAACTGCTTCTGAATAGGTGGAAGGCTCACCAACTGCATCAGTTTCTTCTGCAATAGACAAAGCATATGCAACTAAATTTGCATATCTTTGTGGTGGTCGAATGTCTCTCCTTTGTCTATCTCTGGCTATGGAATATTCCTCTTCTTCTGAACTATCTTCCACAGTAGACTCAGGTGCATCTACTGGCATTTGTTGAATAGAAGATTTGGTCTGAGAAGGACCAGAACTGCCAATATCAAGCTCCACCTGCTTCTGTGTACTATCAGTAGTACAAGGACTAGAAGACTCCTTCTTGGAAGATAACATAGACAATTCATCAAAAGTAACATCTCTACTGATCACAAATTTTGGAGATTTGGGATCAGGACACCATAATCTGTATCCTTTCACCCCAGAAGCATACCCAAGAAAAATGCACTTTTTAGCCCTAGGCTCCAATTTTCCATCATTCACGTGCATGTATGCTGGACAACCAAAAACTTTTAAATTGGAGTAATCAGCAGGAGTACCTGACCAAACTTCCTCAGGAGTTTTGAAATCAAGAGATGCAGAAGGAGAACGGTTGACAATATAACAGGCCATATTGATCGCCTCTGCCCAAAAGTCGTTTGTCAACCCTGCATTGGAGATCATACATCTTGCTCTCTCCAAAAGCGTTCTGTTCATACGTTCAGCCACACCATTTTGTTGAGGCGTCATCCTGACGGTGTGATGCCGAACAATTCCTTCATTCTTGCAGAATTCATTAAATTCACCTCCACAAAATTCCATGCCATTATCTGTTCTCAACCGCTTAATGTGTTTTCCTGTTTGCTTCTCAATCAAAACTTTCAATTGCTTGAAAGTTAGGAAAACATCATTTTTATGCTTAAGAAAATATACCCAAACTTTCCTTGAATAATCATCAATGAAAGTCAACATGTACCTGGCACCACCTTTAGAAGGAGCACGAGAAGGCCCCCAGAGGTCTGAATGAATGTAGTCTAAAGTTCCTTTGGTCCTGTGAACTGCCGGCAACTGGAAGCTAACTCTCTTCTGCTTTCCAAAAATGCAATGTTCACAGAGTCCCATCTTTCCAATACTTTGACTACCAAGAAGACCTCGTTTGCATAAGATAGATAAGCCCTTCTCGCTCATGTGCCCCAATCTCATGTGCCATAATTTGGTAAAATCAGAATCAGACAAAGTTGATATAGAAACAGCAGCAGCACCTGTAACAGTAGATCCCTGCAAAATATATAAAGTACCAGATCTGTGTGCCTTCATAACAACAAGAGCTCCTCGAGTAATTTTGAGAACTCCGTCTCCACCTGAATACCTGCACCCGATAGACTCAAGAGTGCCCAAAGAGATGAGATTTTTCTTCAAATCTGGAACATGTCTAACATCTGTGAGCGTCCTCACAATACCATCGTACATTTTAATCCGGATTGTGCCTTTGCCAACAACTTTACAAACAGCGTTGTTGCCCATTAAGACAACTCCACCTTCAGCTGATTCATATGTTGAAAACCAGTCCCTATTGGGACACATATGATATGAACAACCCGAATCTAAAATCCACTCATTGTTAGACCTAAAATTATTTTCCGTTGCACAGAAAATAGTTCCATCATTCTCATCAGCTGCTATACTAGCCTCAGCGGATTCAGTATTTTTCTCAACAAATTTCCCTTTTTGCTTTTCTTTATTTTTCAATTTAAAGCAATCAGAGATAACATGGCCCTTCTTTTTACAATAATTGCACACCACATTTTTATGTCTGGATTTGGATCTACTTCTATTTTCTGTGTTTCTCTTTTCAGATCTACCCCGAACAAACAAGCCATCGGCTTGACTCCCACTAGTTTCCCCAGTAATGTCCCTATCTATCTGCTCTTTAGATTTTAATGCAGATTTAATTTCCCGATACGAAATTGTTTCCTTTCCATAAATCATAGTATCGCGGAAATGCTTAAAAGACTGGGGAAGGGAACACAAAAGTAATAGGGCTTGATGTTCATCATCAATTTTCGAATCTATATTTCCCAAATCCATAATAATGGAATCAAATTTATCAAGATGGGAGAGTATAGATGTACCTTCAGACATCCGAAGCATGTACAAACTCTGCTTCAAATATAGCCGATTCTCGACTGTCTTCTTCATATACAAGGCTTTCAATTTATCCCACATAGCCTTGGCCGAAGTCTCCGTTGCTACCTCACGCAATACCTCATCGGAGAGATTTAAGATTATGCTGGATCTGGCCTTCTTATCCATATCGGCGAAATCCGCATCCTTTACATCTTCTGGTTTGTTCTCGATTCCGTGAATCGCTAGATCAACTCCGTCTTGAACAAGAATGGCCTCCATCTTGAGCTGCCACATTCCGAAGTTGACATTCCTGTCGAATTTCTCGACAACCGTCTTTGTTATCGTCATTGTTGCCACAAAATCTGTAACGTGAAATTTGTCTCAAAAAACTGGCCAAACAAATATGCAAGTCTCGTGAGCGGGCCCCACAGGGTGAGCGGACCCCACGAGATAAGCGGGCCCCACGGGATGAACGGACCCCACAAGGTGAGCGGACCCCACGGATGAACGGACCCCACAGGATGAGTGGGCCCCACAGGATGGACGGACCCCACCAGATGAACGGGCCCCACCAGATGAACCTGTCTTGCAAAATATAACAACCAGCTCTGATACCAGTTTGTTAGGACCGGGCCAGGAAATAGACAAACTCAAGTTAGTACAAAGTAGGCGGTATGACCGACCATATAATAGATAGGCGGTAGATACCAGCCATATAATAATTAGGCGGTAAAACCGACCATATAAAGACAGATAGCAAAGCAAATAAAAAACACAGAAGATTTACGTGGTTCGGTCAAATTGACCTACGTCCACGGGCGAGGGAGGAGCAATATTTCTACTATGAAGAAGAAATACAAAAGCCGTAGGAAAGTGGTTCCTAGGCCAATAGGCACTTACAAAAGAGTTTAGAAAATATTCCTAAACTCAAAATAAGAGAGCCTAAAATATTTGACTGAATGGGCTAAATGACTTAAGAAGCTAATAGCCCATATAACTCTCTTAAGTGGTGCACTTAAACTTCTCAAAGGCCTTCTCTATTTATAGGAAACAATGAAGGCTATTCCCTCAGCTTCTGGCGATGTGGGATTACAAAATTCTGCCACAGTCAAGAATCAAGAATTGCGGCTGCAGCAAGAAGTCAAGAGTTGCTGCTGTGGCTTGACTTTAACAGGATACCATTGTTGATGTTTGGAAATGATAAGATGATTTTTGCAGTAAAAACTTTGTGAAAGAAAAGGCAATACAAATCAACTTGTCTGAAGATATAAGGAAGGCAAGAGGTACAAAAGGTGGCTGTTGGGAAACGACTTGGATAAATAGGGCAGCATTTCTAATTCTGCCGTACCATTACCAAGAGGCAGCCACTCCAAAACGTTGCACACTTCCAAAATTTGGCAAAAATTTTTTTTTCTTATTTTAATTTGTTTCTGAATAGTACCAAAGATATTATCAATTTAAGCTTTTTTTTTCATGTATTGCCTTGTTTGTGAGCTATTGGATGGAATTTTCGCGATGACATCAAAATGGGTAAGAAACATTTTTAAAAGATAAATGCCTATGGAAAATCAAAAGGGTAAAAAATAAAAAAATTTCCTGTGATAAATTTAATATACGAAAAAATCTATCGAATTTCAAAACATACAATACGACACCTCATACTTTTGAACTAAATTATAAAAGTGACGGAATCCGTTAAAATTAACGGGAACGGATGAAATGACAAAAATGCCCTGATATAACCAAGCAAAAGGTAGTTCAACAAAATCATTTGTTTTATTCTCTAGAGAGAGAGAGAATTGGGAGCTAAGGGATAAAACAGGTATATTTGTTAAAAATTAGGTACAAAAAATTTATTTTTAGTGTCCAATAAGTCATTTTCGTTAATTTTAACGGATTCTGTCACCTTTACAATTTAATTCAAAGTATGAGATGTTGTATTAAAATTACGGGGGATATTCTATATATTAGGTTTAACATAAGGGTTTTTTTTTTGTTTTTTATCCAAATCTAAAAGGTCCAAAGCAATAAGAGAAAGAAAATAAAGGAGGAGAACTCTCCATCAGCATCTATCCATCTTGCGTTTCTTTTGCTGCCATTTATTACTAACCATCTTTGGTGTTTTAAAAATTATTCATCCGCTTCTAGCCAATTTATCGTCCTTCTGTAATCTGTATCATAATCGGCATTCGTTCATTATCAGCTTTGCGTTGAAGTCTTGTAATTGCATGAATCTGGCTATAAAATTTTTAATTAAGACAGCGGTAATGTACACTTTTTTTCCCATCTCCCTCCCACAATGTTACAACTGTAGAATCCGGCCGCAAACTAAACAAAACTTGAAGGGGAAATTTTTACTACCTTGGTAAAAAATATACGTGTAGGAATAATTTCAGGCACCACCCCTAGAAGTTTAATTAGGACTATTTCACATAACGCTCTGTTTGATAATCCAATTTAACAATTAAAATTAATGAATTTGGATCTTAATATATTCAGATACGTTTGATAACAAAAAAATTGAACATCTGAATTAATTAAGTGGCACTGGATTTTTTAGGCAAAACTTATTCCAAAAAATAAGCAATAAAGTATGCACCTATCACTTAATATGATATATATTCAAATATATGAAATTTATTACTTAACAATTTAATAATTTAATGGATTCAAATTTCATATTACAAATTCCAGTTTTCAAATTTTAATTTTATCTAATGCACCCTAAGTTTGTTCAAATTTTCAAGATTATAGTGACCGACCTCAATTTAAGTTTCCTTAGAATATTTAATTTTTGTAAATTAAATAAGTTCTATTTTTTGGGGATAATTTCATAAACTTTTCCTAAGGTTTCTATCAATTTCGCTGAACTTCCTTGAGGTTTTAAAAATTATGCTTACCTCTCTTGATTTGACACTTTTGGTAACCAAACATTAGACTTGGTTAAAAATTTATATAAACCCTAAAATACCCTAAGTTTGTAAAGTTTATATTACTTTCCGAAACAATTGAAAAATATATAGCACAAATATGAAGAAAAAGCAACAAGTTTTCAATGCCTATATTTATTATTTAATAAACAATTATTACAATAGTTTTAGTACTATAATAAGTTATTGTATATGGTGCTTTTTTGGGATACATATTCCTTCTAAATTGAAGAAGAAAGTATAGTCATAATTCTTTTAGACTTGTAAATTTTTTATTTGTTGGAACTATCATAGTTCAATGGTAGTGTTGCACAGTTTCTTTTTAAGTTATTGCTGCCTTTGATACAAAGAAAAAAAAATCAGAAAAAATTGGATCACATTCAAAGTTATCCAAAAAAAAAAGATAACTAGTTCAACATCTAATAAAGATAGTGACTAGAGCCAATATTTATAGTTTATTGTTACGTAGTTTTACACGCAAAATATTAAAAAAAAAAAGGAGTAAGAAGAGAAAAGGAAAAGAAAAATAATTATAAATCCTATTCTTTCTATATGCATACCTAACAAGGGAGTTCTATTAAAATGATAAAGCCAATATTGTCATTTTTGGTGGGAAAGGGAGATAAGTGTAATTTTTAAAAATTCAATGGATCTCAGTGAAATTGTTGGAAACACTAGGAGAGATTTCTAAAATTATCCCTTTTTTTTTAATTTCCCATCTTTCTCTACACACTTTTTATCCCCACCACTTCGGGAATAGGATTTCTCCCAAAAGCGGGCTTTTATTCGTCCGCCAGAACGAACCGACCAAAGCGGTGAGGGCACGGTTCGGATGTCAATGTACGGGGACACTCGTAGAATCTGAGCCAGATTCGGCTCCTCAAGCAGTAGAGTATGAAGTCGGTCTTGCAAAAGACCCAACTGCTAATTAAACCCAGAAATCGAATCCTAAATCTGACAGAAGAGAGACTCTAAAAACTCTATCCTGATCATTGGGTCAAAAGATTTGTGAAAATGACGTGCTTTTTTTTCATATATTGTTTTCAACATGGGAGGATTGGAACTTAAATAGTGGGGAGGGGCGAGGGAATTTGAACCCAAAATTTCAAATTTCTAGGAATGTGCATGAATAACTAACTCATGAACGGAGCATAATTTTGATAATTTCATTTTGAGGGCGTTTCTATTGAGTATTGAACAGAATGTAAAATTTTCCTTAAACTCTGGAGTTGAATATGTACAATAGGAAGTACTTAAGTCCTTTGAAATAAGTATCCAAAATTTTTTCCCTTTTAATAATTTTGCCATTAAACACTTTTTTTGGTAAAACTTTCCCAATTTTCTAGTTAGAGAAAACAGTCTGACAAATGGATAAACAGAAGTGGTTACATTTTTCCATTTTTACAGCATGACAAGAATAAGTTTGAAGTAAAATTTAGCTTGATCTTTGGAAATTCATGGATCAAATATGTCAAAGCAACAAGGAAAAATGTAATTTTAAAAACAAATAATCACCAAACTGTAAATATACAGAATTGTTAAGAGAATAGCTTTTATGGGATTCGAGTGGAAATGAAATAACGTGATCTAGTTTTTGTTTTCAATGAAGAATTTTATGTGACTCAACCAGGCTAATAGATTAAATTGCCTTTTTCGTTTTTGCGGTTGCAAAAGTAAATGGCCTTTGAATATTTTTTTTTTGTGTTAAAAAAAGGAATACCTATTCTTTGAACAGTGGAAGTTTCAAACTACAAAGACCAATCTTCGGTGATTTTAACATGTATGTCAGTTTCTTTCTTTCTTTCTTTCTTTCTTTTTTTCACTTTTCTATCTTTTCGTTTAATCTACTTGCTATTCAGTCCAACAAAAACATTTATACACGGAGTATAACATTTCAAAGCTCCATTAACTGGAAATAAAGGAAAATATATAAAGATTACAAGAGCAAAGTGCTTCATTCAACTTGATGTGCCACTTAAATGACATCAAAACAAAAAACATCAAGTCCCAGCATCGGAGCCACGATTGATCGAGGCTATGTATGTTTCTTCTTATATTTTTTAGCCCATACTTGCCTCCCATTGATGCTGTACTTTGCTTTGCCACCTGCTACAACCACATCAACAACGATAGCCGAGCGAGAAATCACTCGTGCATATAGTGGTTGTCCACCCGGTGCCACTTCTTGCATGTAAATTGCTTCTATAAAGTCACCAAATTTCCTAGGAATAACACGCAAATAGTTAATTAGCTCATCAATTAACTTAGCGAACAAAGAGATAACAAAGTGAGAGGAGAAATTGAGAATTACCTAGTAAAGTAATTTCTAAGTTCCAATTCAGAAATAGGGTATCCTCTCGAGAAGGTTAAGAAAATTGTCCTATCTTCTGGTACAGACGGGATCCTCTATTCATTATATATGTCTATTTTTTCTGTCCAATGCAAAAGCACGTAGTTCTATTTATTAATACTATTGATGTATTACATAACATTGAATGCATATTTATGGAGTGTTTAGTAAATGGGTTTCAAATTCTGTAATATCCTAATTGTACCCATAGTTTTCTACTTTGAAATTTCATGCCAAATGATTCAGATGAGATTAAGCAAGCATTTGTGGACGAGATCTCTGAGTTTGTCAGAGTTGCAGTTACGTGCAGTCATGTTGATTTAGAAAGTAGACCGTCCATGCTAAAATTGAATTTGAAACCCATTTATCAAACGCCCCCTAAATATGCATTTACTATTAGATGCCACATCAGCAGCATTAATAAGTGAAACTACGTAATTTTGCATTGAACAGAAAAAATGGATAGATATAATGAACAGAGAATTGCGTCTGCTTTTGATAGGATGTTGTCTAAATTGCCGGTGACACTTAAGCAGCCAAACTTGTCACTTAGTTCCCAGCTGTGGAGTTCCTTCTGCCCTTCTGACCAAGCCTGCACATTTTCAGCGGGCAAAATCTGTTGTATGTTAATCGCTCCACCAGGAGGTATTGCATAAAATCCCTGCGCAGGTGGAAAAATTGAATAACAGGAGCATTATATGGAAACTGAATAACATGCTTCCCTTTTAAACTGTTTACTCCTCCAATAAAGCAGCTGGATTTATTGCCAAATGTTGTTGAAATTTGCCTATCACCAGTATTAGTACTGAAGCTAGTACATTCATTGCCAATGCATTTATCTCCATTGCGATAGCAATTTTTTTGGCCATTTGCAGCTGCCAAGGTTCTTCCATCGCCATTAAAAGGACAAGTTCTTTTATTGCCATCAGCTGCCGTAAGATTTCCATTTCCTTCCCTATCAACGTTGCATGTCCGAGTTTTATTGATAATAGCTCTTGCAAAAGAATTGGATATTCCACAATCATGCGACCAACCAACTTCTCCTGCACTATCTGTTGTCAAAATACTATAGCGCCTTCCAGACACTCCAGGAAATTTTTCATCAACAATTTTTTCAAGGATGTCTTTGAAAGCCCTAACACAAACATCTTTTACCCTTCTTCTCACCCCATTAATCACAGTAAATCGGTATTCATGCAACAATTCAAGACTAATGTTTTCGCGTACCAATTGTCGGAGTAAAACAAGCTGAAAAACACCATCTCTAAAGGGTAAGATCTCACTCCCAATGCATTTCAGGCACACAACACTCTCATCTGCAACCTCATTAAGTACCGCAATAGGCAGCTTCAACAAGTGAATTATCAAATCCATCTTGTCACAAATGACTAATTCTAGCCACATCCAGAACCCCATTACTTGCATGGATTGTTCAGGGTCTCTGCGAAGATCGAAGATTAGGCGCGAGTATAATTGTCGCTCTATCGAGTGAAATGCATTGAATTGGTCATCTGTAATTTCAGGGCAGAAATAAGTGAAAAGTGCACCGGTAGACAATGACATCGTTCAAGGTTGAACCAAGTTAGAAGTTTTTCTTACGAAGAAAAAAAGATTAAATTTTGTGAATTTATACTAGATGGGATATAAGGTTTATGTAGACAGTGTCTCTGGAAGGAGGATAGCTGGGTGCTTCTACTTGAGAAACGTTGTCAGGCTTATATAGATGCAAATGTAGTTAAAGGCCATTAAATTTGAGCACAGAGGTTGTTGAAGAAAAAGCTAACAAAATAGGTGGATTTAATGCTTTCATATGCTTACTCATTTTAATATGCTTACTCACTTGCCATTTTATATATATAGGTGCATTCATGCTCACATAATCTCAACTAGTTACATGCATTGGCAATTAAAATTTTTCTAAATGTTCTGATCTTGTTGCCATTGCATATAGCTTGAAAGATTGGAGTTATCTAAGATTTTTTTTTTTTTTTTTGGACTGGAAGGAACAAAATTGTTGTGATTCACTTTTATACTACCGAATGTACCTAAAGTTTGAAATCTGTGGACACAAATACATGTAGAAATACTAACTTAATTAAGTCAAGCTTCGACCAAAAAAAATATGCTAGATCTTTGTATATGTAGGAAATGTCCTTTGTCATGGATCTATTACCGCAACAACTACTTTGACAAATAAAGATATTTCTAAGTATTGAGTCTTCTTAATTTTTTTTTTTTGTTGAAAATCTCCGACTTACAACTCTCTCGCCTTACCACTCCAGTCAATCCTTCCCCCAGTCTTCTTAACTTATATGATGTTTGACGGGTAACTAGTGTTAATTTTTTAATAAATTAAATAAAGTAAAAGAAGTTATAAATGAACAGGATGAATAAATGTGATTGCGCACATCTAAATGATAAATTAAGTATAAACTATGTGCGCTAAAAGGTGTTCACTAATTTTTTGATCCATTTGATAGGTAATGATATCAATGATACCTAAGAAATAAAAAAAAATGTTAATGATATATGGAAATAGTTGCATTTCTTTATTTTACTATAGTTAATCTACAAGAGCAATAAACATAGCTAATTCAGTAGTGACAGTTGCATACCACAGTGGTATTTTCCAACTCAATACTTCATTAAATACGATGAAACAATAGATAGGGATTGTAAGGGAATAACACTCTCGAGACATAGGCCATAGTGTTCTGCGACCAGGCTCCATGTACGTAATCAATAAAAAGGAGTGGATGAATACCTTTTACTTGATGCAACATGGGAGATGGAGAGAAATTCAGAAAGGAAAAAAGATAGAGTAACTTTCAATTGGTACTTTGATTCTATAACAACTGCTTTTCATCTTCTAATTTGAATTTTCTAAATCAAAATTGTGGTGTTCAATTGTCATTTTGCATCAGTGTAAGTACTTTTGGTGCTTGGCAGATCACATTAATATTCATATCATTTTGAGAAAGAGAAAAATCCATCAATAATTACTGTGCTGAATTATGGTGTTTGTGTTTCTGGCCAGTTTTATTATCCTTAGACATTATAAATTGCACAATGGTACACCAAAAATATTGAGCCATCTCAAACAAAATGTCTGTTATCGATAAATGTACGGCTCTGTTTCGATCTAGGAGTTTTTCAAATACTATAAAAATTTTAAAAAGTACTCTAAAAGGTACCCTAAAAAGTAGTCTAAATTTTTTTTAATGTTTAAAAAATATTCCAAAATATATTTTAAAAACTCTACTACTCTTAAATATTCCAAAATATTTTCTAAAAATATCCCAAAATATACTTTCAAAACTCTGCTACAGTAAAATTTTTCAAAAATACCCCAAAAATAGCTAATCCAAATGCAGCCATCTCAAAGAGAGAAAGAAAATTCCATCTTCAACTTCAATTCTTGCTTGAATCCTTGAAATTTCATCCAAAGCTTGCAAACCACTCCATAAAAAAATGACATTTAGGAAGAATTAAGGACTTTGGTGGAGAGATTTTGGAGGAAAGGGAACTTTTGGTTGCATTTCACCTTAGGGCTTGAAGGTAAACATATCAAAAATCATATTTTCTTTTATTACTTGCATATGAGTAGATTTAAGGTTTGATTTTGGTAGATTTCATGGAAAATTTCCTGGTTTGTGTGGTGGTTGGAAAATTTCAGTTATGATATGTTGAATTGAGTTTGGGTATGATCTAGTAGTTTTGCCATGTGAATTTTCTAACTTTTATATGTTATTTTGGCTTCATTATAGATATTTTCAGCTTGTAGAGGTGAATTTCAGCTTAGGATTAACATTTTACAGCTTTATTATGGTTGTTTTTGAGTTAGATAATTGTCTATTTTAGATGGCTTTGTGGCCTTAAACAAGTATCCTTTATAACCTATGACATGTAGTCTTGATTGAGGATGGTTTGCCATGAAAATAAGTATTGAATTTGGAAGGGAAAGTTAAAGAAATAAAGGGAGGTGATGCTGAAATTTTTGTTACTTTCTTTCTTGTGATATGAGTGATGTTAGAGGGGTGATTTTGGATTGGTTTGGACTTAGGTTACTTTTGATTGCTTGAGTGCACCTTGATAGTGACGTATAAGCTGAATTTTATCAAAAATTATGTGTAAAACAAGAGGACAAGTAATAGTTTCTTCTAGCATGCTTTCTAATTTCATTTGTCCAACTTGAAACTCGAGATTGGTTGTTTTTCTTCTAAAAGTTGTGTGTATATCTTACGTATATTTTGCTAAGTTTCATGAGTTATAAATATCTAATTTTTTTCTCTTTTAGTCTCTTACATCTTTTGAGTCTAAGTGTTTTCTTTTCACACTAATAACTTACTTGAATCATAACCCTAGATGGCATTTGGATATTCTTCGATTAGCACTTTCAAGTTTGTCTTTGAATTTTGAATTTTTGAGATGCCAAACTTGGATAGGCGTATAGCTCATAGTTGAGTCTAAAATGTAAACTTCATTAACCTAAGTTTTGAATGGTCGGACCATGACATCTTATCTTGGTTACTTTAGGGTTTGACGGTGAAAACGAGTACAATCCGGGATTGAACGTTTAGCGTTACTCTATTTTAAAAAGATGAGTGTATCATTTGCATGATTTGTTGCTTAAGTGAGCTACTTTGTGACTGAGATATATGATTTGTATGACTGTGATTTTGGTTTAATCTGAATTGGACGAGTGTGTACATTCAAGTTGCTCCGCATGGAAATTAAGTAGACCAATTCGTCAAGTTGACTTTATCACACTTGGTCCGACTTGACTGTTTGACGGGTCCACAGTTCATTTGAAATATGTTATTTGTGCATGAATTTGACGTCGTTTGGAACTTAATATCCAATGACCACACTGTGAATTTGGGCCTGAACCTCATTGTTAGTTAATCGACTCGAACCAGCAAGAATTTGGTCCGGATAGATTAACAGGCCATGAGGAAAACTGTCACTGATTCACTGAGTATTGGATTCTTCTGATATTTGGTATACTCGAGTATTACCACCACTGTTTCTGTTTGGTGTTCGGGTTCGGTAAGGGGTATAATTGGTGGACGAAAACTGGTGTAAAGCGAGGATTTACAGTCAATGTTTCTGCTTCTCTAAACGTTGATGGAGTGTCAACAGGTTTGGATCAAACTAATGCGACTGGGAATCTGGCTCTTGAGAGCCAACTGCATCTATTCACTTGAATCACTCTGAGTTAATTAGTTGTGGTGTTTACTTATCTCTCTAATTGGTGCTTATATTTGATAGTTTAAAGTCCAAACTATATGATTTTCGATTGCATGACCCTGTGGTACCTCATTGAGCAAAAGCTCATTCCGTTATCCTTGTTTTTATTTAAGGGGCGAAGACTTGGGCCGAAAATTTTGGGAAGAGTTTGACCTAGTTGTAGTTTTTAGGTATTTTGTTTAAACTCCTCTGTATTAGTAAACCTTACATGTATTTGTATAAAATTGAATATTTTGGTTTGTACTTTAAGTTTGAATCGTTAATGACTCTATTGTACATAGTTTTAGGTTGACGATTTGAAATTAATTGTGCGTTTTAGTACCTTCTGTGAATTTTTGAAATAGTGAGTCATGGTAAGAATTGGACAGACAGTCCGCTAACTCTTAGGGTACGCCCTAAGGGAAAGTGGAACTGTTACATACAGTATCCACGGAAGTTAGATCCCTTTAAGTATCATCCTGATCGTAATTTTTTGGTAGGCAAACAAAAGATTGGTAAAATCATTTTTGTCATAATTAATGACCGTAGAACTTTTCGGTTTTGGCTACCAATTAATAGCTGCCTAATCTATTTTGTGACAAATTGCTACAGTGATTTTCTACACCAACCAACGAAATTATCCTTTTACTCATATCGTGATTCTTGAGCCGGTCATTAACCATAACAACTTTTAGTTGCACACGTTTCTAGGCCCAAGTTTACATGATCCCTACAGGTGTGTTCGTATAGAGATTATTCAAAATACTAGTATTTAAAATAAAGAAAGGGATGAATTGAGTGGTACAAAAGAGGGAGTATAATTGAGATATCCGAATTCAAAACCTTCCCCTCACATAAAAAAAATATTTAAACTAATTATTGTGAGATAAAAAGAAGGGAAAATCGTTCAAAACGTCTCTCACATTTTGTAAAATGACTTTTTTCATCCTTTACTTTTAAAAGTGTACTTTTACATCCCTTACAAATTCATATTGATTAAATTTGGTCCCTATCTAGATTTTCGACTAATTTTTTGTCGGAATCCACCATGTGCCTTGCACGTGATCATTTTTTAAGGGTAAAATTGTCAAATCAAAATTTATATAATTCAATCCATAGTCTCTCACATTTCACAAAATGAATTTTTTCATCCCTCATATTTTATAAAATAATTTTTTTCATTTGGACAATACGAATAGCATGTAATATATCTCTATTTAATTTTCGCCTAAACATACTGTTTATGTGAAATTAAAAAAGATATATACAGGGGTTTAAAAAAATTATTAGTTTTTCACTCATGTTCATTCCTTTTACTCGAAAATTGAAAACAAAGAAGACATTTAATTCTAAACATTATCAAATATTTAAATCGAATTAAATTTAGACAGAAAAAATAAACAAAGGAAAAGTATGACAAAAAGAAGTAAGTAATTGATACTTTCAAATTTTAAAATAATCATAAGGTAAGAAATTCAACTGTTGGTCTTAAAGGTAGCGAGTAAAAATTTCAGATTTAAACTGCAATTTGTTAGCATGACTATAGAATTCAAATTAACATCGATTAATTAGATACTCTTATTAAACAACTCAATAAATGAATTATTACTAAAATAGAAAAGACTACAAATATTGAATAGATTCACATGGTGAAATCATATATATATATAGGTTTAAAACAAAATTATTAGATTTAAACCCATATATATATCGATCTGTTTAGGTAAAATCAAATAGAAATATATTACATATTATTTGTACTGTTTAGATGAAATCAAATAGATATATTCATGAATTTAAAAAAATAAAAACTATTCGTACACGTGGTCAATGAGAGATAAAAAAAATTCATTTTGAGAAATCTGAGGGATGAAAAAATTTATTTTGTGAAATGTAAGGGACAAAACGATTCATTTTGTGAAATATAAGGGACTATAGATGGATTATATAAATTTTGATTTGACAATTTTGCCCCTAAAAATGACCACATGCAAGGCATGTGATGAATTCCGGCAAAAAACTAGTCAGAAACCTAGATAGGGACCAAATTTGACCAATGTGAATTTGTAAGGGATGTAAAAGTACACTTTTAAAAGTAAGGGATGAAAAAAGTCATTTTATAAAATGTGAGGGACGTTTTGAACGATTTTCCCTAAAAAGAACATAACTCTAATTTTTAAATTTTGGAGTTGAATATGTACAAAAGTAAGTGCTTAAGGCCTCTAACAGTAAGTATTTCAATATTTTTTTTCTTTTCATAATATTGCCATTCAGCATCCTTTTGAGAAAACTTTCCCAAAGAAAAGAATCTAACAATTAGATACAGAAAAGCGGGGTACAATTTTTCTTTCTTACAGCATGACAGGGATAAATTTGAAATTAAAATTTAACTCGTGCTTTGGAAATTTATATTTAGTTGAAACGGACCAAATATGTCGAGGAAACATGGAAAATTGTAATTTTCAAAGATACAAATAATTAATAAGCACTAAATATACATAATTATAAAAAGTGGAACTTTTTCTGTGCTTGAGTGGAAATGAATTAACATGATCTAGCTTTTGCTTTCAATGAAGAATTTTATGTGACTCGACCTGGATAATAGAGTCAATTGCATTTTTCCTTTTTGTGGATGAAAAATTAAATGGCCTTTGAATAGCTACTAAAAAAAAGGAGGAATAGTTATCCGTTGGATAGTGGAATTTCCCAGCTACATACACTTATCTTGGATGATCACAGAACACGTATGTCAGTTCATTTTTCTTTTGTTTTCTATTTTTTTTCTTTAATCTACTTGCTACTGAATACAACAAAAGCATTTATTCATAAAGCTTAACATTTCAAAATTCCATTAACTGAAATATAAAGGAAAAGATATAGATTACAAGAGAAGTGAGAAATTCAACTAGCTGTGCCACTTCAACTAGAATTGGATATTCCATAATCATGTGACCAACCAAAGATGGACAAAAAATCCAGACATGAAGGAGGTGATACAAGTGGCATGGAGGAAAGTTCAAATTGGATCAAGAATGTACAAAATGACAAGGTAAATCAAGGAAGTTAGGGTAGCTATCCTGGAATGGCGGAGAAAGGTACAAGGAAACTCAAAAGTAAAGATCAAGGAATTAAAGGAGAAACTCAAGAAAGTAAAGGAGGAACATGAATCTGGAAACAAAAGTCGAGTCATTGAGCTAAAAAACCAGCTAAGCAAAGCATATGAGGAGGAAGAGCTGTATTGGAGCCAAAAATCTAGAAGCAAATGGCTCAAGGAAAGAGATAGAAACACAGCTTATTTCCATACAACTGTCAAGGCAAAGAGGAAAAGAAACCCCATCAGCACGCTGGAAAAACAAGATGGGACCTGGTGCAAGAGTGAGGAGGAAATTGAGGTGGAGCTGTGTCAATACTACAATGATCTCTTTACTACAACCAACCCGGATGAGTTTGACGAGATCCTTAAGGAGATCCCGAGCACTATTTCTTGACAGATGAATGCGAAGCTGATTAAACCTGTGGAGGAAAAGGACATCAGACAAGCATTATTTTCTATGCATCCAAACAAAGCACCAGGCAAGGATGGTATGTCCCCACTTTTTTTCCAACATTATTGGCATATAATAAAAGGGGATTTGGTGTTAGCCATAAATAGTTTTTTCCATTCTGGTTGCCTACTTAAAACTGTGAATGAAACCATCATTTCTCTAATCCCAAAGATCGATTCTCCAACATCCGTTTTACATTATAGGCCAATTAGCTTGTGCAATGTGCTTTATAAGATTATCTCAAAAATTATTGCAAACCGTTTGAAGCATGTTCTCCAACACTGCATTAGCAACTCACAATCTGCATTCATCCCAGGGAGACAAATCCTGGATAATGTAGTGGTAGCCCATGAAATTTTTGCATTTTCTAAAAAATAAGAGAAAAGGGTCTACAGGCTACATGGCTATTAAGTTAGACATGTCGAAAGCCTATGATATGGTAGAATGGATTTTTGTGGGGAGATTAATGTTGAAAATGGGTTTTTGTCCAATATTTGTCAAATGGATTATGGCTTGTCTATCCACGGTGACTTATTCCTTCAATTTAAATGGCCAGAAGGTTGGAAATGTCACACCTACTAGAGGCATTAGGCAAGGGGACCCCTTATCACCCTATCTTTTCATCATATGTGCTGAAGGTCGTTTTAGCCTTATTCATAAAGTTGTGCAAGGAAAGGAGCTAACGGGTGTGAAAATTTGTAGGGACAGTCCGTTTATCTCTCATCTATTTTTTGCAGATGATTCTCTTTTGTGCTGTAAAGCAACCAGACGGGAAGCTCTAAAGGTGAAAAGCATTTTGACAAAGTATGGTAATGCATCTGGCCAGGTTGTGAATTATGAAAAATCAGCATTGTTCTTCAGTAAAAACACCAAAGAAAGGATGAAGCAAGAAATAAGCGAAGGCATGGGTAATATGAAGGAAGCAGTGAATGGGACATATTTGGGACTACCAATGGCTATTGGAAGATCAAAGGCACAAGTGTTTGGCTTTGTAAAGAACAAAATCAGTAGCAAACTACAGGGATGGAAACAAAGGCTACTGAGTGAAGGAGGAAAGGAAGTGCTGATAAAGGCAGTGACAATGGCCATGCCAACATATGTAATGGCATGTTTCAGACTCCCAAAGGGATTATGTAGAGATATCTCTGGGGAAATTGCAAAGTTTTGGTGGGGCAAAGGGGAGAGAGAGGCAAGTATTCATTGGGCAAGCTGGAAAAAACTCTCAGAGGTAAAGGGTAGAGGTGGAATTGGATTCAGAGATCTGGAAGCCTTTAATACTGCCTTGCTTGCAAAACAAATTTGGCGATTTCTAACTGCTCCGAATTTGTTAGTAAGCAAGGTAATGAAGGCGAAATATATGAAGGATCCCAATTGGATGAACAAAGGCCCTCCTGGCTCAGCATCATGGAGCTGGAAAAGCATTCATAGTGCAAAAAGTTTGTTGTTGGCTGGACTATGGAAAAGGATAGGTGATGGAAGAACGGTAAGTATATGGAAGGATAGATGGGTAATAGGGTCTGAAGATGGTAAGGTGGTGGCTGAAAAACCTGAGGGATGCAACCTCACGTGGGTGAGTGAGCTGATTGAAGAAAGGAGATGGAAAAGAGAACTTTTGCAGACATGGTTTGGAAACACACAGGCTGAGCTCATTGAACGTATTCCCACCAGCATTGGAAGGAGAATGAACAGACTGATCTGGAAATTTTCAAAGACTGGAGCATATACGGTGAAAACAGGATATGCAAGGGCAAGGCAGGAGGAAAATCAGATCAGTCAAAACCAAACATACAATGCTGAGTCAAGTTGGGAAGTTAGAAAACGTACGGTGTGGAAGAATCTGTGGCACCAAAAGGTAAAGGCCAAGCTGAAACATTTCATGTGGAAATGCTTGCAAAATTGTTTACCAACCAATGAAGTAATTTTCAAAAGGATTGGAAAAGGTGAGGGAAGATGCAGCTGCTGCGGAGAAGACATAGAAACCATAGAACACTTACTCTTTTTTTGTGTGAATGCGATGGAGGTTTGGAAATTGGCACCGCTTAGCTGGGATGGATTAGTAGACAAACAACACAATCTCTGGCTATGATGGGAAGAAGCCAATAAAGCTACTTTAAAGGAATGTGGACCTGACCGAGTGAACCTCACCATTAATCTGTTTTGGCAAATCTGGAAAGCACGAAACAGAAGAGTTTTTGACAATGAAATCCAGAATTCACCCAATATTGTCTCCAAGGCGCAAGTGGAATGGCTAGAATATGAGCATGCAAGGGAGGAAGAAAATGAGCAGACTGTAACGGCAAACATCAAGGAGCATCAAATGCGTGGTCAAACAGCAGGGGATGATGACGTTTGCTTATTCACGGATGCGGCGATATCATCAAGGATGATCAGGACGGGTCAAGGCATTGTTGCAAGGAAGTGGAACGGAATGATCATGAAAGCGAAGGCAATAGTCAATCAATATAAGGGGGAACCAAGTAAAGAAGAAGCTTTAGCAATTAGGAATGCAATGCTGATGGCTAAACAGGTAGGATGGACTAAAATTAAATCCATTCGGATAGCAAATCAGTTATTGACCAGATACATAGTGGCCATGAGTATGATAGTACCATTGCAACTATTCTGGAAGATGTGCAGGATTTGACTTCACATTTTGTAAGCTGTAGGTTTGTGTGCATATCTAGATCAGAAAATGAAATTAGCCATGCTCTAGCTCAGTTTGCTGTTCAGCTAGTGAATGATATTGAATGGGAACAAAATTTCCCAGTTTGGCTGATGGATTAGTGAGGAAGCAAATGAGGGTAGTTGTCCCTTTTTGTAATTAATTCTTGTATTTATCAAGGGTTTATCAAATATATATAATTGTTAACGTTTGTGGAAAAAAAAAAACCAACCTCTCCGGGACTAGCTGTTGTTGAAATGCTACCAGATCCACCACAAAACTTATCATCAACAACTTTTTCAAGGATGTTTTTGAATGCCCTAAGACAGACATCTTTGACCCTTCTTCTCACCTCATTAATCACAGTTAATCGATATTCATGCAAGAGTTCAAGCCTAATGTTTTGGAGTACCAATTTTGGAAGCAAAACAAGCTCAAAATTACCATCTGCAAATGGTAAGATTTCACTCCCCATGTATCTCAGGCACACGACACTTTCATTCGCAACTTCTTTAAGTTCCTTAATAGGCAGCTTCAACAACTGAATCACCAAATCCTTCTTGGTGCAAATTACTAATTCTAGCCACATCCAGAACCCTATGACTTGCATGGATTGTTCAGGGTCTCGGCCAAGATCAAAGATTAGGTGCGAGTATAATTGTCTCTCCATCGAGTGAAACACGTTGAATTGTTCATCTATAATTTTAGGGCAGCAATAAGGGAAAAGTGCACTGGCAGACAATGACATTGTTCAAAATTTGACCAAGTTAGAAAATTTTCTTAAGGAAGAAAGAATATACTCTAGATAAGATAAGGTGTTTTTTTTTTAATTTTTTTTTAGTGTAAGCAGAAGGATTCGAACCCGAGACGCTCTTGCTTACACTCCCTCCTCTTGCTTAATTTTTTTTTTTAATTTTATGTAGACGGTGTCTCTGCAAAGAGGACGGCTGGGTATATCTACTTGAGAAATGTTTCATGCTTATATAGATGCAAATGTTGTTACAGGCCATTGAATTTTGGAAAAGAGTTTGTTGAGTGAAAACTCAAAAAGAGCGGTGGTATTAATGCTTTCATACATGGAAAGTTTAAACTTTTTTCTTGGATTAGTTAGTTTAGTCATTAAGATATTTTCTAAACTTTTTTCTTTGCAAGTGGGATGGTTTGAACTCAATACCTCATACTTAAAATTCCTCCTATATTACCACCCAACTCAATCTTTCCTCCGTTTACTTATTAAGATCCTATTTGATAACCCAATTCAATACTTAAATTTAATAGATTCAAATCTTAATATATTTAGACGCGTTTGATAACCAAAACTAGAACATTCGAATTCATTAAGTGGCACTGAATTTTCTAAACAAATTTACTTCAAAAAATAAGTGATAAGCTATTCACTTATGATTTAATGTGATATAAACTCAAATATATTAAATTTAGTAGTACTTATCAATTCACTATTTTAATGGATTTAAATTTCAGATTTTAGACTTTAGATTTCAGTTTTTAAATTTCAGTTTTATCAAATGTAGTCTAACATGCGTATTCACATCCCCATATTATTTGGGGAGGAAACTATCCATCCAACCCTTAAATATTTGCTTTGTGCAGTTTTGACCCCTTAATTATAAACCTTGAACAAAAAATGTGTCAACTTTAAGGACTTCTACCAAATTTACGCGTTAGTGATGGTAGAGTGAGGAGCAAAACCGACCAAACACAAAAACCAATAGTGTTATTAAAATAGTATAGAGGGCACAATAGTGTTGGAGTATTAATTAGGGACCACAAAAGTGCTCTGAAAATATTTTTGACTCATCTTTTAAGTTGCCTTTTTTTTTGTGCAGTAAATTTTGCCCCATCATTCCATCACCACTAACAAGTAAATTGACAGAAATCTTTAAACTTGGCACTTTTTTTGTTCAAGGGTTTCTTTGAGAGAATTTATAATTGAGGGGTCAAAATCATATAAAGCAAATAGTTTAACGACGGAAAGGATTGTTTCCTCCCATGTAGGTGCATTCGTGCTCGCATAATCTATATAGTGACATGTATTGACAATTAAATTTTTTCTAAATGTGCTGAGCATGTTGTTTGTACATATATCTTGAAATATTGGAGTTATTCATCAAGAACAGAAATTTTGAATGAAGGGAAGAAAATTGTATTGATTCACTATTACTTTTTTGAATGTACATGAAATTTGAAATCGTAGCCACAAATACATGTAGGAACACTAATTCAATTTACTCATGTTTTTGACCAATATAGCTACAGAAAATTTGGAAATGTCCTTTATCATGGATCTATTACAGCAACAGCAAATTTGGTAAAAGTATTTAGTCTTCTTTACTTATATTGTGTTCAATGGAAACCAGTGTAAATTTTTTAAAAAAGGAAACTAAGTTAAAACAATGCTAAATGTACAGGAAAACTAATTTGAATGTATACTTTTGAATGATAAATTATGGATAAATTATGTACACTAAAATATGTTCACTAATTTTCTGATTCATTTGATAGGTAAAGATGTTAATGATGCCTAAAAACAAAGAAAAACAATATGTTAATGACATATGGAAATAGTTGCACTTCCTTATTTTACCATAATTAGTCTAAAAGTGCGACAACCATAGCTAATTCAGTCAACTTACGTGCCACTGTGGTACTTCTTAACTCAACTCTTCATTGAATGATGTGAAACAGTAGCTAGGGAGTAGAAATTTCAAGACATAGACCAGTGCTATCACTATGGCCTCCAGGCTCTATGTAATCAAGAAAGAAAAAAAAATCCTTCATTGAAATACTATATACAATGCTTGTGTTCTCAAGAATGTTACTTTTACATCAGATGGAGATAAGATAAAAGGTATTAACCTTTATAATTTATTACTGACGTGGTTTATATTTGACATAAATGAATACTCTCTATTCATGCAACATAAAAGCTAGAGAGTCGAGTCACTTAAAGAGTAAATGAAAAACCACTTTTGGTTTCAAAATGAAGGGCAAATGTCAAATCTATACCAAGATTTAGGGTTCCAAAAACTCTTAAACTTGAATAAATTTGTAAAAGATTTGGAGCAACTAGGATGCCAGACAAGATAATTCACGTTTATCCACATCACTAAAGTCCACCGACTACTGTAGCATGCAGTCTTAAATCCAACGATATTTCAACCCTTAAAAGGTTCCAAAAACTAAAACCGATAGACGAAACAAACATCCACAACATAAATGAACAAACTTCAAAAACAACAACAACAA
The DNA here is from genome assembly GCF_036785885.1 of Coffea arabica. Taxonomy (NCBI): domain Eukaryota; kingdom Viridiplantae; phylum Streptophyta; class Magnoliopsida; order Gentianales; family Rubiaceae; genus Coffea; species Coffea arabica. The sequence goes on from NC_092327.1 coordinate 38,029,516, forward strand.
CAGAAATATACAAATCCCTTATTACAACAGTAACACAACTGTAATTGCAGTTTGGATTGATTAATCATCTAGGTAATGCAACATTTCTTGGAGGGGACTTCTGCTTCCTTACATACTTCCTAGCCCAGACATGCTTCCCATTGATGGTGTACTTGGCTATTCCGCCTTCCACCACCGCATCAAGGGCTGAGGCTGACCTTGCAACAATTCGGCCGTACAATATTTGCTCATTTGGTGGAACTTCTTGCATCTGAATGGCTTCGATGAAATCTCCAAATTTCCTGTCAACAAATGAAACATTTGACAAAGGAAAAGATCTTTGACACACACACACACATATAAAACTATATGCATGCTAAAATATTTAAATAAAAGTTAAATGTTTATCTTTGATATGTGATATCACCTTTTAGTGGTTATGGAATATCGGGCTTGTAGGGAGTTGAATACAAAAATATCATAAGGAAGGAGTCAATTAAGTTTTATTCTCAAGTACCAAACATCAATTAACAAATTAATCAATATTTTTTCTAGAGAAATTGTCAATAATACTGCACACACGATCCTGTCCAGCAAAAACTAATTGAACACGGTTGCACAATGCAATGCAACAAAAAATTTTTCAATCTCAAAATTTTTTGCGGGCAAATTAGTCAATGATAATGCCCCCAAAACATGTAATCAAATGCAACAAAAGACAAATTGAATGGTGCAAAAATCAAATAAAAGTAGGAGAGAGAAAATGGAAGTAATAACAGATGTAAGAGATACCTAGTGAAGAACTCCCTAACTTCAGTTTCTGATATGGGGTAACCCTTGGAGAAAGTTAAGAAAATTGTCCTCTCATCAGGGGAGACTTCATCATTCGCCTCCACCAAAGCATTCAGGCCAGTGTTCAACCTGTGACACAGTTCATTTTCCATAATCTGATCTTCTGTTGACTGTACAGATCCGATAGGCCGCATACGATTATATAAAGGAAACCAGTATGGATAAACAGCAACAGCAGTAGCATTAACAGGTGGGGTTTGAACCACACTCGCCGTCACCCCGCTCCCCATAAAATTTGAACTATTTCCAACAGGAAAAAATGATGAACTTTGGCCAACTTTCTCCACCGATGGCAGATTGGGGTTTCTAGCACCACCATGGCTTCGCGAGAACATCGTTCCAACTTGACCAAAAGACGAAGAAGTTTCGCCAACTTTCTCCACCAATGGGGTGTTGGGGTTTACACCACCATGGCTTCGCGAGATTGTCCCAACTTCACCAAAAGATGAAGAGGTTTCTCTAGATCCTTTTAGGACCGCGGGGACAAAAAACCCGGTTCCACGGGTGTTTTTGTCGAGCAAGTCGTGAAATGCCCTGGAACAAACTTCCCCGATCATTTTCGACACCCCACGAAGAACCCCAATTCGATTCTCGTAGAAGTATTGAAAGCTGATGTTTCTCTCCACAAAACTAGGGAGCAACACGAGTTCATGTGGGTCTTTTTCTCCAAAAGGGAAAGAATCACTTTCCACACATTTGAGACACATCACGCTTTCATCTGCTAATTCGTTCATTAGAGTTGCTGGCAAGGACAACATTTGGTTCACCAAGGTCAAGTTGTCCGCGACTTCTTGTTCTAGCCATAGCCAAAACGCCATGAGTTGCACGGACTCGGATGGGTCTCGACCCAGGTTAGTCATCAAGCGAATGAACAACTTGCGGTCGATGGAATGGAAGGAGTTGAATTCTTCATCATTTACTGAAGAGGAAGCTGTGGTGTAAAGGAGAGGAAGAGAGGATGCCATTGTTGATGTTTCGAAATGATAAGATGATTTTTGCTGTAAAAACTTTGTGAAAGAAAAGGCAATACAAATCAACTTGTCTGAAGATATAAGGAAGGCAAGGGGTACAAAAGGTGGCTGTTGGGAAACGACTTGGATAAATAGGGCAGCATTTCTAATTCTGCCGTACCATTACTAAGAGGCAGCCACTCCAAAACGTTGCACACTTCCAAAATTTGGCAAAAAAAAAAAATTTATTATTTTAATTTGTTTCTGAATAATACCAATGATTTTATCAATTTAAGCTTTTTTTTTTTCCATGTATTGCCTTGTTTGAGAGCTATTGGATGGAATTTTTGCGATGACTTCAAAATGGGTAAGAAAAATTTTTAAAAGATAAATGCCGATGGAAAATCTAAAAGGTAAAAAACAAAAAAATCTCCTGTGGTAAATTTAATATACAAAAAAATCCCCCGAATTTCAAAACATGCAATACGACACCTCATACTTTTGAACTAAATTGTAAAGGTGACAGAATCCGTTAAAATTAACGGGAACAGATGAAATGACAAAAATGTCCTGATATAACCAAGCAAAAGGTAGTTCAACAAAATCATTTGTTTCATTCTCTAAAGAGATAGAGAATTGGGGGCTAAGGGGTAAAACGGGTATATTTGTTAAAAATTAGGTATAAAAAATTTATTTTTAGGTTCCAATAAGTCATTTCCGTTAATGTTAATGGATTTCGTCACCTTTACAATTTAGTTCAAAGTATGAGATATTGTTTTGTACGTTTTAAAATCACGAGGAGTTTTTCTGTATATTTGGTTTATCACAAGGGTTTTTTTTTAAATTTTTTTGCCCAAATCTAAAAGGTCCAAAGCAATAAGAGACAAAATAGAGAAGGAGAATTCTGCATCAGCATCTATCCATCTTGAGTTACTTTTGCTGCCATTTATTACTAACCTTCTTTGGTGTTTTTAAAATTATTCGTCCGCTTCTAGCCCAGGTCCACTTACCAATTTACCGTCCTTCTGTAATCTGTATCATAATCGGCATTATTCATTACCAGCTTTGCGTTGAAGTCTTGGAATTGCATGAATCTGGCCAAAAAAAATTTAATTAAGACAGCGGAAATGTACACTTTTTTTTCCCATCTCCCTCCCATAACGGTACAACTGTAGAATCCGCCCGCAAACTAAATAAAGCTTGAAGGGGGCTTTTTTACAACCTCGGTAAAAAATGTACGTGTAGCAATAATTTCAGGCACCTCCCCTCAAGTTTAATTGGCACTATGTCACGTTAACGCTTTGTTTGATAATTCAATTGAACAATTAAATTTAATGAATTTAGATTTTAACATATTCAGATGCATTTGATAATAAAAAAATTAAACATCTGAATTAATTAAATGGTACTGAATTTTTTAGGCAAAATTTGTTTCAAAAAATAAGTGATAAAGTATTCACTTATCACTTATTATAATATATATACATTCAAATATATGAAATTTATTACTTAACAATTTAATAACTTAATGGATTCAAATTTCATATTACATATTCCAGTTTTCAAATTTTAGTTTCATCTAATGCACCCTAAGTTTGTACAAATTTTCAAGATTATAGTGACCGACCTCAATTTAAGTTTCCTTAGAATATTTAATTTTTGTAAATTAATTAAGTTCTATTTTTTGGGGATAATTTCATAAACTTTCCCCTAAGGTTTCTATCATTTTCGCTAAACTTCCTTGAAGTTTTAAAAATTATACTTACCTCTCTTGATTTGACACTTTTAGTAACCAAACATTAGACTTGGTTAAAAATTTATATAAACCCTAAAAACCCTCAGTCTGTAAAATTTATATTACTTTCCAAAACAATTGAAAAATATATAGCACAAATATGAAGAAAAAGCAACAAGTTTTCAATGCCTATATTTATTATTTAATAAGCAATTATTACAATAGTTTTATTACTATAATAGGTTATTGTATATGGTGCTTTTTTGGGATACATATTCCTTCTAAATTGAAGAAGAATGTATAGTCATAATTCTTTTAGACTTGTAAATTTTTTATTTGTTGGAACTATCATAGTTTAGTAGTAGTGTTGCACAATTTCTTTTTGAGTTATTGTTGCTTTTGATACAAAAAAAAAAAGATCAGAAAAAATTGAATCACGTTCAAAGTTATCCAAAAAAAAAAAGATAACTAATTCAACATCTAATAATGATAATGACTAGAGCCAATATTTATAGTTTATTGTTATGTAGTTTTACTCGCAAAATATATAAAAAAAAGGAATAAGAAGAGAAAATGAAAAGAAAAATAATTATAAATCTTATTCTTTCTGTATGCATACCTAACAAGGGAGTTCTATTAAAATGTTAAAGCTGATATTGTCATTTTAGGTGGGCAAGAGAGATAAGCGTAATTTTTAAAATCTCAATCGAGCTTAGTAAAATTGTTGGAAAATCTAGAGGAGGTTTCTAAACTTATCTCTTTTTTTCAATATCCCATCTTTCTCTACACACTTTCTATCCCCAACTGCTAAACCTAGAATTCGAATCCTAAATCTGGCAGAAGGGAGACTCTAAAGACCCTATCCTAATAATTGGGCCAAAAGATTTGTGAAAAGGACGTGTTTTTTTTTTCATATATTGTTTCCAGCATGGGAAGATTGGAACTTAAAAAGTGGGGAGGGTTGAGAGAATTTGAACCCAGAATTTCTAATTTCTAGGACTGTGCTTGAATAACTAACTCTTGAACAGAGCATAATTTTTGATAATTTCATATTGAGGGCGTTTCTATCGAGTATTGAAAAGAATGTAAAATTTTCCTTAAACTCTGGAGTTGAATATGTACAATAGTAAGTACTCAAGTCTTTTGAAATAAGTATGCAAAATTTTTTCCCTTTTCATAACTTTGCCATTCAACACGTTTTTTCGTAAAACTTTCCCAATTATCTAGTTAGAGAAAATAGTCTGACAATTGGATAAACAGAAGGGGTTACATTTTTCCATTTTTACAACATGACAAGAATAAGTTTGAAGTAAAATTTAGCTAGAGCTTTGGAAATTCATGGACCAAATATGTCAAAGCAACAAGGAAAAATGTAATTTTAAAAACAAATAATCACCCAACTGTAAATATACAGAATTGTGAAGAGAATAGCTTTTATGGGATTCGAGTGGAAATGAAATAACGTGATCTAGTTTTTGTTTTCAATGAAGAATTTTATGTGAGTCAACCTGGCTAATAGATTAAATTGCCTTTTTCCTTTTTGTGGTCGCAAAAGTAAATGGCCTTTGAATATTTTTTTTTGTGTTAAAAAAAGGAATACTTATTCTTTGAAGTTTGAACAGTGGAAGTTTCAAACTACATAGACCAATCTTGGGTGATTTAATGCATGTCTGTCAGTAACTTTCCTTCTTTTTTTTTTCTTTTTAACTTTTCGATCTTTTTCTTTAATCTACTTGCTATTCAGTCCAACAAAAACATTTATTCACGGAGTATAACATTTCAAAGCTCCATTAACTGGAAATAAAGGAAAATATATAAAGATTACAAGAGCAAAGTGCTTCATTCAACTTGATGTGCCACTTAAATGACATCAAAACAAAAAACATCAAAGTCCCAGCATCGGAGCCACGATTGATCGAGGCTATGTATGTTTCTTCTTATATTTTTTAGCCCATACTTGCCTCCCATTGATGCTGTACTTTGCGTTGCCACCTGCTACAACCACATCAACCACGATAGCCGAGCGAGAAATCACTTGTGCATATAGTGGTTGTCCACCCGGTGCCACTTCTTGCATGTAAATTGCTTCTATAAAGTCACCAAATTTCCTAGGAATAACACGCAAATAGTTAATTAGCTCATCAATTAACTTAGCGAACAAAGAGATAACAAAGTGAGAGGAGAAATTGAGAATTACCTAGTAAAGTAATTTCTAAGTTCCAATTCAGAAATAGGGTATCCTCTCGAGAAGGTTAAGAAAATTGTCCTATCTTCTGGTACAGACGGGATCCTCTGTTCATTATATATGTCTATTTTTTCTGTCCAATGCAAAAGCACGTAGTTCTATTTATTAATACTATTGATGTATTACATAACATTGAATGCATATTTATGGAGTGTTTAGTAAATGGGTTTCAAATTCTGTAATATCCTAATTGTAGCCATAGTTTTCTACTTTGAAATTTCACGCCAAATGATTCAGATGAGATTAAGCAAGCATTTGTGGACGAGATCTCTGAGTTTGTCAGAGTTGCAGTTACGTGCAGTCATGTTGATTTAGAAAGTAGACCGTCCATACTAAAATTGAATTTGAAATCCATTTATCAAACGCCCCCTAAATATGCATTTAATATTAGGTGCCACATCAGCAGCATTAATAAGTGAAACTACGTAATTTTACATTGAACAGAAAAAATGGATAGATATAATGAACAGAGAATTGCGTCTGCTTCTGATAGGATGTTGTCTAAATTGCCGGTGACACTTAAGCAGCCAAACTTGTCACTTAGTTCCCAGCTGTGGAGTTCCTTCTGCCCTTCTGACCAAGCCTGCACATTTTCAGCGGGCAAAATCTGTTGTATGTTAATCGCTTCACCAGGAGGTATTGCATAAAATCCCAGCGCAGGTGGAAAAATTGAATAACAGGAGCATTATATGGAAATTGAATAACATGCTTCCCTTTTAAACTGTTTACTCCTCCAATAAAGCAGCTGGATTTATTGCCAAATGTTGTTGAAATTTGCCTATAACCAGTATTAGTACTGAAGCTAGTACATTCATTGCCAATGCGTTTGTCTCCATTGCGATACATGTAGAAACACTAACTTAATTAAGTCAATCTTCGACCAAAATAAACATGCTAGATCTTTGTACATGTTGAAAACGTCCTTTGTCATGGATCTATTACCGCAACAACTACTTTGACAAAAAAAGATATTTCTCAGTATTGAGTCTTCTTAACTCAACTCTTCATTGATTGATGTGAAACAGTAGCTAGGGAGTAGAAATTTCAAGACATAGACCAGTGTTATCACTATGGCCACCAGGCTCTATGTAATCAAGAAAGAAAAGAATCGTTCATTGAAGTACCATATACAATGATTATTCATTGAAGTACTATATACAATGCTTGTGTTCTCAAGAATGTTACTTTTATATCAGATGGAGACAAGATAAAAGCTATTAACCTTTATAATTTATTACTGATGTGGCTTATATTTGATGAAAATGAATACTCACTATCTAATGCAACATACGAGTTAGAGAGTCGAGTCATCAAAAAAGTAAATGAAAAAACACTTTTAATTTCAAAATGATGGACAAATGTCAAATCTATACCAAGATTTAGGGTTCCAAAAACTCTTAAACTTGAATAAATTTGTAAAAGATTTGGAGCAACTAGGATGCCAGACAAGATAATTCACGTTTATCCTCATCACTAAAGTCCACCGACTACTGTAGCATGCAGTCTTAAATCCAACGATATTTCAACCCTTAAAATGTTCCAAAAACTAAAACCGATAGACGAAACAAACATCCACAACATAAATGAACTAACTTCAAAAACAACAACAACAGAAATATACAAATCCCTTATTACAACAGTAACACAACTGTAATTGCAGTTTGGATTGATTAGTCCCCTCCCTCCTCAGGCGTCGTTCATCATCTGGGTAATGCAACATTTCTTGGAGGGGACTTCTGCTTCCTTACATACTTCCTAGCCCAGACATGCTTCCCATTGATGGTGTACTTGGCTATTCCGCCTTCCACCACCGCATCAAGGGCTGAGGCTGACCTTGCAACAATTCGGCCGTACAATATTTGCTCATTTGGTGGAACTTCTTGCATCTGAATGGCTTCGATGAAATCTCCAAATTTCCTGTCAACAAATGAAACATTTGACAAAGGAAAAGATCTTTGACACACACACACACATATAAAACTATATGCATGCTAAAATATTTAAATAAAAGTTAAATGTTTATCTTTGATATGTGATATCACCTTTTAGTGGTTATGGAATATCGGGCTTGTAGGGAGTTGATACAAAAATATCATAAGGAAGGAGTCAATTAAGTTTTATTCTCAAGTACCAAACATCAAATTAACAAATTAATCAAGTTTGTGTCCAATATTTTTTCTAGAGAAATTGTCCAGTAAAAACTAATTGAACACGGTTGCACAATGCAATGCAACTAAAATTTTTCACGCCCAAAATTTTCAATGATAATGCCCCCAAAACATGTAATCAAATGCAACAAAAGACAAATTGAATGGTGCAAAAATCAAATAAAAGTAGGAGAGAGAAAATGGAAGTAATAACAGATGTAAGAGATACCTAGTGAAGAACTCCCTAACCTCAGTTTCTGATATGGGGTAACCCTTGGAGAAAGTTAAGAAAATTGTCCTCTCATCAGGGGAGACTTCATCATTCTCCTCCACCAAAGCATTCAGGCTAGTGTTCAACCTGTGACACAGTTCATTTTCCAAAATCTGATCTTCTGTTAACTGTACAGATCCGATAGGCCGCATACGATTATATAAAGGAAACCAGTATGGATAAACAGCAACAGCAGTAGCATTAACAGGTGGGGTTTGAACCACACTCGCCGTCACGCCGCTCCCCATAAAATTTGAACTATTTCCAACAGGAAAAAATGATGAACTTTGGCCAACTTTCTCCACCGATGGCAGATTGGGATTTCTAGCACCACCATGGCTTTGCGAGAACATCGATCCAACTTGACCAAAAGATGAAGAAGTTTCGCCAACTTTCTCCACCAATGGGGTGTTGGGGTTTCTAACACCACCATGGCTTCGCGAGATTGTCCCAACTTCACCAAAAGATGAAGAAGTTTCGCTAGATCCTTTTAGGACCGCAGGGACAAAAAACCCGGTTCCACGGGTGTTTTTGTCGAGCAAGTCGTGAAATGCCCTGGAACAAACTTCCCCTATCATTTTCGACACCCCACGAAGAACCCCAATTCGATTCTCGTAGAAGTATTGAAAGCTGATGTTTCTCTCCACAAAACTAGGGAGCAACACGAGTTCATGTGGGTCTTTTTCTCCAAAAGGGAAAGAATCACTTTCCACACATTTGAGACACATCACGCTTTCATCTGCTAATTCGTTCATTAGAGTTGGTGGCAAGGACAACATTTGGTTCACCAAGGTCAAGTTGTCCACGACTTCTTGTTCTAGCCATAGCCAAAACGCCATGAGTTGCATGGACTCGGATGGTTGTCGACCCAGGTTGGTAATCAAGCGAACGAACAACTTGCGGTCAATGGAATGGAAGGAGTTGAATTCTTCATCATTTACTGAAGGGGAAGCTGTGGTGTAAAGGAGAGGAAGAAAGGATACCATTTTTGATGTTTGGAAATGACAAAATGATTTTGCTGTAAAAACTTTGTGAAAGAAAAGGCAATACCAATCAACTTGTTTGAAGATATAAGGAAGGCAAGAGGTACAAAACGTTGAAATAGGGCAGCATTACTAAGGGGCAGCCACTCCAAAACGTTGCACACTTCCAAATTTTGGCCAAAAAAATTATTATTTTAATTTGTTTCTGAAAAATTTTAATGATTTTATCAATTTAGTTTTTTCTTCCATGTCTTGCCTTGTTTGTGAGCCATTGGATGGAATTTTTGCGATGACATCAAAATGGACATGAAACATTTTTAAGATAAATGCCTACGGAAAATCTAAATGGTCGAAAGCAGTAAGAGAAAGAAAATAAAGAAGGAGAATTCTGCATCAGCATCTATCCATCTTGCGTTTCTTTTGCTGCCATTTATTACTAACCTTCTTTGGTGTTTTTAAAATTATTCGTCCGCTTCTAGCCCCGGTCCACTTACCAATTTATCGTCCTTCTGTAATCTGTATCATAATCAGCATTCTTTCATTATCAGCTTTGCGCTGAAGCCTTGGAATTGCATGAATGTACACATTTTTTTCCCATCTCCCTCCCACAATGTTACAACTATAGAATCCGGCGGCAAAGTAAATAAAGCTTGAAGGGGGATTTTTTACCACCTCGGTAAAAAATATACGTGTAGCAATAATTTCAGGCACCTCCCCTAAAGTTTAATTAGCACTATTTCACATTAACGCTTTGTTTGATAATCCAATTCAACAATCAAATTTAATGAATTTAGATTATAACATATTCAGATGTGTTTGATAACCAAAAAGTTGAATATCTTTTTTTTTTTTTTTGGCAAAGCCCCAAATTGGGGTAGGGATGTCATCCCTTAATTTATTTATATTGAAAAAGAGTACAGTGAATTAGAGGGGGGGCCAAACCTGACCTCTGTTAAAGTAAAAGAGACAGCTAAGGATCAACAATAATACGCACATATGGAAAAATCTGGAATTCTAAACACATAACAGATCAATCGAACGAAATCATCCACATGATAAAAAAAAGTTGAACATTTGAATTAATTAAGTGGCGCTGAATTTTTTAGCAAAATTTGCTCCAAAAAATAAGTGATAAAGTATTCACCTATCACTTAATATGATATACATTCAAATATATCAAATTTATTGCTTAACAATTTAATAATTTAATGGATTCAAATTTCACATTTCAATTTTCTGTTTTCAAATTTTAGTTTTATCTAATGCACCCTAAGTTTGTTCAAATTTTTAAGATTATAGTTACCGACCTCATTTTCCTTAGAATATAAGGTTACCGACCTCATTTTCCTTAAAATTTTCAAGATTATAGTTACCGACGTCATTTTCCTAAATTTTCACATTATAGTTTCCTTAGAAAATTCAATTTTGTAAATTAAATAAGTTCTATTTTTGGGGGATAATTTCATAAACCTCTCCTAAGGTTTCTATCAATTTCACTAAGCTCCCTTGAAATTTTAAAAATTACACTTATCTCCCTTGATTTGACACTTTTGGTAACCGAACATTAGACTTGGTTAAAAATTTATATGAACCCTAAAATAGCCTCAGTTTGTAAAGTTTATATTACTTTCCAAAAAATTGAAAAATATATAGCACAAATATGAAGAAAAAGCAACAAGTTTTCAATGCCTATATCTATTATTTAATAAGCAATTATTAGAATAGTTTTATTACTATAATAGGTTATTCTATAAGGTGCTTTTTTGGGATACATATTCCTTCTAAATTGAAGAAGAAAGTATAGTCATAATTCTTTTAGACTTGTAAATTTTTTATTTGTTGGAACTATCATAGTTTAATAGTAGTGTTGCACAATTTCTTTTTAAGTTATTGCTGCTTTTGATACAAAGAAAAAAGATTAAAACAATTTGGATCGCATTCAAAGTTTTCAAAAAAAAAAAGATAACTTGTTCAGCATCTAATAAAGATAGTGACTAGCATCAATATTTATAGTTTATGGTTGTGTAGTTTTACATGCAAAGTATAAAAAAAAAAGGAATAAGAAGAGAAAAGGAAAAGAAAAATAATTATAAATCCTATTCTTTCTGTATGCATACCTAACAAGGGAGTTCTATTAAAATGATAAAGCTAATATTGTCATTTTAGATGGGTAAAGGAGATATGTGTAATTTTTAAAATTTCAATGGAACTCAGTGAAATTGTTAAAAACTCTAGGGGAGGTATCTAAAATTATCCCTTTTTATTAATATCCCATCTTTCTCTACACACTTTCTATCCCCAACTGCTAAACCCAGAAATCGAATCCAGATGGGAGAATTGGGACTTAAAAAGTGGGGAGGGGTGAGAGAATTTGAACCCAGAATTTCTAATTTCTAGGAATGTGCTTGAATAACTAACTCATGAACGGAGCATAATTTTTGATAATTTCATATTGAGGGCATTTCTGTTGAGTATTGAAAAGAATGTAAAATTTTCCTTAAACTTTGGAGTTGAATATGTACAATAGTAGTTTCAAACAACATAGACCAATCTTGGGTGATTTAATGCATGTATGTCAGTTTCTTTCTTTCTTTTTTTCTTTTAACTTTTCTATCTTTATCTTTAATCTACTTGCTATTCAGTCCAACAAAAACATTTATTGACGGAGTATAACATTTCAAAGCTCCATTAACTGAAAATAAAGGAAAATATATAAAGATTACAAGAGCAAAGTGCTTCATTCAACTTGATGTGCCACTTAAATGACATCAAAACAAAAAACATCCAAGTCCCAGCATTGGAGCCACGATTGATCGAGGCTATGTATGTTTCTTCTTATATTTTTTAGCCCATACTTGCCTCCCATTGATGCTGTACTTTGCTTTGCCACCTGCTACAACCACATCAACCACGATAGCCGAGCGAGAGACCACTCGTGCAAATAGTGGTTGTCCACCCGGTGCCACTTCTTGCATGTAAATTGCTTCTATAAAGTCACCAAATTTCCTAGGAATAACACGCAAATAGTTAATTAGCTCATCAATTAACTTAGCGAACAAAGAGATAACAAAGTGAGAGGAGAAATTGAGAATTACCTAGTAAAGTAATTTCTAAGTTCCAATTCAGAAATAGGGTATCCTCTCGAGAAGGTTAAGAAAATTGTCCTATCTTCTGGTAGGACGTTGTTTAAATTACCGGTCACACTTAAGCAGCCAAACTTGTCACTTAGTTCCCAGCTGTGGAGTTCTTTCTGCCCTTCTGACCAAGCCTGCACATTTTCAGCGGGCAAAATCTGTTGTATGTTAAGCGCTCCACTAGGAGGTATTGGATAAAATCCCTGCGCAGGTGGAAAAATTGGAAAACCAATAATAGGAGCATTATATGGATGTTGAATGACATGCTTCCCTTTTAAACTGTTTACTCCTCCAATAAAGCAGCTGGATTTATTGCCAAATGTTGTTGGAATTTGCCTATCACCAGTATTAGTACTGAAGCTAGTACATTCATTGCCAATGCGATAGCAATTTTTTTGGCCATTTGCAGCTGGCAAGATTCTTCCGCCGCCATTAAAAGGACAAGTTCTTTTATTGCCATCAGCTGCCATAAGATTTCCATTTCCTTCCTTATCAACGTTGCATGACCGAGTTTTGTTGATAATAGCTCTTGCAAAAGAATTGGATATTCCACAATCATGCGACCAACCAACTTCTCCTGCACTAGCTGTTGTCAAAATACTATGGCGCCTTCCAGATCCTCCAGGAAATTTTTCATCAATAATTTTTTCAAGGATGTCTTTGAAAGCCCTAACACAAACATCTTTTACCCTTCTTCTCACCCCATTAATCACAGTAAATCGGTATTCATGCAACAATTCAAGACTAATGTTTTCGCGTACCAATTGTCGGAGTAAAACAAGCTGAAAAACACCATCTCTAAAGGGTAAGATCTCACTCCCAATACATTTCAGGCACACAACACTCTCATCTGCAACCTCATTAAGTACCGCAATAGGCAGCTTCAACAAGTGAATCACCAAATCCATCTTGTCACAAATGACTAATTCTAGCCACATCCAGAACCCCATGACTTGCATGGATTGTTCAGGGTCTCTGCCAAGATCGAAGATTAGGCGCGAGTATAATTGTCGCTCCATCGAGTGAAACGCGTTGAATTGGTCATCTGTAATTTCAGGGCAGAAATAAGTGAAAAGTGCACCGGCAGACAACGACATTGTTCAAGGTTGAACCAAGTTAGAAGTTTTTCTTAGGAAGAAAAAAAGATTAAATTTTGTGAATTTATACTAGATGGGATATAAGGTTTATGTAGACAGTGTCTCTGCAAGGATGATAGCTAGGTGCTTCTACTTGAGAAGCGTTGTTAGGCTTATATAGATGCAAATGTAGTTAAAGGCCATTGAATTTGAGCACAGAGTCAGTTGAAGAAAAAGCTAATAAAATAGGTGGATTTAATGCTTTCATACATGGAACTCGTTAACATTTTTTTGTATTCGTTCATTTACTCATTTTAATATGCTTACTCACTTGCCATTTTATATATATAGGTGCATTCATGCTCTCATAATCTCAACTAGTTACATGCATTGGCAATTAAAAGTTTTCTAAATGTTCTGATCTTGTTGTCATTGCAAATAGCTTGAAAGATTGGAGTTATCTAAGATTTTTCCTTTTTTTTTTGGAATGGAAGGAACAAAATTGTTGTGATTCACTTTTATACTACCGAATGTACATGAAGTTTGAAATCTGTGGACACAAATACATGTAGAAACACTAAATTAAGTCAAGCTTGGGCCAAAATATATATGCTAGATCTTTGTACATGTAGGGAATGTCCTTTGTCATGGATCTATTACTGCAACAACTACTTTGACAAAAAAAGATATTTCTAAGTATTGAGTCTTCCTAATCTTTTTTTTTTTGTTGAAAATCTCCTATTTACAATCTCTCTTATCTTACCACTCTAGTCAATCCTTCCCCCAGTCTTCTTAACTTATATGATGTTTGAAGGGTAACTGGTGTTAATTTTTAATAAATTAAATAAAGTAAAAAAAAAGTTCTAAATGAACATGATGAATAAATGTGATTGCGCACATCTAAATGATAAATTAAGTATAAATTATGTGCGCTAAAAAGTGTTCACTAATTTTTTAATCCATTTGATAGGTAATGATATCAATGATGCCTAAGAAATAAAAAAAATGTTAATGATATATGGAAATAGTTGCATTTCTTTATTTTACTATAGTTAATCTACAAGGGCAACAAACAGGCTCCACAGTGGTATTTTCCAACTCAATACTTCATTAAATGAGATGAAACAGTAGATAGGGAATAACACTCTCGAGATATAGGCCATAGTGTTCTGCAACCAGGCTCCATGTACGTAATCAATAAAAAGGAAAAAAAAAAAATCTTCATCGAAGTACTATATATATATATATATATATATTTTTTTTTTTTAAAAAAAATTATTTTATTTTATAGATAGGAGCAAATTTTACACACTGAGAAAGACCAATTCGAAGTACAGCAATCGACTGAAAAGGTAATAAATCAAACACAAAACCTCCATGTCTCATTCAACCGCATATTAGCTCCAGTTGTCCTTTGTTCTCAGCCCTTCATACGCTTACTTTTCCGAATTGAAGGCATTCCTAATCTATCAAGTCGAATGGCCCCACGAGCCATAGTTGGGAACGAATTAAAGGCCTCGTAAAGCTTGACTTGATGCTCTGGATGAAATACGCCCACATTGGACAACGCATCAGCAACTTTGTTAGCTTCCCTATAGCAATGCTCATTTTCTCTAGAATGCTGCTTTTATATTAGATGGTTTTAAAGAAACCCAATGCTAAAAGCACTTCACTTTTGTGATTCATTAACGCGGTGGTTTACATATGATGTGAATGAATACTTTTTATCTGATGCGACATGTGAGCCGGAGAGAAATTCAGAAAGAAAAAAGGATAGAGTAACTTTCAATTGGTACTTTGATTCTATACCAACTGCTTTTCATCTTCTACTTTGAATTTTCTAAATCAAAATTTGTGATGTTCAATTGTCATTTTGCATCAATGCAAGTACTTTTGGTGCTTGGCAGGTCACATTAATATTCATATCATTTTGAGAAAGAGAAAGATCCATCAATAATTACTGTGCTCAATTCTGGTGTTTGTGTTTCTGGCCGGCTTTATTATCCTTAGACATTATAAATTGCACAATGTTTGCATATGTGAAGACAAAAACAACGATTTAATGAAAAGAAACTGAACTTTTTACTTGAAAATTGAAATGAAATTCATAGTACAATTCACTTCTGGTTTGTCGAACTAAGGATTATTTATCAATAGAACAAAAGCAAAATTGAAGTATATATCTTCAAAGAAGACGAATTTAAATCAACATAATTGTTACAACGTGATCAGAAGTCAAATGTTCTCAAGAAAATATGTGTGTCGTCACTCGCACTTTGGCACCTACCTAGTCCACAAATTCACCCCCGAAACTGGCTTCTTCAGCAATTTCTCACTGACTTGCACCAGATTCTGTAAATTTTTCTCAGTTACGGTATCCACGGAAGATAGATCCCCTGTTAAAGTGTCATCCTGATCGTAATTTTTTGGTAGGCAAACAAAAGATTGGTAAAATCATTTTTGTCATAATTAATCACCGTAGAACTTTTCGGCTTTGGCTACCAATTAATGGCTGCCTAATCTACTTTGTGACAATTTGCTATAGGGTAAAAAATCTCAGTAGCCACTAAACTATTAGTCAGATCATGTTGTGGCCATCAAACTATTTTTCGTCAGTAATTAACCACTAAACAACTTAATCAGTAAACTAGTGACCATTTAGTCGATAATTGCTTTTAATCTGTAAAATTAACAGTTAATCTGTGAAATAAGGTCGCATAATTGTTAGACAAAATTACCCCGCACTTTGCCACGTGTCCAGCTAATTTCACATATTAAGAGCAATTATCGACTAAATGGTCACGAATTTACTGAATAAATTGTTTAGTGGCCAATTACTGGCGAAAAATAGTTTGATGGCCAAAATATGATCTGACCAATAGTTTAGTGGCCGCTGAGGTTTTTTGCCTTTTCTACACCAACCAACGGAATTATCCTTTTACTTATGTGTGATTCTTGAGTCGGTCATTAACCATAACAACTTTTAGTTGCACACGTTTCTAGGCCCAAGTTTACATGATCCCTGCAGGTGTGTTCGTATAGAGATTATTCAAAATACTAGTATTTAAAATAAAGAAAGGGATGAATTGAGTGGTACGAAGGAGGGAGTATATATGAGATGTTTGAATTCAAAATCTTACACTCACATAAAAAAAATATTTAAACTAATTATTGTGAGATAAAAAGAATATAAACTCTAATTTTTAAATTTTGGAGTTGAATATGTACAAAAGTAAGTGCTTAAGGCCTCTAAGAGTAAGTAATTCAATATTTTTTTTCTTTTCATAACATTGCCATTCAGCATGCTTTTGGTAAAACTTTCCCAAAGAAAAGAATCTAACAATTGGATACAGAAAAGGGGGGTACAATTTTTCTTTTTGACAGCATGACAAGGATAAATTTGAAATTAAAATTTAACTCGTGCTTTGGAAATTTATATTTAGTTGAAATGGACCAAATATGTCGAGGAAACATGGAAAATTGTAATTTTCAAAGATACAAATAATTACGAAACACCAAATATACAGAATTATAAAAAGAAGAGCTTTTTCTGTGCTTGAGTGGAAATGAATTGACATGATCTAGCTTTTGTTTTCACTGAAGAATTTTATGTGACTCGACCTGGATAATAGACTCAATTGCATTTTTCCTCTTTATGGATTAAAAATTAAATGGCCTTTGAATAGCTTCAAGGAAAAAAAAAAGGAATAGGTATCCGTTGGACAATGGAAGTTCCCAGCTACATACACTTATCTTGGATGATCACAGAACATGTATGTCAGTTCATTTTTTTGTTTTTTTTGCTTTTCTATTTTTTTTCTTTAATCTACTTGCTACTGAATACAACAAAAGCATTTATTCATAAAGCTTAACATTTCAAAGTTCCATTAACTGAAACATAAAGGAAAAGATATAGATTACAAGAGAAGTGCGAAATTCAACTAGCTGTGCCACTTCAACTAGCTGTGCCACACACACAAACACACAAAATAAACTGATGGAGGCTACTTTTGCTTCTTGACATGTTTTGTAGCCAATACATGCCTCCCATTGATCCTGTACTTTGCTTTGCCGCCTCCTATAACCACATCAACCATGGCAGCTGAGCGAGAAAACACTTGTGCACATATGATCTCTTTCCGCATCAATATTGCAAGGCCTAATTTTGTTGCGAATTGCTCTTGCAAAAGAATTGGATATTGAATAATCATGCGACCAACCAACCTCTCCGGGACCAGCTGTTGTTGAAGTGCTACCAGATCCACCATAAAATTTATCATCAACAACTTTTTCAAGGATGTTTTTGAAAGCCCTAACACATACATCTCTGACCCTTCTTCTCACCCCATTAATCATAGTTAATTGATATTCATGCAAGAGTTCAAGCCTAATGTTTTGGTGTACCAATTTTGGAAGCAAAACAAGCTCAAAATTGCCATCTGCAAATGGTAAGATTTCACTTCCCATGCATCTCAGGCACACAACACTTTCACCTGCAACTTCTTTAAGTTCCTTAATAGGCAGCTTCAACAACTGAATCACCAAATCCTTCTTGGTGCAAATTACTAATTCTAGCCACATCCAAACCCTATGACTTGCATGGATTGTTCAGGGTCTCGGCCAAGATCAAAGATTAGGTGCGAGTATAATTGTCTCTCCATCGAGTGAAACACGTTGAATTGTTCATCTGTAATTTTAGGGCAGCAATAAGGAAAAAGTGCACTGGCAGACAATGACATTGTTCAAAATTTGACCAAGTTAGAAAATTTGCTCAAGGAAGAAAGGATATACTCTAGATAAGATAGAGTGTTTATGTAGACGGTGTCTCTGCAAAAGGCCATTGAATTTTGGAAAAGAGTTTGTTGAGTGAAAACTTAAAAAGAGAGGTGGTATTAATGCTTTCATACATGGAAAGTTTTAACTTTTTTCTTGGATTATTTTTTTTTATTTTTTTAATGTAAGCAGAAGGACTCGAACTCGAGACCTCTTGCTTACATTCCCTCCCCTCTCCGGGACCAGCTGTTGTTGAAGTGCTACCAGATCCACCATAAAATTTATCATCAACAACTTTTTCAAGGATGTTTTTGAAAGCCCTAACACATACATCTCTGACCCTTCTTCTCACCCCATTAATCATAGTTAATTGATATTCATGCAAGAGTTCAAGCCTAATGTTTTGGTGTACCAATTTTGGAAGCAAAACAAGCTCAAAATTGCCATCTGCAAATGGTAAGATTTCACTTCCCATGCATCTCAGGCACACAACACTTTCACCTGCAACTTCTTTAAGTTCCTTAATAGGCAGCTTCAACAACTGAATCACCAAAATCCTTCTTGGTGCAAATTACTAATTCTAGCCACATCCAAACCGTATGACTTGCATGGATTGTTCAGGGTCTCGGCCAAGATCAAAGATTAGGTGCGAGTATAATTGTCTCTCCATCGAGTGAAACACGTTGAATTGTTCATCTGTAATTTTAGGGCAGCAATAAGGAAAAAGTGCACTGGCAGACAATGACATTGTTCAAAATTTGACCAAGTTAGAAAATTTGCTCAAGGAAGAAAGGATATACTCTAGATAAGATAGAGTGTTTATGTAGACGGTGTCTCTGCAAAAGGCCATTGAATTTTGGAAAAGAGTTTGTTGAGTGAAAACTTAAAAAGAGAGGTGGTATTAATGCTTTCATACATGGAAAGTTTTAACTTTTTTCTTGGATTATTTTTTTTATTTTTTTTAATGTAAGCAGAAGGACTCGAACTCGAGACCTCTTGCTTACATTCCCTCCCCTCATACCACCCAACCCATCCCTCCCCCCTTGGATTATTTAGTTTACTTATTAATATATTTTTTAAACTTCTTTTTTTGAAAGTAGAAGGGTTTGAACCCGATACCTCATACTTAAAATTCCCTCTATATTACCGTCCAACTCAACCCTTCCCCCATTTACTCATTAAGACTCTGTTCAATAACCCAATTCAGCGTTTAAACTTAATAGATTCAAATCTTAATATATTTAGAAACGTTTGATAACTAAAACTAGAACATCTAAATTCATTAGGTGGCACTGAATTTTCTAGGCAAATTTGTTTCAAAAAATAAGTAATAAACTATTCACTTATCATTTAATATGATATAAACTCAAATGTATCAAACTTAATACTTATCAATTCATTATTTTAATGGATTCAAATTTCAGATTTCAGACTTCAGATTTTAGTTTTTAAATTTCAGTTTTATCAAACACACTCCAACGTGCGTATTCACGTGCCATTTTATATGGGGAGGAAACTATCCATCCAACCCTTAAATATTCGCTTTGTGCAGTTTTGGCCCCCTTAATTATAAACCTTGAACAAAAAATGTGTCAAGTTTAAGGACTTCTACCAAATTTACCGATTAGTGGTTGTAGAGTGAGAGGCAAAATCGACCAAACACAAAAACCAATAGTGTGATAAGGAGTGACCAGTTCTCTAGAGCAGACTCACAATCCATCAATTCTATCAAGAGTATGCTAGACCTGTTTTTCTCTATTTCTGGTCTCCAAACCAACCTCCTTAAGTCAAAAGTCCTTTTCTCTCCCAACACTGACCCTCTCATCAAAACTACCATTTCCAATACTCTTCGTATTAGCCCCACAAATGACTTAGGCAAATACCTGGGGTTTCCCATCACACTCCACAAATCACCCACCAAGTCCTTTCAGTTCTTGCTGGAAAAAGTGCAAAAAAAATTGTTAGGATGGAAAGCCAGCATTCTATCTTTAGCAAGAAGGAAAGCCATACTCCAACAGTGCATTTCCTCCATTCCAACTTATTTCTTTCAGGCGGCTGCTATCCCAAAAAATATTTGTCAAGCCATTGATAGGGAACAATTTCTATGGAGATCTACCGCTGACAAGAGAAAAATTCACCTACTAAATTGGGACACTATTACTCTCAAGAAATCCCAAGGGGAATTAGGTCTCAGGCAAACTTTCCACCTTAACAAGGCTGGTCTTTCTAAAACTAGGTGGCACTTACTAAAAGGCCTTCCCAAACCCTGGGTGAACATTCTTTCGAACCTTTACCTTGACAAAACCCAATCCCTAGTCCAAATAGGCTTCTCTTTACTACCTCTAAAGGTTCTATTAACCTTAGAAACCTTAAAGTAGGGAAAGACATCATTGAACAGGGGCTTGGATGGAATGTTGGAAATGGATTATGCTTAAAAGTCTGGACTAGTAACTGGTTCACAACATCTAGCCTTAGATCCCTAATTCAGGGACCCTACATAGATATGAAGAAGATCTTAGGGTGGCTAATCTCTTTGACACCAATGGAGGATGGGATTTACAACTCTTGTCCTTTTGCCTTCCACATGAAATCTCTAGTTTAATACTCTCCATACCCAGATCCCACCATGTTGTCTCAAAAGACTGCCTCAACTGGAGTCCCTCTATTGACGGCAACTTCCAACTCAAATCAGCCTATGATCTGGCCTTCAATGCCAAAGTAAATGCTCCACTTCCCCCTACTCTCTCCTTTAACTGGATTTGGACTCTCCAAGTCCCAAACAGAATCAGGTTCTTCATCTGGTTAGTGAACCACGAACAGCTAGCCACTAGACATCTACTCCATCAAAGAAATATTCTTCTGGACAGCCACGGATTTAAGGGGGGGCTGGTGGGGGCTTAAGCCCCCCCAAGCCGCCGGAAAACCCCCTATATATAGGGGATTTCGGCGGCCAGCCTAGCCCAGCCCAGCCCCCCCACGGTGATCCAGATCTACCATCCTCCATGGCTCCATGAATGCTGCAGAGGAAGTGAAGAAGAGCTGGAAAGCCGCTGCCGTGCTGACTGCTGAGGAAGAAGATGACCCATTTCATTTTGATTTTTTTTTTTGCCCTCTAAATACAAAACGACGTCGTTTCACTTTTAGTGGAACGACGTCGTTTTGTATAATGAGGGGAAAAAAGCACGCCGCCAGTGCCAAAGGGCAAACAAGACTCCAACTCCAAGAAGAAGACGCCAGGCTCCAAGAACTCCAAGAAGCTTCAGTTGAGATTCTACCATCCTGCTTCAAGCCTTCAATTCAAGGCTCCAAGACTCCAACTCTCCACCATTCCATTCACATAAATCTTTTAGGTTAGTTTTTTGGTTTAAATTACAATATTCATCTTTATATTTTTGTTAATTATATGTTTAAATTATTTTTGAATTTTGAGTATCTTGATATTAATTTGATTAAGATTAATTTTTATTTAGTTTATGTTAATGTAATTTAAGAATTTGAAAGATTACATTAAAAAATTTAATGATATTAAATTTAAATTAGAAATTAGTTTAGAAATTGTATAGATTTTAGGTTGTATTTAGTTTTTAAAATTTTGTTAGTTTTATATTTGAAATTTTAAGAATTAATTATGTGAATTAGAAATTTTGAATGTAAATATAAATTCAAAATTTTATGAGATTGAATTAGAGATTATATGGGTATTTAGTTGTACCTTATTTTAACTTTTTGATAATTTTATATAATGAATTTTATAAATTGAGAAATATAAGTAATATGAATTTATTATTAAATTAAAGAATTATTTATATGAATTTTAAATTAATTGATTATTGAATTGCATAATTTTATTGAATTTAACCACAATTATTTAATTGTGACAGAAAATGGAGAGATTCTTTAAACCTAAACGAGTCCGTAGTGGTGAATCTTCAAATGAGCCTAATATTAGTGAACCAGTTCAAAATCAATCTTGTGTGGAATTGAATTTAAATGATATTGTTAGTGATCCGGGATTACGAAAATCAGTTGAGAAATTTGATATTTCTCTTCGAGACCATGTCCGAAGAGAGTATTTGACTAGGGGACCTTGCCAACCGATTGGCCATATGTATCCAAAAACATCATTTGGTAAACAACATAGAAGTTTCCAAGATAGTTGGTATCAAAAGTTTGTATGGTTAGAGTATAGCATATCGAAAGATGCGGCGTTTTGCTTTTGGTGCTTTCTTTTCAAAACACAAAATAAGGGAGGTCGATATGCAGAGGATGCCTTTACAAAAACGGGATTCAATAATTGGAAAAAGGCAATGGAAAGATTTAATGAACATATTGGAGCTGTGAATAGTTGCCATAATGATACTAGAATACAGTTTGAAAGTTTTCAAGATCAAAGGCATAGTGTGTCAAATGTGCTACGATCTTGTGGGCGCGAAATAGATATTGCATATCGCACCCGTTTAACTGCTGCTCTGGATGTGACCCGCTTTCTTTTGAAGCAAGGATTGGCTTTTCGTGGAAATGATGAGTCAACTAGTTCTTCAAATAGAGGCAATTTTCTTGAATTGTTTGAGTGGTATAGCCAGCGAAATACTGAGATTTTTGAGGTTGTAAATCAAAATGCTCCTGCAAATAATCAACTAACTTCTCCAATGATTCAAAAAGATCTGGCACATGCTTGTGCCTCAGAGATCACAAGTGTTATAATCAATGATATTGGAGACAATTATTTTTCCCTAATAGTTGATGAGTCTCGAGACAGTTCAGTGAAAGAGCAAATGGGAGTTGTTTTGAGATATGTGAACAAAGAAGGGCGTGTGATTGAACGTTTCCTTGCAATTGTACATGTGTCTGACACCACATCTCTTTGTTTGAAAGATGCAATTGATTCTTTATTCGCGCAACACGGATTATCATTATCCAAATTGAGAGGTCAAGGATATGATGGAGCTTCAAATATGCGAGGTGAGTTCAATGGTTTGAA
Organism: Coffea arabica; assembly: GCF_036785885.1. Classification (NCBI taxonomy): domain Eukaryota; kingdom Viridiplantae; phylum Streptophyta; class Magnoliopsida; order Gentianales; family Rubiaceae; genus Coffea; species Coffea arabica. The sequence goes on from NC_092327.1 coordinate 38,052,642, forward strand.
GGCCCTTATATTACAAGAAAATTCCTATGCGATGTATATTCACTGTTTTGCTCACCAACTCCAGTTAGTTATTGTTGCTGTTGCTAAGGGAAATATCATTGTCAGTGAATTCTTTGTCTATGTCTCTATGATTGTCAATTTAACTGGAGCATCATGTAAAAGGAGAGATCAATTAAGACAAATAGAACATGATAAGATTGTTACACTTTTAGACAGTGGAGATATTATTAGTGGAAAAGGCAAAAATCAAGAAACTAGTTTAGCAAGACCAGGGGATACTCGTTGGGGATCACACTATCTAACATTACTTCGTCTATCCTCTATGTGGGCTTCGGTGATTGGAATATTGGGAAATATACAAGATGATGCCACCACTTCTGACAATAGAGGTATGGCCAGGGGTTTGATTGATAGAATGAATGATTATGAGTTTATTTTTGCATTGCACCTGATGAAGTATTTATTGGGAATCACAAATGACTTGTCACTTGTTTTGCAACAAAGGGATCAAAATATTGTCCAAGCCATGAGTTTGATTGATACTATGAAATCTCAATTGCAAGACTTTAGGGAAGAGGGATGGCAAATAATTTTAGATGAAGTCAACAATTTTTGTGAGTTGAATATGATTCCCGTGATTGATATGGAAGACAGTATAGCAATCCGTGGCAATGCCAGGCGCAGTCGCAGAGGTCAAACCATCACTAATTTTCATCATTATCGCGTGGAAATTTTTTGTGAGGTATTATTTTTGAAATTATTATTTCATTACATTTGTTACTTGTTAGCAGATTTTCTTAGTTATTAATTTTATTATTGTTGTGATGTCAGGTTGTTGATTTAATTATACAAGAGATGAATAATCGTTTCTCGGAAGTTAGCACGGAATTGCTTAGTTGCATAGCATGTCTTGATCCAAAAAGTTCTTTCTCTCAATTCAATGTGCAGAAACTACTCCGTCTTGCTGATTTATATCCTGAAGACTTCTCAAGTAACGATTATTTATATCTTGAGTCTCAACTTCGAAATTATATTTATAATGTGCAACGCGATCCTCAATTTTCAGAAGTTGGAGATTTGGGAAGTCTTGCTCAACAAATGGTTAAAACTGGTAAAAATACAGTTTTTCCATTGGTTTATCGTCTGATCCAGTTGGCATTAGTTCTACCAGTTGCGACTGCTTCTGTTGAAAGAGTATTTTCTGCAATGAATATTGTCAAGACTGATTTGCGCAACAAAATGGGAGACGAGTGGATGAATGACTGCCTGGTTGTATACATCGAGAAGGATATTTTTGCAACAATTGAAAATGAGCAAATATTGCAGCGTTTTCAACGGATGAAGACTCGCAGAATGCAATTGCCTCCTCTTCGTTATTCGAGTGCAACAATTACCAATACTTCAAGTGTTAATCAATAACAAATTTTTGGGTATGTATAATTATATGTTTTTATTATTTTTATAATTATTGATTCTAAATTTTACTTATTAAATATATTTATTTCGTCACAAAAAAAAATTTTTAATACACTTCAGCCCCCCCAAAAATAAATTTCTGGCTCCGTCCCTGCTTCCGGACAACACCTATCAGCTTTGTTCCTTGCACTGTGAAGACATAGATCATACCCTTAGGAAATGTAATTCAGTAGTTCACTTCTAGACAGGTCTTAAACCACCTTGGTTCCCCAATATAAACCATCTCCCTTTCACAAGCTGGCTCAAAAAAATTTGCACTGACCCTTCCTCATCTCTTTTTCTCTCTATTCCTTGGGGAGTTTTATGCACTTTTGCTCTTTGGGTTATTTGGAACACTCGCTACAAAAAAATATTTGAACCTCACAAATTAGTCTCAAATCCTTTGAACTGGTGTATAGACCTGGCTTCACAACTCTAGGCCCACAATCTCATTCCATTCCTTACAAGGAATCCCAAGTGCTGGTAAGATGGATTCCTCCACTTTGTGGCTAGATTAAACTCAACTCTGACGGTTCTGCTCTCAATACTCCTGGTATAGCAGGAGCTGGGGGGATCTTTCGCGACTATTCCGGCCGTTGGATTAAGGGTTATAGTAGAAAGTTAGGCATCGCATCTAACATTCTAGCTAAACTATGGGGAGTTAGAGATGGACTCCAACTTGCTATTGCGCTAAAAATCCCTTGCCTAAAAGTCAAAGTTGATTGTGCTGATGTTATTTCTCTCCTAAAATCTACTGTTAATCCTGATCATCTTTTCCATCCAATTATCATGGACTACAGATGCCTGCTTTCGCAGCTCCAATGTGTTTAACTCAGGTATGTCTACCGTAAAGCCAACATATGTGCAGATGTCTTAGCAAAGTTGGATAGCAAGTTGGATCAGAACTTTGTGATTTTTGAATCATGTCCTCCAAAACTCCTTTTTGCTTTTGATGAGGACACGAGGGGCATCTGTTATCCCCGTAGCATTAGGACGATTCTATAATAACTAGGGAACTTTTGATTGCTTTCTATATATTTCGCCGTTTCATCAAAAACAAAAACAAAAACAAAAACCAATAGTGTTCTTAAAATAGTATAGAGGGCACAATAGTGTTGGAGTATTAGTTAGGGACCACAATAGTGCTTTGAAAATATTTTTGACTCATCTTTTAAATTGCCTTTGTTTTGTTCAGTAAATTTTGCCCTATCATTCCATCACCACTAACAAGTAAAATTCACAGAAATCTTTGAACTTGGCGCTTATTTTGTTCAAGGGCTTCTTTGAGACAATTGATAATTGAAGAGTCAAAATCATATAAAGCAAATAGTTTAAGGACGGAAAGGATTGTTTCCTCCTATGTGGGTGCATTCGTGCTCGCATAATCTATATAGTGACATGTACTGACAATTTAATTTTTTCTAAATGTGCTGAGCATGTTGTTAGTACATATAGCTTGAAATATTGGAGTTATTCAACAAGAACAGAAATTTTGAATGGAGGGAAGTGATAAGTGACTAATTTACGTAATAATTGTATGATATTTTATATTATTTTTAGTCACTTTAGTTATATTATTGGTAGAATATGAATCATTTTGACTATAATTGGTGAAAAATGCTTTTAAGTGATTAAATGAGGTTTTTATCACTTTTTACTTGGATTTTGTGTATTTTGACAGTTTTGACACATTTTCGTATTTCGACTATAACTTGAGCTACAATGATCGGATTAAGATGATTCATGAACCAATTTGAAGATAAGAGATAGATATACAACTTTGGTGAAGACATCTAAATCCAGTTTGAAGGTTTTCCAGGTCAAAATGCCGAATTACAATAGCAAATTTCTACTGGTCGAAACTGGAACAGGGCAATGAGCAGGTAAGGGTATTTCGGTCATTTCTCAGCCTACACAGATCCAAATGAGGTGATTCTTGATGCATTGGAAAGCTAACTCAAAGGGCTACAAGTTTTATGTTTTGGTCAAGAGCTAAATCAGCTTTTATCATCAAGAAAAGATCGGTTGAAGTTGGGCCAAAAACAGAGTAAGTGATCCACACTCGGATCCACTATTCATCCGAACCCTCGGTTGTTTCTGGGTTAGTGGATCCGAGCTCGGATCCATACGGATCCGAGGTACTGTAGCAGCTCGGATCACTGGTCAGAAAAGGCTGCTCTGTACGCGTAAAAAATCAATTTCACCTCCACCAACTCACATTGGATGCTAGACATGTGAGAAACATTCCCAGCTGTAAAAGGGAGATGTAATCCTCATTTCTTGACCACCTTTCATCATTAAATAGCCAAATGCATTGCAAAAATAGGGAATTGGGAATTCATAGGAGAAATATAGAGAGTGAGCTACGGGAGAGCTTGAAACTGCAGAAATGTAGCTCTTTCATCTCCCTAGTGATAGTTTAGCTTAGTATAGAGTAGTGTAGCTTTTCCATTCTTGTTTATTATCTAGATTAGGATGAAGATGGAGGATGAAGAAGGCAAGGAAGAAAGCTCATGTGACAAGGGTTGTATTCCTTCCAAACTCTTTATCTTTTGTATTTGATTCCAAGTTTAGTTAATATACAAGTTCTGGATTTTGTGTTCAATATGTGTTTCTAAAGTTTATACCTTGGGTTTGGTTGAACTTTCTATGATTGTTAGTGTTAATTGTTTGGTTATTTGATTGCTACGATTTGAGCAAGTTATTTAGCACTTTGGCTCTTTAAATCATGATTAATCTGGTACCATTAATTGTGATTATCTAAGGTGTTGTTTCTGCAATGGAAATTGAGATTTAACACTAGTTCAAGAAGTGCTAAACATAGGGAGTACACTCACGAAAGTAGAGGTGCATCTATGTGGTTTTTAGTGATTCATTTCATGTAATTTCATTGAAGAAATGAACTTGTAACTAATTTCATAACCATGAGAATAGGTATAGATTAGTTATAAGTATAATTGATTCACTACGAAAGTAGGAGTCAAGTGCATTAGGAAATTACACCATAACTAGCCTAGATGTAGTAATTAATGATCCAAATATAGCACTTGCATGAGTAGTTAGGGATACCACAACCCAAGGAGCTTTCATTTGTCATTTTGTATAATTTCATTAGGTTAAATTTGTTATAATTTATTGATAGTCTAAATAATAGAGAAGTTTTAGTAATACCGGTAATTGTTCACTCTTCCTTGTGGGATCGACCCGATATATACCCTAAACTACTAGTTGACCTGTATACTTGCAGTGAACGGGTGTAATTCGGTTTTTTAACTTGTACGTATGTAAAATACCCGTCAGGAAGAAAATTGTAGTGATTCACTATTACATTTTTGAATGTACATGAAATTTGAAATCGTAGCCACAAATACATGTAGGAACACTAAGTCAATTTACTCATGTTTTTGACCAAGATAACTATGTGGAGAGTGCTGTCCACGTAGGAAATGTCCTTTATCATGGATCCATTATAGCAACAGCAAATTTGGTAAAAGTATTTAGTCTTCTTCAGTTATATTGTGTTCTATGGAAACCGGTGTAAATTTTTTTAAAAAGGAAAGTAAGTTAAAACAATGCTAAATGTACAGGAAAATTAATGTGAATGTATACTTTTGAATGATAAATTATGGATAAATTATGTGCACTAAAAATTGTTCACTAATTTTCTGATTCATTTGATAGGTAAAGATGTTAATGATGCCTAAAAACACAGAAAAACAAGATGTTAATGACATGTGGAAATAGTTGCACTTCCTTATTTTACTATAATTAGTCTAAAAGTGCGACAACCATAGCTAATTCAGTCAACTTACGTGCCACTGTGGTACTTCTTAGCTCAAGTCTTCATTGAATGATGTGAAGCAGTAGCTAGGGAGTAGAAATTTCAAGACATTGACCAGTGTTATCACTACGGCCTCCAGGCTCTATGTAATCAAGAAAGAAAAAAATCTTTCATTGAAGTACTATATACAATGCTTGTGTTCTCTAGAATGTTACTTTTATATCAGATGGAGATAAGATAAAAGCTATTAACCTTTATAATTTATTACTGACGTGGTTTATATTTGATGTAAATGAAAGAGTAAATGAAGAATCACTATTCAACCTTAAAAAAAGAGAGCTGGAGAGAAATTTAGAAAAGAAAAATAAAGGAGTAACTTTTGTCCTTTGATTCTATAGCGTTTGCATTTCATTTTCTAAGTTAAAATTTCTGGTGTTGAATTGTTATTTTGCTTCAGTGTAAGTACTATAGGTACTTGGCAGATCATATCGATCTACATATCATTTTGAGAAATAGAAAAATCCATTATCAATTTCTGGTGCCCAATTTTGGTGTTTGCGTGTTTGGCCAGTTTTATTGTCCTTGGACATTATAAACTGCACAATCTTACCCCAAAGAAATTGCACCATCTCAAACAAAATGTCTTTTACGATTTATATTCATAAAAGAAGCTGCATGTGTGTAGAAAAAAGCTATGATTTAAGGAAAAGAAACTGAACTTTTTGCTTGAATATTGAAATGATATACATAATACAATTCGCGTCTGATACTTTGAACCAGGGATTATTTATCAATAGAATAAAACGATAAAAGTACATGCCTTCAAAGAAGATGAATTTAAATGAACATAATTATTACAACATGATCACAAGTAAAATGTTTCCAAGAAACTATATATGTAATCACTTGCGCTTTGGCACCCCTTCTTTTGATCTAATATCACGAAGCCGCTTCTCCTTTGAAACCGTTTCCGCAAACCTAGATGAAATCATCAAACGCAAGTAAGTTTATTAGAAGTTCAATTGCGAATATTAACGAAACTGCAAATGATTTTGGTGTTGCTATGTCATAATTAAGAGGCTGTAAGAGTTGAAACAATTCTTTCATACTTTTTGAGCGCATCCTCATTTGTACCCTGATTCAGAGGTTCAAAAACTCCAGATTGCAAATTCACCCTCGAAACTGGTTTTTTGAGCAATTTCTCGCCGACTTGCACCAGATTCTCTAAATTTTTCTTAGTTGCGATATCCACAGACGATAGATCCCCAGTTAAAGTGTCATCCTGATCACAATTTTTTGGTAGGCAAACAGAAGACGGAAAAAAATTAATTTTTTTCATCTAATTGTATATTAAATTGTTAGCGCCTAATGAAGGTGAATTGTTACCTGAATGCGTAGGTAATTGGCTTCACATTGGAGGGTTTGAAAGATTGTAGCAAGGTGAAAATCGACCATGTCACTGCTTGCTTCGGTGAAGACGTCTACTAGTGGAGATGAACCACCATTGACTAGCCAAGCCAAAATGCCCCACTTGGCTGCGTTGTCTGCATCATATTTCTGTTCAATTTTTGCTGTACCGGTTCCCAGAGATAGGACAAGAAACCGGTCAAATTCCATAGGCTTCATGGGAGAAAAGTCGGAATTTCCTTTGCTTATCTCCCTGGTCACTTGGTTCATGGCAACCAAAGTCTGAATTAATTAGAGAACACATGATTAATAATTCAGAGGAATTCATAAGAAAGTGCTGGAAGTTAAAAAAGAGTCTCCATGTTGACAAACAAATTTTGATATGGAAAGTACCGGATTATTTGCTGCAACTCCACCATCAACGAGATTGAATTCTCTCTTGCTCCCATCAGAATTTTTGGTTTCAAAATGATGGGCCGGAAGGAAAGTGGGAGCAGCTGAAGTTCCAGTGCATATATCAGAGAGCAGAGCACACCGTCTAGACTTGGCTCATTCTTGATCTGATCACGAATGAAGATTGACACTAATTACTTATGATCCGAAGTAAAAGACAACGAGCTGAAATGAAATAACAAAGGAAGTCTAAAAAGGAATTTAAGGTCTGACTAATTAACACGAACCGCATAGTTAGAGAAAATGGTAGGCTGGAGTAGCTTGATATCAAACGTTGGAATGACAACATTAGTCAATGTTTGGTGCAACTTTGTTTTTCCCACTTTTTGTTGTAGCAAATTATGGAGATACTTGCCATCGTATTTGGGTCCTGATAGAAGCCTAAGTTCTTGTTGAGCTTGACCAAAGAAATTGCTGCTCATTTAATGGTCAAAAAAGAGTCATGTTAAGTACAGCTCCCATGGCATATATCTCATCATGAACTAGCAACTTACTTAAACGGGATCCATTCTAATGAATGGGGTTAGTATAATTATTTACCTCTCTTGGGGGAAGATTTTAGGACAATTTTCAAGATAGAAGTCCTTGATATCTTTGGCAGCATAAAGGGGGCGGTTATTTTCATTAGGGGCAGTTAGCATAGCAGTCACAAGGCCACCAGTGCTTGTTCCGGCAATCACATCGAAGTAGTCAGCAAGTCTTGCATCTTTACCATCCAATTTCTGCGAAAACCCCAAACCAAAGTAATGAAATCCGTCCGTCCCAAAAATAGCTTACACGCTAAAACAACGTAGAAAGAAGACCAATATGGAAATCGTCAATTAAAAAAAAAAAAATGCACCCATGCGTGGCATCATGATATCAAAGACTTTTTGTAAGGTACCTGAAGCTCAGACTCTAAAAATCCAAGGATTACGCTAGGGATGATTCCTCTGATCCCTCCACCATCAATGCTGAGAATTGTGACGGTGTTTCCGTAAGTTGGAAGCTGCAGAACTGACTTGGCAGTCTTCTCCATCGGTGCTGAATATTAGTCGATCGGGACTGAGCAAAGAAAGTTTTAAGGAATAGGAAGTTGGAAGAGAAAATAAGAATGACTGAGAGAACTGTTCAGTGCTGATTTCTGCATCAGGTTTGGGTATTTATAGAGTTTGATTCCACATTTCTTGCATGGCTTCCTCAGTCTTTTTCTTTCTCGGCTTCATTAGTCGAATTTTCCCCATTTCCATCCTCATTCTCTTTTTCCAACTTCAACATTTGACTGGACTCTATCATATCAACATCATTTGTTATGCCAGAAAAATTAGGAAATTAGTACGAAATGAGACTTAATGACTCTGAGCAATAACGTAACTAGTTACCCAATGCATGCATGCCCAGTAAACAAAAGATTTTTTAAAGTTTTCTTTCTTTCTGACTTCAATTTTTGGGATGGAAGAGAAGTGCCCTTTTTTCTTTCTGACTAGAATTTTCATTCATCTTTATCTTGAGGTGCAAAATGAGACAAAACTATGCATTAGGGCCTTAAAATGTTGTAGGGTTGAATCTTCCATTCAAATCTAATACTATTACTTTTTTTTTTATTTTTTGGAGAGTACAATTTAAATAAAGTACATCAAAACCACATAAGTATTAGATTTTGGGTATGCATAAACGTCGATGAAGGTATATCCACTGAATTCTACCATTTGATTGGCATTAGGATTCTTTTCGTAGTCGGGCAACCTTTTACACCATGACTTTTAATTGTGAAAGAATGTTAGCCAGCATGTATCTATATATATATTTTTCATCTCCTCACTTTTAAGATGGTTCCAATTTAGGAGATTCTAAGCTTAACAAGCGGAAAAGGGGAACTTGAGAGTCGAGACATACTTTGCTACCAATTAAGTTGGATTTTAGAACTAGAACGCAATACATACCAATTTAAAATAATACAAATTTATCAATTGTGGCAACAAAATAAATGGATTGGAAGAAAAACAAGAAACAATTTAGAAAGGAAAATAGAATTTCTTCTTTCGGCCGTCACTGAAAATGATTGCTTCTACAATAAAGATTCTTAATACCGCAATTAATTTTTACTACATTATAACTTCTTCTTCTTTTTTGACATAATTATTTGGAATATGCAATGACACACGTGAGTAAGAATAGTCGACAGACGGCGGAGGCGGAGGCGGAGGCGGAGGAAGATGTGGTAACTTGAAAGAAAAGACTCGTAATAGAAAGGAAGAAGTGCATTTTTTTTTGCTATCTTGACTGGAATTTTCATTCAACTTTATCTTGAGGTGCAAAATGGAAAATGGGATCTTAGAATATATTGGAGGATTCAATCTTCGTGGATTCGTGGTCCGGTGCAACTTGTGGTTTCAGGAAACCAATTAATTGCTGCCCAAACTCTTGGGATATTATGGCACTGCTACTTTTCTACGCCAACTATGGGATTTTTCTTTTTGCGTATATCGTGTGAGTCGATCATCAACCATCATCAGTTGTACTAGTAGTTACCAGATCTACGTAGATCAACGTGTGAGCAAGCCGATGTTGAAAATGCCATCAGGTTCAAATTGACCAAAGGGCCTAGGAATCTTCGGTTTCACACTTTCCTGCGTCGCTCTCTATTCCAACTTTTGTTATATTATTATTTCTTTTTCATAAACATAAGTTTTCAGTTTTTTTTTGTTTTTTTAATATTCAATAACTAATAACTAGGTAAAAACATAAATACAACAATATCAAAAAAAGCAATATATAATAGAAAATTAAAAGATACAGCAAAAAATTCATAAAAAATCTCGTTTTTTTATGCATTTTGATGTTTTGAGTTTATTAAAATTTGTGTATTACTCATTTAATAGTTTTTGGATTTTAAGTAAACAAAAATGAACTAAAATATGATATTTATGAAGGAGAAATATATAGCAATATAACCAACAAAAAAAAGAACAGGGAGTGGCACAGAAAGTGGGCTTGAGGATCCGTTGTGGACCACATAGTGGAGTTAACGCAACAACTTGAAATTTTTTATTAAAAACAAAATGCCACAATTTGAATTTTATTTCCGCGTGTATTATTAAATAAAATGTCAAAATTGTCCTTCCAAGTCTAAATGCATTTGGATTTGAAAAAAGCATAGTTTCTATCATTTTCAACAATAATTCTTGCAGAAAAAAACATTCTCTTTTTTTTCTTTAATAAAAACATCATCATTTCATTAAATTTGTATTAATAACACAAATTACACCAACCATATACAAATACAAACAGATTTGAAGAATGAATATTAAATGCTACAAATCTAAAATATTACACTATAAAACTCCAAAAATACTCCATCAATATCATTTGCCTTGAACAAATGATCGATGACAACAAAATTGCATTGCCTCGTCAATCAATCGGCTATGTGGCTCACTGGTTGATTTGGGAAAATTCTGTGTGACAATAAAACCAAAGATCAATTTTGCCTTCGAGATAAACGATAGCAACGCAGGAAGACTAAGGATGCATTTGATAAAATTAAAATCTGAGAATCGAAATTTGAAATCTGAATTCATTAAGTTATTGAATTGTTAAATACTAAATTTGATACATTTGAGTGTATATCACATTAAATGATAAGTGAATAGTTTATCACTTATTATTGGGAGCAAATTTTGTCTAGAAAATTCAGTGCCATTTATTTAATTCAAATATTCAATTTTTGCTTATCAAACGCGTCTAAACATATTAAAATCTTAATTTATTAAGTTTAAGTGCTGAATTCTGTTATCAAACAGAGTTTAAATTTATTGCCCAGCAGCCTAGCTAGAAAAAAAAAAATTTTTTTGAACGCAGAAAAATTGTGGCCCGGTCCAATTACAAGGGCTGGTCCAGAGGATAACCCCTCCGCTACATGTGAAGAACAAGATGCGAACACCTGCATGACCCCAAAGGAGTCCGGATAAGCAAACCTTTCAATGGGAAGCATAACAGGCTCGGGCAAGGCACGATTTAGATTGTCGTTGTTCAAATCTTGGTAACATTACAAATTGTGAGGTATAAGCTCTCCCACTGCAATCTTGACAGGAATATATAGGTTTCTTAACAAATGAAGGTTAGGCCACCTTCCTTCCAAAGATTTTGAAATTTACAATTTTTTTTTTTTGAAAAATAAAAAAATTAGGATATGTAGTGGAGAAAATTACATTTTGCCACCTCAAAATGTTAACTTCAAATTTTCAAAGGCTATAGGCACATTGTTAACTACATTAATTCTCAATCTCTGATTCTTCCACGGCATATATGCACTCACCGCGCCTGTATTTGCTAGGATGTATATCACTAATTACAAATCTAATTGCCTAAGGGAAAATTAGATTGCTAAAAGCCTAACTTGGAAGTGAGACCGTACAGCCAAATGACTTAAATTAAACAACCACAACCAGGACAATTCAATCCAACTGAGAAATGGACTTTTCTTGTACAGCTTAAGTAGTTTTTAAGATTTGACCAGCACAGCACATGTAGGAGCAAAACCTGCATTGCTTGTAAATGTAGTTTCAGGAACCATTTTAGAATATAGAAGTTTTTTTTTTTTTGAAAAAAAAAAAGGAAACTAGAAGCTAATTCCATAAGAAAGCTCAGATTAACAAGTATCTGATATTTTTCATTGTACTCGAAACTTGGAACACAACATATAGCATCAAGCAAACATTAGCTTCCCTCTTTCCGCATCTTAAATCTTATGCCTCCTCTCTACTATTCAAAAAAGAAAGAGAGTAAATGGTCTTAGAGATATGTAAATTGGCCACAACCCACAAGTGCTACTGCTTATAGCACCTTAATTGTGCGTTACATTCGGCGTTTTATTAAGAAGCATAGTCGCCTAATTTGCTTTTTAAGCAATGAAGAACTGATAAAACTCGTACTGCAAAGTGCAAGCTGCACTGACGAATCGACCTCCCCTGGGAGTAAAATCAGGGATCCGTTCCAACATCCCAGCAATGCAACTCTCACAATCAGCTGGAGAAAGGTCCAAGGCACACTGAACCAGTCCATAGATTGTATTCCCTGATTCATCTGCAAGCTTAACGTCTCCTGTAGCAAAGAACGTTTTGGTTGCAGTAGCCTTATCTGTTAGATTGTTCACAAACTTGGTTATAGTTTCTACTGGTGCGGAGATGCTTATATTCCGACCTCTAGAAATGTAGTACGTGTCAACTATGTATTTGTGGAAGATATCTCTGTGCGAGTAAATCAGCGAACAAATTTCAGAGAGACCAACCGCGCCTTTCTTTAATGGACACTTTTCGAGAATCCTTGCAATTACAGCCCCAACACAGGCTTTGCATTCTGTTCTTGAAATATCACCACGACAGAAAGATCGGCCGTATACCCCGCGACCAGTTTTCGGCTCGCCCACGAATTCAAGAGCGAACCCTGTATCAGGAGTTTTATTCTGAAGATCATTCAAGAGAATGCTCAAGTTCTTGTGGTATTTACTCCTGGCAGGAAAGTGGTTAGAATTTCTGCAGTCAGCTCCAATACGCTTGAGAGGATCGTCTCCCGCCCCCATTTGCACGAAAAGGGCAACAGACAGAATTACAAAGATGGAAATGGTTAATTGTGAGAATGCCATCGCTAGCTGGAAGATGGATTGGAGATTGGAGGAAGTTGTGTTCATTTTAAATATCATTTGCTGCAGTTATATAGTACTCTACTCCTCCTCAACATAATTTTTTTTTTTTGTTCCAAAGTGTTATCCAATTAACATAATTCACATATTTTTTAGTCTTATTGCAGCATTTGTATAGAGCTCAAATAAGTTAAATAATCATCCTTTGGAATACTTTCTCTTTCAATGTTACTCACTTTAGTATTAGGTCCTTGGCTTTTCCTTTCAGCAGGTTGCAAATGTACGCATTACACGTATTTCGGTCCAGAAAAGTATTTGGACAGAAGCCTGAGATTGTCGCCGGCTTTGTATTGCCTTAGAGCTTCATAATTAGAGCTCAGTTGATACTCATTAATGGTTGTCCTGGAGTGGATTAACCGAACAAGCCTGCTTGGCAATTATAACGAGCATTGTGGAGCTCTTCTTCTACTTCTTCTTCTTTTTTTTGGTTGATATGAAAAATGTAGCATGCACAACCGGAGGGTATCCCTCAATCAATACAAGAAAAGAGCGACAGAATAAACCAATTGACACACTACCACATAAACTGACTATAACAAATTATCCGGATAGCCATTGAACCTTTTAAATAATATAATTTTGGCCACTCAATTTTTAAGAGTGTATATTTACCTACTAACTATTAAAAGTATAAATTTTAAACCATTTTGTCTGTTTTTCAATGTTAAGTCTGCCATATTTGATTATGTCTGGTGACACGTCCGGTCTTTAGATCTGATAGATTTAAAAGGTGAAAATAGACAAAATAGTCTAAAATTTATATATTTGATAGTTTAGTAGGTAAGTAAATACAAACTTTTAAAAATTAAATGGCTAAAACTTTGCTATTCAAAAAGTTCAGTGATTATTCAGATAATTTGCTCCACTGACTATCCATGCTCAAAAAATAGACTGTGAATAGTGAAATAAGCTGAGCAGAATCCAAAACTAAGTCACAAGGGCATGATTGAAATCAGTCTAGGATAAGTATGTAACAGTGATATCCCTGGGATCTCTTCCTCACAAATTAGAAATTTAATTGTCCAAGGGGAAATGTTTTGTCTAGATGAGGTAGCTTTAGAGAAATTATTACTGCAAAATTCTCAAATTTAAAATATGTTTACTCATGATCGTTTCATTTATGTGGAACTTTAGTCTTTCAAATGGCTTTAAGTGACAGCCCAGGGGTTGGCTTGGATGATCGTAGGCTAGTAGTTATGAACCTAATGATCGTGTGTTTGAGTCCCCTTCTACCAGTTGTGTATCCTTGGGGCGAGGTGCATGCCCGCAGGAGGATTAGTCCAGCGTAAACTGGGATACCCTTGTATTGACAAAAAAAAAATTGGCATTAAGTGACAATTACTAGAACTCACCTCTGAAAGTAATCTTTTGTTTTGGGACACTAAGAAGGGGAAAAAATCGATTTAGTTAATCTCAAGAAAATTAGCATGTCAAAATAAGCTGATATATAAATGTCAGTAATTATCTCAATCATTATGTCTACTTAAATCCTGAATTTATACCCTCTTCAAGCAAAAAACATAAGTTTTCCTGACAGATTTACAATCTCATCTAACTCAGCTCAGGTGAAAACTCGAAAACTTGGTTGCTTTACTTTCCTTTTGAATGTTCTCGTCTTCTAAACTGATCAATCTAGACAATTTTTTCGCTTCCTTTTCTATCTAACCTTTTCTCTCCACAATTTACTATGTGTCTCTTGTAGCTTGAACTAGGATCTGTGGTGGTCTAAGCCCACTGCAATCATTTGCTTGTCTAGAAAACGTGGGTTTGACTAGTCTTTCAATTATTCGTAGATTTTGATTTAGCAAATAACATCGTAAATTCATGCTTGCCATATACTCCGTACATGCCATTATTAATCTCCCAAACAAGATTCCCTAATTAAAGGTGAAATCAAAATAATGTTATAAGTGGCATACCTGTTTTTTTTTTCCATAGAGTAACTTATATATTGAGGATAATATATATAATAATTTACTTCTAATGAGTAATTATTTTGTTTTGGTGGATTGTATTCCTTGTTTACCAAAAACCACTTCATTTATAGTTGAAACGTATAGCATAATGTTTAGAATTTTTTTTTTTGTAAAAATTTACTACATTACCACAAAATTTAGGTGACAGTAATTTCATCACGAAGCATTAGAAAGCTTCACAAATTTTCATGCTACAGCCTCCTGCAATTTAATGCTATGAAAGGAGGGAGGATTGGATTGGGTTAGGTGGTTTTCGAGAAGAGAATGTAAGTGAAAGATTTCGACTCGACCTTTCCTACTTACAATGAAAAAAAAAACACTTAATGCTATAATAAAGTAGAATATCAACCATCTAATTATTAGATGGAGCCCTTACAGCCAATAATAATTCATATTTTTACATCAAAGGGACCATAAGGGGGAACAAAAATGGTGTTTCGCTAAAATTGACCAACGCGTGTAGGAGCATAACTTGCATCGCTTGTTGGTGTTAAGGAAACAAAAATATAAACAAGTGAACGTGATATTGCAAATTTCACTAAAATTTTTTGAGTTCCCACATCATCAAGGATGGAACTAATGGGCATTGGGTAGGGAAATCGCCTGTACAAGTCTTAAAAATTTATGTTTTTTATTTTTAAAAACTAAAAAAAATTCAAATTTTCCAAAAGTTTTAGAAACTTTCATGATTAAAGCTTAAAAATACTAGAAGTAGCTCCTCCAAAGGAAAATTTTTTGTTCTGTCGCGGCAGATTCATCCTAGTTTCAAGACTCACTTAATGTAATGCCGGCATCTGTTTTGGAAATAATTAGAAGCTAATTTCATAATGCAACTCTGATTAACAATTAATTATCTGACATAATATTTCGTTGAACTTGAAAGTTGAAACATAGCATATAGCATTAAGCAAATAGTACATTGTTTTGGAGACGTAATTTTAGTCACAGGTGTCGGTCGCTTTTAACAACACCTAAAGCAGTGTTTGATTTGGACCTTTTATTTGTTTAGAGAAGCATAGCCTCCCAATTTGCCTTAAGCATTGAAGAACCTATAGAACTCGTACTGCAAGGTGCAAGTAGCACTGAGGAATTGACCTCCTTTCCCAGTATAGTCAGGAATCCGGGCCATCAACTCACCCATGCAAGTCTTGCAATCAGCTGGAGAAATATCCGAGGCACACTGAACCAGTCCATAGAGTGTACTTTCTGATTTTGCAAGCTTAACTTCTCCTTTAGCAAAGTAAGTTTTGGTTGCAATAGCCTCTACTGTCAGATGATCCAGAAACTCAGTTATAGTTTCTGCTGATGCCGGGCTGGTTACATTTTGAGTTCTGTAAATGTAGTAGGTGGTGTCGCCGATTTTGTGGAAAATATTTTTGTGCGTGTAAATCAGAACGCAACATTCATACAGGGCAACTGCGCGCTTCTTTAATGGACATTTTTCGAAAATCCATGCAATTGCAGCGCCAATGCAGGCTCTGCAATCTACACTCGAAATATCACGTCGACAGAATGCTGTTTCGAAAATCCACGTATTCAAGAGCGAACCCTGTTTCAGGGGTTCTACTCTGAAGACGACTCAAGAGAATGTTCAAGTTCTTGTGGTATCTACTCCCAGCGCCGGCGGGGAAGTAGTTTGATTTTCTGCAATCAATTCCAAGAAGCTGGAGAGGGTCATCTCCAGCGCCCATTTGCACAAAAAGGACGACGGACAGAAAATATATGGAAATGGTTAATTTTGAGAGCGCCATTGCTGGCTGGAAAATGGATTGGATTGGAGATTAATTAGAGCAAGTCGTGCTCTTCTTAAAATCATTTTTGCTGCAGTTATATAGGATGCTGCTCAACCTCTGGAATAATTTTAATTATCTTAATATCCATCAAATTATTTAACTTGTCTTATCCAATAAAATAATTAATTTGCTAGCCTAATGATTTGATTTATTCATGTGCTTTGTTCCTTTTGCTTGTTTGTCGCACACCATGTAATTTCTCTGTGACAGTTTCCTTGTTGGAGCTTGGCAGATGCTCATTAATGGTTGTCCTTGATGGAACCAGCCGATCAAACCTCTCTACACTATAGAAACAATTATTGTGCTGCTTAAAATTAATTGCCCTTGGATGTGAACTCTAATATGTTTTTTAATCTGAATTTCTATGCGCATTATAATAGCTAAGCCTGCCTATCAAATAAATTGATGGGTTGGTAGTTCTGATGAATTGGTTAGTACGAGCCTTCAACAATTATGGGTAATATTTTGAGGGGTTCATAATAAAACCAATCTTGTACTATAAGGCAAAATTTGAGATATGTACCATTCTTCTACATAATTAACGTAGAAAACTTTAAACAAGTTGCCTATAATAAACGCGATATGTAGATAAAAAAACATTAATTTTATATATACTATCAGTATATATATTATTACCATTTTTAACAGAATTTATACACCGTCAATGTGTAATGCTTAGGACATAGGTTAGGCAATGACGACTGGGCCTAAACTTTTGACCCATAATGTTTAAACCAAGCTATCAATATCGCGTGCTAATCCAATATTTGCCATAAACTACAAACCCAAAATGTTTAAATTAGGATCGGTTGGACCTAGGGGTGTCAATGGGTCGGGTTCGAGTCAGAAATGAAAATTTTGGACCCGAACCGGACCCGTATACCCGACGGGTCTTGATCTTAGAGTTCCAGAATCGGGTCCGACGGATCTGAGTCGAATTCATGTCGGGTCCGGGTCTAAAGGGTTCAAAATTAAATCCAAAAACAATTACAAATCCAATCTCCAAATTTAAACCCATCAAATTACAAAAATAAATCACAAATAACTTGTAATAGTCAATCCAAAATTAACCACAAATCAATCTATAAAGTCATTACTAAATTGTTAATTTGATAAAAGAATATATTTAGAAATATTTGCATTTTATAATTATTAATATATTATTCGGATCCGGGTCGAATACGGGTCAGAATTCTATATCCCATATCTGACTCCTTTTTTTTGTTAGAGTAAATGGGTCCAGATCTGGGTTCGAGTATCGAAATTATTTTTCAATCCAAACTCAAAAAAATTTTATCGGGCCCGGATCCAAACCCGACCCGTTGACACCCCTAGTTGAACCAATAACTTTTGATGTCATTAACCCCAAAGTGTTAGTGTGGGATCGCCCAATAGCTTTTAAGCCTAAACTACTCAAGTCGGGACCTAATAGCCTATGTGTGTGCAATAAAAAAAATACATAATATTTATAGTGAATGAATTTTACATACATTTGTTCATTGTTAAATAAAATTTTAATCTTGTAAATTATTTTGACAAAATTATTGTGATGTTGGTAGTTATTGCTTAGGGTAGTTACATTGAAAAAAAAATGTGTTTAAATGATAAATTAAATAATGCTTAGAGTAGTAGTTATCTTGACACCATGTGTTTGAATAATTAAAGTAAAATTAGCTTTTATAAGGGCAAAAATGTAAGTACGTAAAGTGACATAAAACATTAGCACCAAACTCTGTCCTTTCTCATTATATATAGAATATAGATATTCATTTTGATATCAACTGTACCACTATTAGTTTGTGGGTGACCCAATAATTTTTGGACATAAACTACTAGAGAGGGAGAAGTATTTAAGTCAAATTATTAGTAGCTCACCATCCAAAGTATTACCTATTACCTATACTTTTATTATTATTTGTTTCTAAATGTTGGATGCACGACATGAAGTGTAACAAAAATTAATCCTTGCAAAAAGCAAAAATACAAGATTACAAGTTAGAGAAAAGTATCCTCCGCATATTAGCCCATAGCGTTCAAGGGAAATTTTGTGAAGCTAATATCTTTTTGCATCATATTTAGTTGATACTTAGTTGAATTGTTCAACTGTTTGGATCATATTTTTGCTCATCAAATAAAGTGAAGTATGTTTTAATCTTAACCTGAAAACAGGTGCATCATGAAACGGGAACCAAATTCTTAGTTAACTAGTCAAGTATGAATGAATAACCAGTTATAGTCCACTGTCCATATGTAGCTCCCGTATGAGTTATTTTACATATCCCATTACACTTGAAAGTTCAAACATATCCCATAGCATCTGAGAAACATGACTTAGGAGAGTTGGACAAGTACTCCTGACTTAGACACACAATATTGCTTCTAACACATTACTTCTCCTTTATTCCCACTTTTCTAATGGAGATGAGGAGAAGAACCGAAAACAGTAGCACTCCGCTCGGGTATTGGATTTAACAAGCTTAGAAAAAAGGCAAAAACTCGTAATGCAAAGTACAAGTAGCACTAAAGAATTGGCCTCCTTTCCCACTGAACTGAGGAACCAAGCACATCAGCTCACTGGTAGACATACATTTCGAAGGCAACCCATGGACATGGTGTAACCAATGGGAGAATGGGGGAGAGATTAAGCAAAGGCTGGATAGATGTCTGAGTAGCACAGAGTGGTTCCAAATCTTTGGGAATGCAACCTGCAAACATGTGGAAAATGAGGCTTCAGACCACTCAATGCTGGTGCTGTATACTATACCTGCTCAAAAGAAAATGAAGAAAAGGTTTGTATTCGACCAAGTCTGGGCGCAGAGCCAAGAAGCAGAAGGGGTAGTGAGGCAGGCCTGGGCAAGACCACAGGTGGGATCAAAAATGTTCAAGATTACTAGGAAAATTAGAGAGTGTCGGATAGCTCTTCTAAGTTGGAATAGACTGAATAAAAAAAATGCAGCTATACAGATTAATGAGATTAAAAGGAAGATACAAGAGCTAAAAGATTCTGCTGTTCAAGGGAAAAGTAGGAAAATGGCTGAATTGAAACTAAAGTTGAGTAGTGCCTATAAAGCTGAGGAAATTTTCTGGGCTCAAAAGGCAAGGAGCAAATGGCTAAAGGAAGGGGACAAGAATACAGCCTATTTTCATGCTTGTGTGAAGACAAGAAGGAAACGGAATCAGATAACAAGTTTGCAGAAAGGAAATGGAGAATGGTGTTCAGATAATCAACAAATCATCCAGGAGATTTGCAGGTACTATGAGGACCTATACACCACATCTCAGCCACGAGACATGGAAGAAGTGTTGGAAGGGGTGCCTGTATCAATTACTAGCAGATTAAATCAGACTTTGATACAACCTGTGGAGGAAGCTGAGGTGAGAGTAGCTGTGTTCTCCATGCACCCAAATAAAGCACCTGGACCTGATGGTATGACACCCTTATTTTTTCAAAGATACTGGAATGATATTAAAACAGATGTGGTGTCTGCTATTCAAAGCTTTCTGAGCCATGGCCACCTTTTAAAGAGTATAAATGAGACTAGCATAACCCTCATTCCAAAGGTTGAAAACCCTATAGATCTGGCAAACTATAGGCCTATCAGCCTCTGTAATGTACTTTATAGAATCTTAGCAAAAATTTTGGCCAACAGACTGAAAAAAGTTATCGCTTTGTGCATTAGCTCTTCTCAATCTGCCTTCGTTCCTGGAAGACAGATTGTTGACAACATCATTTTGGCCCATGAAATCATGCATTTTTTAAAAAGCAAAAGAAAGGGTAATACTGCTTTTATGACCTTAAAGCTTGACATGGCAAAGGCTTATGACCGGGTGGAATGGAAATTTGTGGGCAGAATGATGTTAAAAATGGGGTTCTGTCCTATTTTTGTAAGATGGATTATGAGTTGTATGTCCTCTGTGTCATATTCTTTCAACATTAATGGGGAAAGGGTGGGGTATGTGAAACCTAGTAGGGGTATTAGACAGGGGGATCCCTTATCCCCCTATCTTTTCTTGTTTTGCTCGGAAGGGCTGTCTAATCTCATGGCAAGGGCTATTGAAGATAGGCAGATTACAGGCCTCAAACTGAGTAGAAATGGACCAGTGCTATCTCACTTATTCTTTGCTGATGACTCTTTATTTTGTTGTAAAGCGCACCCACAGGAAGCTAGAGCCATGCAAAGGATTCTTGCAAAATATGAATTAGCCTCAGGACAGTGCATAAACTATGACAAATCTGCTGCTTTCTTTAGCAGAAATTGTAGCAGACAGCATAGGAGACAGACATGTGAAAAGATGAACAACATCAGGGAGGCAAACAATGGCAAATACTTGGGACTTCCCCTGGTGATAACAGCATCAAAAAAGCAAGTTTTCGCCTACATTGTTGATAAAGCAAAATCCAGAATGCAGGGATGGAAGCACAACCTACTCAGCCATGCAGGAAAGGAGGTACTACTTAAGTCAGTCGTAATGGCTTTACCAAATTACACAATGTCATGCTGTAGGTTGCCTAAAGGACTTTGTAATGAAATCTGTGGTCAAATGGCAAAATTTTGGAGAGGCCAAAATGAAGGGGATAGGAAGATGCAGTGGGTAAGTTGGGAGAAAATTACACAGGTGAAGGGAAATGGGGGTCTGGGCTTTAGAGATCTAGAACACTTTAATAGTGCTTTGTTAGCAAAGCAACTCTGGAGGATATTGATGCAACCAGACTTATTAGTGAGCAGAGTGCTAGGAGCAAAGTATAAAATAGTGCAAACAGACTGGGATGGAGCAGCTCCGAAGAATGCATCATGGGTGTGGAAAAGTATATACAGCTCTGGACTGGTGCTACAAAAAGGAATGTGGAAGAGAGTGGGAGATGGGACTACTATCAACATATGGAGGGATAAGTGGATCATGGCAGCACCAAATGGGAGAATAGCAACCCAGAAACCTCCAGATTGTAACTTGCAAACTGTGGCAGACTTGCTGATAGAGAGGGAATGGAATAAGAAGCTGATTGAGGAGACATTCTCAGAGCAGGAAACCTCACAAATATTACAGGTGCCATTAAGTTTGTTTCCTAGAAAGGATGCGGTCTATTGGAAATACTCAAAATCAGGAAATTACACTGTGAAGTCGGGATATGCAGTAGAAAAGGAAGAGGTCAATGAAAGAAACAAGGAAATTCATGGAGAGGAAGGAACCAGCTACGCACAGCATAAAGGCAAAGTGTGGAAGAGCTTGTGGGGATTAAAGATGAAGCCAAAGATAAAACATTTCATATGGAGATGCCTACACAACAGCATTCCTGTAAACGTGTTGATACACAAAAGAACAGGAAGAGGCTCGCCATTATGCAAATGCTGTGGGGAAGGGGAAGAAACAGTGGAACACATGATTTTCTTTTGCAATAATGCTGAACCTATATGGAAGCTGGCCCCAATACAATGGGACGGATTATTGCAATGGAGATCAAATTTCTGGAGATGGTGGGAAGGTATATTAGAGGCAAGGAGCAGGCAAAGAGGTGAAGACCACATCACCCTAACAGCAAACATCATCTGGCAAATTTGGAAGGCAAGGAATGCTCGACAGTTTGAAGGGAAACGTGGAGAGCACATGACCTTACTAGAAACTGCAAGGAACGAATGGCTGGAGTTTCAAGAGGAGCAGGTGGAAAATGACAAAAAGCACAGGACAGGAACAAGTCACCATATGAATAACCACCAATGGAGACCACCAGACGCAGGGGTAATGAAGATAAACACTGATGCTGCGATTCCTACTAATTCAGCAGGAGCTGGATTAGGAATGATTGCGAGAGATTGTGAGGGAAACATTGTCCAAGCAAGAGGCATCAGGAAGTATAGCAGCGCAGGTGCGGAAATGGAAGAGGCAGATGCTCTTCGACAAGGCTTGCTAATGGCTAGAGAAGCTGGCTGGCGAAGAATTGAAATGCAAACTGATTGCAAAGCCGCCATTGAGACAATATGCAAGACAGGCTTGGGTGAAACACCAATTGGCACGATCATAGAAGATATTAGACATCTGAGTGACCTGTTCCAGGACTGTACCTTTTCTTTTGTGTATAGAGATGGAAATAGAAGTGCTCATAAAATGGCACAATTTGCAACTAAACTTGTTTCCAAGGTAATTTGGAAACAAAGTTTCCCCCTGTGGCTCAAAGAGAGTATACAGGAGGATAATAGGACTAATGTCCCTTTATGTAACTAAAATCTTGTATTATCAAGTTCATATATGTATAACAAGAATACCGTTTGAGAAAAAAAAAAAAGCACATCAGCTCACTAAAGCAAGTCTTGCAATCAGCCGCGGAAATATCCAAAGCACACTGAACCAACCCGTACAGAGTTTCTGATGATTGTGTGACCTTAACTTCTCCTTTCGAAAACAGCTTTGGAGAAGTGACAGCTTTATCCGACAGATGATTCAAAAACTCGACCACCATTTTTGCTGAAGCAGGGCTGCTTACATTCTGCTCTCTCCAAACGTAGTACCTTCCGCGATCAAGTTTGCTGTATATGTCCTGGTTGCTGTACTTCACAAAACAGCCTTCATACCAAGCACCTGCTACTTTCCTGAAAGTACAGTTTTGGCGAAGCTCCGTGATAGCTGCATCAATACAGGTTTTGCATTCCGTAGCTGAAATGTCTCCTCTACAGAGGGCTCGGCCATATATCCCACTACCAGTTTTTGCTTCCCCAACGTATTCAAAAGCGAACCCTGTTGCAGGAGTTGCTCTCTGAAGATAATTCAGGACAATGTTCAACTCGTTTTGGTATTTACTCCCGGCGGTAAAATTGTTCGATGGTCTGCAATCAACGGCCAGAAGCTCAACAAGGTCGACCGCAGCGGCCCTTTCTACAAAAATGGCAATGTAAAGAATGCAGCGGGAAATGGTTAATTTTGACGAAGCCATGGTTGAAAGAAGGATATTAGAAATGAAGGCAATTATTGTGGTCTACCTAGACTTAGTTCAGCGTCTATATAGCAGTTATTTCAGCAATTATTTTTCACATCCAAATATGTTTGGCACGAGGAATTTCTGTGTTTTTCTTATACATATTTCTTTGCTTCTAGGACAATTTGTCGGACAAAATAGTTGGATCAAGTCTGTCGCAGGCGATGTTACTTCTTTGTGCACAGCTTCGTCTCTGATCTTGGAGCTTTGTAGATAGATTCACTAGTGTTCGTCCCGGACGGCCTTGAGCATCTATATCTCTTTGTTTATTGTTTTGGCTAAGTAAGACAAAACAATTCGAGGAAGATAGGCAAAAAAACTAACCCGTCATCCAATCAAGCTTTCTCTAATAATTAGCCTAGCAACAATTATAAACATTTGAGTTCACAGATGGGGGCGTCAATTATTGCCAGGCCCTAACAACTCGACTACAAATCTCAAAGTTATTTATCACCTGAAGTAGGACTAACTATTTAGGACATACTCCATTATGGGTCCAGATCTTTTGTAGTTGCAGTAGTGGCTGAACAGAACAGTGTGTAGTGCAGACAAAGTGACTTATAATATGATGGTTGGGATTGAATTTGTAGGCACAAATTTTAACGAGTGACAAATTTTGTTGTGTTTGTATATGTCATTGTGTTAGTGTCTGCATTAGTTAGTTTAGTGTTGACATCAAGTCTTGCTTTTCATTTCTCTCTTCTTTTGATAGAGATCAATTTTAGGCGGTTTCCACTCCGATCACCACTAGCGATAGAGATGGGGACATCTCCAGAATTACAAATCTTTGAGAATATTTATAAATTACTCACTAAAGCAGTCCTAACTTACGTAATGGAATTTGAATACATGACTTTTTTTTTTATGAAAGAGTCCTTCAATCTCTTTTTAAGTGTTGCCTTTTTATTTCTTAATAACTTTCATTCATCCAAATAACTAATTAGTAACTCAACTATGTTTACAAAAGTTTTGGAGCAAATTGTAACACTTCTCTGTCTATTTCGTTCACTCCTAAATTATTATCACTGTACAAAAGCACAGGATTTTTTCGGGCAAACATGATATTCAATTAGAGATGGCAATGGACCGGGAATGGGACTAGGAACCCTCCCCTCTTCCCCGCCCCAACCCCTGTCGTTGCACCTAACCCATTGCATTTCTTTTCTTTTCTACTGAACTTCCAACCATGTTTGTTTCTCTCTCTCTTTTTTGTTTTAATACCATTTTCTCTTAGGCATTTTATGAAATAAGTTTTGGACCATTTAGCCAAAAGAAAATATACAAACAAAAAGGACCCAAGATAAGCAAGCTATACTTACTGCTGATCAAAAGCTACATGCGTAAAAATATCACTTAATGTGATAGGCGATTCTCCTCGGAGAAGAATTAGGAAATCTAGGTATTCCTACCAAATTTATATAACTTCAACAAGGTTGAAAATCAAAAGGCAACAAATTGGAATCACAACTCGGACAACCATAACTGATCAACAGCACACATTCTTCTAACACCTGAACGATGTTAAATATCTTCAATTCCAACGTAGAATATTGCAGAAGCTAGCATAGCCACCTTTGCATTTTAAGCATTGAAGAAAGCATACAACAAATATTGTAGGGTGCAAGTTGACGTGTAGATCTGAGTCCCGTTCCCATAAATTTTAGGAACTATACTAACCAATCCATCAACGCAAGTCTTACAATCTGCTGGGGAAAGGTCCAAGGTGCATTGAACCAAACCATATAGATTTTTCGATCCTGCAAGCTTCACCTCTCCTCTGGCAAACAACTCCTTAGACGCGGAAGCTTCTCCTGCAAGTTGATTTAACAATCCCTCCACCTTTTCTAAGGGTGCAATGTTGCTTAGATTTTCTTTTTCCAAGATGAAGAATGCCAGCGAGTTGGGATCATCAATCTTGCCAAAGAAATCATCGTCCGAGTATCTCAAAAGACAACCCTGGAACCAAGCAAATGCGGATTTATAAAATGGACATTTCCCCCGAACCCATCTGACCATTTCAGAAATGCAGGTTTTGCAGTCTGCTGTTGAAACGTCCGCTCTACATTGAGCTCGGCCATAAGCCCTGTTACTGTTTTCCACCCCCCCGGCATATGCAAGACCGAACCCGGTTGCGGGAGTTTTGTTGGAAAGATCGTGTAAGATGAAGTTCAAGTTGTTTTCATACTCGCTGCCGCTAGTAAAGTTCCTGTTATCTGGAAAGCCGCAAACGTGGTCGACGGGCTTAAAGAGGTCGACTCCAGCAGCCATTTCTGCGAAAATGGCGATTGAGAGAATGTAGAGGAAAAGGTTTAATTTTAGAGCCATGTTCTCAAGATTTCAATAGATGCAGGAGATCGATCCTGCTGCAACTTAAATATAGTAGTAGTGCTAGGTCGTATTAGTAATTTAATTAGTAGTGTAGTGTAACTTTTTCTTCCATTTCCTTTGTGGTTGGGATTATATGTGCGTCCGGTACCTTTTTTCAGCACGACAAGTGTGGCATCGAGAGGCCCTATCATGTAAACTTCATCAGTAGAAGTTTCCTGTGACAGCTTCATGTTTGGAGTGGAGCACATGCTGATCACTGGTTGTCTTTGACAGCACAAACCGAATGTGCGTGTCCAAATGTTTTTGTATATATTATCTTTAATTCGGAATTTGTGATGACAATAGTTTACAGTGCAGAAATAGTAAGCATGCATTTGTAGGAAACCTTGTTCATAGAGGTATCGTTCTAATAATGTTTCATCTGATCATCATCTTTATCAAACAATAATATTCCTCAACATTATTTCAAGTGTAAAATAATCAAAAAAGTTTTAAGATTAATGCAGTTTATCTCTACAAATGAACCCCTGAATTGGCACAAGAAACAAGCGGACAAGTTCCTCTTTTGTCTTTACTCTTTGTCCATTATAGTATGGATTCACCGAAGACCGCCACAATGAATTGCTTTCTAGAGCGACTCAATTAATCTTGCATTGGCCAATTCTAGGATTACCCAAAAAAAATTCTGACATTTTCAGCCATTCTTAAATTTTTATTAACTCGTGAAGATCCACAAATAGCATATCTGGTTTCAACCGTGGCAGCCTGCATGACCAATTTCTTTCAAAGTTCAGGGAGCTCACACTTCTCTTTTGGAAATGCATGTCAGAATAGCCTGGTAAAAGTTTATAGAAATGAAAAAGGGGAGTAAACTTGGTTAATGCAATCGGTAAAACCATGTCAAGCAATTTAACTTGTAGGACTTAAACACGTGTTCTCAGATAGGTAATTTGCTTGAAATCGAGATCCAACGCATCCAAGCCAAACTAAATTCAATCTTTGGCTCGGACATCAGATGTCTTCCAGTTCTATCCACAATATGAATGGACATCTTCCCCAAATCCAGCAGAAAATATGATAACACTTGGCAATTCTCTTATTCAATCCTTACAATAGAACTCCTGCAACAGGGAACGAGTAAACATCTGTGGTAGGAGAGCATGATCTGTACGCCGTTCAGGGAGATGTCTCAAGAGCAGAGTGTAGAAACCTGCATTTTTCACCAGACCGTTACTTACGATTGAGCTTCGAAGTTTGAACCTAGACTTCTAGTCAAGTGGAAGCCCATAAACTTTTCTTGTCAAGTCCATTTTAGTCGATTTATTAAGTACAGCCAATTATCTTTAGTGCTAGATGCATAGCAGCTGATTTTGTGAAGTTTATTTTTCTTGTCTAGTCTTTTCAGTCAAGTGTTTTACTCGATCTTTCAGCTTTCACAAACTTTTGCAGCTATACAGAACTTTTCAGATAAACTACGAGCTAATTAATGCTACTCTTGAAGTGCTGCTGAAGCATGTACAATTCTCCTGAATCCTGTTTCATCGTTTACTATAATTTTATACAGTAACAGGTGGTAAGGAGTGATATCCTATATTTGGTCCTTTTTTTTTAGACTGAAACTGATTGTCTTTCACTGTATGAACCTATCAAGCCTCTTAACGAGTATCAGAAGCTTTTGTTTTGTGCAATTTTGTCTAGATTTGGTGATGATAAGGCTTTGATTTATTTGACCAATTGCAAAATGGAGCTTATAATTGCAACTTTGCTGCAATTGTTCGGATTGTATTTTGATTTATATATGAGATAAAAAGGTGATTGAAAAATGCGTTCATGAAAAACGTAACAATTTTTCTTTGAAAAATTGCTTTCCAAACAATTTGTAGCTTGAATTATACTTTAATTAGTGATCTTCAATTCTTGCTTCCCTTTTAGCAAACCAGTAGATATTCAATAATATATGTATTTTCCCGCATAGCCGATCGAATATTTTGGGACTTCACACAAATTAGAAAAATTTGAAAATATTTATAAAAAAAAAAGGGCAAAAAGAATGTGGGGACTTCGCAGAGAAAATTTTCAAAAAGAGTGTTGGTCCAGTTAGAGACAGCCCATCTAGCATTTCTGGGCTCAGAGAGCACCGATCTGTTATCCATCCACTGCGAAGAGCGGGTGGTCTTCGTTGCTCTGTGAAACCAGCCTCACGCAGTCCCCACCTCTCTAAAGACCACATGATCCAAGCCTTCGCCCAGATCAAATGGCCCAACTCCTAGCTTGGACCGGGCAGACCAGCAAGGAGCAGCCCTAAACCCCACCGTCTGGGCTGTGCTCATGTTCTAACACTCCAATGCCTCCACTTGGGTTACAGGCCTCCTTTACCAGGCCCGGCGATCGACTTGGTGGTTTTGGTGCTTATCAGATGATCAAAAATCATTTCAGTTTCCAGTGTGGGATAATGTGGAGGAGGATTTTGGAGTGCTCATAGTCATAGCCTAAATGAACCTGCAACTTTGTTGTGCACGAAAGTCAGCTGCTACTTATTATTCAAAGTAATCCTAATCTACAACAAATAATACCCATTTTGCTGAGCAACAGAAGAACTTACATAATTTTTGAACTAGGAATCATTTGCCTGCATTAGAAGCACATATACAAAGGCTCAAGCAAGGGAAGAACCTGGCAAAACTATAATTATGGCTAGTTTGGGAGATAGGATTTGAGCAGAAAAGAAAAGAAAGGAAGAGAAAGATAGATGTTTCTAATGATTGGGAGATTTAGTGAAATAAAAAAGAAAAGAAAGCAACTGATTTGGAAGGAGAAAAACAGCAGCTACAGTTAAAAAACTTTTTTATTCCAAATCGGGTAGAAAGCAAAGAAAAGCCGCAGAGAGCCTACAAAAAATTATAAAATTGCCCATTCTATTCTTGAAAAACTATTGGATGAGATTTTTACTGACCAATATGTTCAAAATCATTTCTTTTCTTTCATAAACTTCCAAATAACATTAAAATCGTTTCTCTTCTTTTCTTATCCTTTCTTTTCTCTCATAACTTAATCTTTCTCTTCTTTTCTTTTCTATCCTCAACTCCCAAACTAGCTATTAGACATAGGTGATGGAAACTTCTGCACTACTTTTACTGATGCGGAGCTCCAAAGATTTAACGATTTCCCATTGATGCACTGGGCATTACCAAAGAAATTCATTGTCTGAATTAGGCATGTCAATGGGTCGGGTCTTACCCAAATCCAATCCAGACCCAATATATTTGGGTAAGGTTTGGATTTAATTTCTCAAATCCAGATCCTATCCAAACCCAGACCCTATGAGAGAGTCGTGGGTCTGGGTAGGGTCTGATTTTTTAGAATTCATATCCAAATCCAGACCTTACCCAGACACATATATATTTAATAAAATAATATATATTAGAAAATTTATGAAATAATATAATATTTTATGGCTATTAGATCAAATACAGTAAGATTTTATGGCATCAGAATCTGCAATTAATGTTGGTGGTTGGATGATTAATGAGACTCGTGCCAAATTGCTTCTACATGTGGTTGAAACATTAGTGACTCTACTGATGATTGGATTGAATCAAAGAAAAAATGAGTAAGTGTTTATAAATCTTCTTATACTATTATTTATTTGCCATCGGTTCTTAATCAAATAATTTTTATCTCATTCACTATTTTAATGTTGGTTTGCGAGACATCTGTCATCATTGAGGTTTAAATAAGCAAAAGAGGTACAAAATTACATTTTTTTAATAAAACTAAATATTTATATATGTTATGGTTGTTTTCTTTTTTAAAAACTAATCCTAGTTGTCATTGTAATTGATACAAACTTTTTCAAGAAAAGGAGAAAAGATAAAGGCAAATAAATGAAATATTGATGTGAATGCAGTTGAATTTTTAAAAATATATAGAAGTAGTCAATAATAATTCTTTCTTTGAGTTCAAAATATTGCATTCAATTTGTTGAATGTTAATTTTATTATTTGAAAACAAAAATTGGATGATATTTCTATTATTTATGAACTCTATATATTTTTAATACATTTTTACTTTAGTATTTTAAAAAAATACCCATGGATGTCCATTGGATACCCAGATCCATAAGGGTCTGGATATGGATTTACTTTTTCATACCCAAAAGGGTCTGGATCTGGATTTGGGTCTAACTAAATTAAATGGGTCTGAATCTGGATTAAAGGGATCCAACCCAAACCCTACCCATTGACATACCTAGTCTGAATATTCATTTATAGAAACGGATTTCTTACCTACCATGTAATTGAATGGACTACTTTTGGTGAATCCATGTCTTAGCCTCGGCGAATGCCTGATATCACCCCGTTACTTTACCAAGGCAGCCTAATTTAATATAGTGTTCAGTGTTTTTCTTATTGACCTCCGACAGTAATATTCATAGATTATGATGAAAAAGCATGGCCTGGTTGAGCTAGAAGTTCCACTCCTAAAAGGGCAATTCTGGTGGAACTTAGAGATCCAGAAAATGGTTAACTTTCTGCAGAAATGCACAAAACGTTACATGCTACTCCAGTAATCATCAGAAATCAATGTGTATCTTGCCTTAAATTAGGGAATTTACTTTGAACTATTGCATTTTCTTTCCAGAATCCAATCCAGATGGTTTCCATATTCTTTTTTTTTTTTTCCATATTCATTCCCTCTTTTTCATGTGTGTATCCATGCGTCTGAAACTGTCGGGACAAGAGTGTGCAATCAGGAAATTGGCAGGCTGTAATTTCGCAATTGTTGCTTCTTGATTGGACCTCAGCAGTATATACCACTTACTGGTCGTCTTGTACCATAACAATTCGGGGCTAAAAGCCAAGGTAACAGGCCTGGGTAAATTACAAACAAGCTTCCTCCTATATCAATATTACATCTCATATTGCTACAAGTCTGTAAAATCTGTTTCTCTCCCTCTTTCCTTGATCTTTCATTGTTCCCTTTTCGCCTGTGCCATTCAATTTTTTTTTTTTTACAACTTAATCGAAGAAAAAGTTAACCGAGTGAGGATAAATTTCTTGAATCTTATTTACTGAACAGCTTCGTACAAGACAACCCCAAAATTTACAACAAACTCAAAAAAGCAAGTCAGCCTGCAGCGAAGGCAATCTTCTCAATGGACAAAAAACCTGGGAAAAAAGAAACATTGATCGGAAGGTACTAGGAAAGCTTCGAAATGATCACTGACGATATATGTATTGGCATGGCTATAAATGCTGCAAAAGACTGAGGAGATAGCCACCTCCACAACATTGATCCTTCTGACATGGATTTCCAAAAACTGAGCTTTACCATTGCTGTTCTATGCATTGCTTTGTTAGCCCAAATCGCAGCTGGGGCTGAACCTCTCTACCATACTTGCACCACCTATAAAAACTTTACAGCCAACAGTGACTATGACAGGAACTTGAACATTCTTTTAAACGATCTTTACTATAATACTCCTGCATCAGGATACAAGTACATATCTGTATCGGGAAAAAATGACTCAGTTTATGGCTCAGCTCTCTGTAGAGGAGATATCTCAAAGGCCGACTGTCAAATCTGTGTTTTTGAGGCAGCAAAAGTGATTCGCCAAATCTGTCCATACAATATAGCAGCAAACATTTGGTACGACTATTGTTCACTGGAATACTCAAACTTCAACGATTTTGGATACCCTTTAAGTACAGGGTATTTCATAAGGAGTGAATTTCGTGTAAGCAGCCCTCTATCATCACTGGCTCAAATTCAGAAGTTTTTGTACGGATTGTCTGATGAGGCTTCTGCATCAACGAATTTGTTTGCTAAAGGGATTACTGAGATTGAAGGACTTTTACTACTGTACGTCTATGGATTGGTTCAGTGCCCCTTGGATTTGACTCCTGCCAATTGTAGCACTTGCATTAAGGGAAGGATTGATGATCTTTCCGATCTCTTTGATGGGAAAGGAGCTCAATTTCTTAGTGCAACTTGCAACGTTAGATACGAGTTATATCCTTTCTTCAAGCCTTAAAATCAAAGGGATCAAGCTAATGTTCTGCTGCTGGAATGATCAGTCTCGTCTCGTCTTGTTATGTTTAGGAGTCGGGTTCCTTCTTGAGAATTGTGTTTCCAAAAAATAGACGATGGTCTATGATTTGTTATGGTTGTAATCTGAACTTGGACTGCTAGTCCAATTGAAATTCAACAATCTTTTCTTGTTTAGTGGATTTCCTTGCTCCTTTTATCTTTGGATAGCCAATTTAGTCTTCAATAAAGTTCCTTTTATCAAAAGATTATTTTCAGTTTTGGCATGCTCTTGGAACCATAGATCGTTTACAGGAATTTTTTTATTTTTTTATCTTTTTTGTAAACAAAATGTTTGAGTAATTATCAACACAGTTCTTACATTGACAGTGAGATTCAAACACACAACCTTTTGTGAAGAAGTAACTTGTCCTTATCAATTTGTATCGGCACTGCCCCCATATCTACCCGCGCTATTTCAACCAACCACAGGGAGAGTCTAGGCTCTATTCTACATCTTTAACAAGTTTAGATGCAAATCTTGCAAGTCAATTGACTCGTTTCATTTCCTACTCTATTCATGAGGGAAAATGCAAACAAGTCTAAAGGATCGTGTGACAGAAAAATAAAGTGAAACCGCAAGAATCAGAGGCATCAGGCCCGCGTAATGCACAATCTCTCAATTAACAAATGCCTGTTTTATGTTTACAATGACCAAACTATTTGTATTTGGTCACTGGAAGACAGAAAGCCCAAAGGTAGTGTAAGCTACAGACTTTGTAGTCGATAAGTAATCTGCAGACTTTATGGTGGGTAGGTTCACATTTGTTAGATAGACAAACTCATCGACTAAAATGGTTTAGTTTTGTATTACAGATGACAAACCCCATATCTTGTGCATCAACTGACACAAGTAACTTGCGTGGCCATTTTGGCCAAACCAGAATCCAGAACTACTAGTTGAGTCCCTCGAGATGAATTAAGCGAAGCATGTTTTGAGAGTTGAGACCATACGCAAGAAAATATCAAGATAGTCTCTTATGCATTGTACATTTTTAGAATGACAGTGTACACGTACCATTGCCAAATGCCAATGACACTTTCACTCGTTAAACAAGGGTTTCCTTTTCTCCCTCCTTTTATTTTTTTTCCACATTTCTCAGCCAAAAATAAAACTAGAAGAAGAGGTAAAATCTACATTTAACTGACTTGATAAAAGAAAGAAATTGTCCAAGAAAAATGCAAATCCAAGACAAACATCAAGTTTCACTGCATACTTATATGCAAATCAACCAGTACAAAGCAAGAATACTCGTTAAATCATCAAAATAACTTATATGGAGGGATGTGTAACGAAGACTTGCACTGGAGAAAACATTCCGTGGGATATTTTGAACTAGCAATGCACGCTATTCTAATTGTCGATGACTGGGCAGCAAATTTCCATTGAAAAATTACAAAGAATAATATTTTCAAGATCTTCTTTCTCTTTTCAATTTCCCTATCAAATTAGAAGCATAATCTAAAGCATATACACAAAAACTGACCGGCAATCAGCATTAGCAAAAATGAATGATTCCTTCGCCATTGTAACCTAGAGGTGTCATAGAGACGTAATTGCTGATTTGTGGGCAATATCATAAACAGATATGAGGATTTCTGCAGCTATAAGTATAATGATAAGCCATTCCAGAAAATCTGACTTCCTATTTTGAAGGATCTCCTGGAGAAAACGGATATTATGCTGCAAGAAAAGGGCAATATGTCAAAAACAACCATCAGAACTACAAAAGGCCATTTTCGCAACAAAAAATTACCTCCACAAATTTCAACTTAAAATCCAGGCTTGCAAATCTCTGAGTCAATTCAAATTCATCCCTGAGATATTCCCATATTTGAGCATACTTAGCATCCTTCCACGCTATGTCTGACCTGAAGGAAACAAGGTCTGTTAGAAACCATAAGATTCTTGAATAGCTAAAAATGCCACACAACTAGAAGTCTTTTCAACAAAAAAATATTAACAAAGAATTTGATTTGGCAACAAGATTGTGGCTCATTGAAAAAATTAGCGCTAGTAATACTAAAAAATTTAAAAATTTTTAAATAAAAAAAAAAAAGCAGACAGATGATCCTTTAACAGTTCAGAGAAGGGAAACCAAGCAGCAGAAAGAAGGAAAATAGAAAAGACAGGGTGTCAGGCAAAGGAAAAGATGTTATTTACAAGAAAAGACAAATAACTTTTCAACAATAAGAGTTATGAAGCATCTCTAAGACAAGCCAAGAAAAGATATTTTCTTCCAAGGTGCACCAACATTATTACCGTTCAAAGAGTCCAAGTTTAAGAATCACATCAGCAAGATTGGAATTGGCCTTTCCAACTAGCTGGAAAAGCTTTTTTCGTTCCATCTTGAATGTGCCTGTTTTCTCCATTCCACGATTAATGTCAGTAAATTCTGCAACCATTCCATCAACCTAAAAACACACAATACAGCTTAAATGCCCTTAACTGAGCAATATTTTCACGAAGTGGTAGAACAAAAATTTGAGGGGACACCAACCTGGCGAACATAGTAATCAAGGGCAATACTTTGACCAAGAACACTGCCAATGGTACGAATCCCATCAATATTTAAATATTGCAACATTATGTAATCCAAACCCCCTTGCATCCAAGTGTTCAGAGTTGGCTTTTCTCTGACCTCATATTCTAATTTGAAAGTGTCAAAAGGAAAAAAGTCAGACCAAAAAGCTGTGAGTAATCAAAGGTTGTTAAAAAGCTTTCACTACACAGTTCAACACGCTAATTCGCTGTCTTGAAAAAATTTGAACAGAAGAACAAGAGCAAAGACATATCTCCTACCAATGCTTCTGAAGTGAAAAGCATATAAATAACTGTTTCAACGATATTCTTGGACATTGTAACAGACAAAGATTCTAATTTACAGTAGCAACAGACTTAAACTGCATTTATGGAGCATTCTTTCACCCTAGCTCAAAGCATTAATAGCCGAAAACAGATTTTCCAATACATATCTTGTCACAATATCATTATAAATAACAGAAATGTGATCCTGGGTTCATCAGTTCCAAATTTTACATATTAAAGAAGTCCCAAGTATAACTGTTTGTACCCAAGCTTACCATCTCTTTTCATGTCAGGGAGCATTCCAGAAGCATGTTTTTCTACGATGTTCAAATATCCCTCAATTTCATGATCCCGAACATTAAAAAGGACAATTGAGCCATAGTGAAAAACAACCATGTACGAGCAGTCACTTCCAATTAAACTAGCACCCAGAGCCTGAGGGAAAAGGGGGGAAATACAGAAAATCAGAAAAAATATATATGTATATATATCGCAGAACAACTAACTACAACAAACATAAGGATTTTTTAAAACATTTGCTGCTGCGTGAATTAATCAACTACTCTGAAAATGCACAAGAATCATAAATTTTATCTAGATGATGGAATACATCTGAACTACTCTTATGCCAGCTCCTAGTTTCAGTGAAAACATGTAATTCAATTAGAAAAGGAAAATCTGCATTTGCCTGTCTTGAATTACTTGCAATTACAGATATCCCCTGCTAAGTTTCTGAAATCACATTGACCTCCCTTACTTTCGTATGATGTTAATCATATCCTCGCACGCTTCAATACATAGTTAGAAGTTGCTGACAACATGACAAATTTTAGGAGCATGAGAATGACAGGAAGCTTATTATAAACACATAATACAGAATATGTTTAAAATAAAATAAAATAAGAAAAATACATGGAATGCATAAACACATTAGACAAGATCAATGTATTTTACAAATGAATAAGTATAAAAAAATTATCATGAAAAAGTATTTTGAACTTAACGCATTGATAGAAACATGTTGTCAGTGTTCTTGGTAATATAAAACCATCTAAGTTGAGACAAATAAGACAAGCTAGAAGCTGCATCAAGATCAATCAAATATTCACATTCCAACATTTGACAAATATATATATATATATATATATATATATATATATATATATATATTCACATTCCAACAGTACACAGAACCTGGTGATAGGATGGACAGGGTCCTAAATAAATTGAATCTTTCCAGTAAAAGAAAAGGAAACATGACAAGTACATGGCATAAATTTATCTGAAAGTGTCAGCACACTGGCTCACTCACATCAGCTTGCTTACATTAAAGATTAATGATTTAACGAGTCAATAGACTTCCAGCAATCATACATAACAAACACGAGAATTTAAATAAAAATTAGTCGCTGAAATATGATACTTCTTTGGACGTTGAATTATTAACATTTGCAGTCAAACCAAAGATTCAAAATGCATTAGCCACAGTCAACTTTTTTTTTCCCAAAAATTACCGCCTAAAGTTGGTTCAACTAGTGAATGTCAAAGGAGAGATGAGATAGAAGAGAAACTTACATTGGGCTCGGACTTGCGCTT
Source organism: Coffea arabica (assembly GCF_036785885.1). Classification (NCBI taxonomy): domain Eukaryota; kingdom Viridiplantae; phylum Streptophyta; class Magnoliopsida; order Gentianales; family Rubiaceae; genus Coffea; species Coffea arabica. Next base: position 38,088,974 of record NC_092327.1, read on the forward strand.
GCCAAATCTTAAGACGACATAATTAGTCATACGAGATGAGGGTGGAATTAAATTCGGTTTGTTTTGATCCATTAAGCCCCTTAAGTCCACACTGCAAAAAAAAAAAAATCATCATAACAAACATTCATACTTTCCACAGAGCACAAAGGCTTATCACCCCAATGGAAGCTAACCAACGGTCGGAAAAAAAAATTTAATCATAAGTGCCTAAATATTGACAAACATTACTAGGAACTTGCAATATATACATATTGTAAGCTCAAATTTTGTTTTTCCATTTTCATTTTGAATTTGACGGGTGCAAAACAAGTGTCAAAATTGTTTCTTTGTACTAAATTCGGTAGGAGTATCTTTTATAGAATAAAAAGAAAGACTAAAACAGCTCGCAAAAAAAATTCATCATATTGATCACCTTTAATCATTAATAAAGTTCACACATACAATCTCCATACAATTAACAATTGCCAGGATAAAAAGAAAAAAAAAGGATCTTTTCCTTCCCAATTTCGAAAAGATGAGAAGAAAAAAGTGAAACTTTAAAAAAAAAATGGAAAATCAAACCTAGTGGAGTAGAAATAAGCCCTAACTGGAATAGAACCAGCAATTGCATCATCATCATCATCCACCTCCGACAAAGTCGTAACTTCAGCTTCACTTGCCCCACCATCCCCAATTTCCGAGCAGGAAACGGCGTCGTTCCAGCCCACGGTATTCGGCGACGACGAAACCGAGGATAAGCATTTAGCTACAGCAAAGCCAGGGCTTCGTCTGGAGGCAAAAAATGGATGGGCAGGCATGGATGACGAGGAATGCGAATAATTCCGCGAAATCAAGTTAAATACAAAAGCATTCTTTAACTTAGAAGGGTTCGAATGGGGGTTTAGATATTTTGTGGGATTCGAGTGAGTGAAAAGAGTTCGAATTGAAGAAGGAGAAAGTGGGATGGTTTTCATGGGGGCATTGTTGATTATGGAGAATGAGATTTGATAGTAAAACTTGTTTCTCCAAAATCCCGTCATCTTCACCCTTTCTTTCTTCTCTGGTAGTAAAATATTCGCAGGGTTTTTGGCAACGATAGCCGTGGTTTAACTGCTTAACTAAGGGAGGGGCAAGAGGAGGGTTTTAGGGCCTGGCCTGTTTGGAAAAGAAAAATTGTTTGTATTGTAATTTTCCGCAAAAAAAAAAATTTACATTCTTGTTAACACATTTTTCAATCAATTTTTCCTTTATATATATCAAATCACTATAATATATTTTTTTACAAAAATTTTTAAAAATGGCAATTCAAATGGATTTCTAATTTTTTATCTAATTTAAGTCCTACAAATTAAATTTCAGCCAATGTAGCCTTTTCTTTTCTTTTTTTACTATTATTACTAATAAAATAGATTTAGTTTCTGAGCCTTTTTTCCCTTTTTTTTTTGGTTCTTTATTTAGTGCAAATCATGCCAAGAATGATAAACACTTGAAACATTAAATAAGATTTTTCTCAATGATTAGATGGAAATGAGAGAGGGGAAGGGGGTAGTTAAACTTATAAACCAGTAAAACGAGTTGAATTCGGGTTAGGTACATTACAATCAATTTCATGTTATAAAATTTTAATAATTTTAAGATTCTACTTTTGTTACAAATTTGAAAAGTATTAACAATACAAAGAAGCAGATTTCAACAATTAGGGGTTTTTTTTTTTTTTCCAAAAGAAAATGAGGGAGCTAGTAACAAATTATAATGAATGTATTTGTTTATTAAATAAGCGGACAGCCCAATCACTTGACCAATTTTGGCTCAACCTCTTGAGGCTTAATGTCATCTTGCTCCTCCTCCGGAGGTAAGATTCTTATGTCAAGGCCCTAAAAGTGAGAAATTCTCAATTGTGTACCTAAAGCTGGGACTTCCATTCGAACAGATTAGGCCTTGAGCTTTTAACGAACTATGCAGTTTGCAAAAATGTTTGTGTTTGCCTCGCTCAAGTTCAATAAAACTCGATCGTTTAATAAATGAATCAAGCTCAAGTATACAATATTAGGCTTGTTTAATAATCAAATCAAACATAAACATGTTTGCGAACAATTCGAATAATTCATGAACACATATATAATTATAAAAAAATAAATACATTATTTATTTTTAAAAAGTAATTATACATAAATTAGCTTTATTTATTTTTTAAAATCAAAAAATACAAATTAAACTTATTCTAAATAATATATTATTTATTAAAAATATAATTATATCATCTTCAAACTCAAATCCGGTTCGAATTCGAATTCGAATATTTATACAAATAAATGAATCGAAGAGCAATACTTATAGTTCATTTAATATTCGAGTCAAATTCAAACTCTGTTCGTATGATATACGAATAAAGACTGAGTCGAATTCAAATCTTATTCGTATAATATACCCCAGACAAAGTCTGAATCGATTGGGCTCATTAAAAGCTCTAAGATTAGCATTTGCTTTCATGGTCTTGGAACAAATTCTTGTAATTTATTCCTATAAAGTCCTAATTCATATCGATACCTCATCCATCTAAAGTTTATGCTTTTGTCCTATCCATAGTTCATGCAGCTACACAAGGCCTAATATGATTATAATACCATCAAGTACCTGCAGCTGCATCTCATACATAGGAAACATGAAAAGGAAACGAATGAAATCATCCCCAAAGCTGGCAGTAGAAAAGATTACCACATAAGCTTTATATTTGCCATTATAGGCATTCATTTGCATCAAATCATCCTCAAAGCCCATGGGGGAAACAAAAACTATTGTGTGCTAAATTATCGAATAGATCCCTTAAATGGTTTAAATTCCAAGAAAGCCCCTTTTCATGACTTAACAGAGGTCAACCGCCGTTGATTTGACGGAGACCAAGCGTGAACTAAATTTGTGGTTTGGAGAAATTATTTGGGACTTTCTAACTCGAGGGGATTTGATTGAGGCACTTATCTAGTTTGGAGGACCAATACGACATTAACCCACTTCATGAGGACCTACCAGAAATTACTTGGCCCTCCAAGATTGATGACCCTCTTCCTCCTCCCTCCTCTTCCTCCCCCTTCAAATGGATAAAAGAGATTAGTATAAATTTTAAAATCTCTAAAGAGTTCAATGAAATTATAAAAAATCTTAGAGAAATTTATTGAAATTATGCCTTCTTTTTTTTTTCTGACGGATTGGGTGTCCGCGTCAATCCTTACGGGGCCCGACTAATCCCACTCCGATCCGGGAGGAGAGGTCCCATCCCCCCAAACATGGTAACCACGGGACTCGAACCCTTGTGGGGAGGCTGGACAACGGCCTTAAAGAAGAAACCGTGACCAAACGAGCTAACCCGTGAGGGGCTATTTAATTAGCGTACTAGTATGTGATGGTTTATTTCCAAATTAAACCTTATACTATGTCAACAAACATGAAAGAAAGGAAAAAAAAAATAGAAAAAGGAGAAAATCATCTGTCATTGCTTCAATGCAATTAAAATAATATTGGAAATTTTCGTGAATGTTGAAAACATTCCACAACTAAATGCAACATTGAGAGAGATTCTTGAGTCAACCACCAATCAAGCTAACACATTGTTATCAAAACACCTTGGCAAAATAAACGACAATCAAACGACCCATCCTTATCAAAGCACCTTGACAAGAACACACGTTCTTTTCTATTAGTACCGCGGCAATAGAATGTGACTAGCCACAAATCGAAAACCACAAAAACTCGTATACGCGCTTTAAGGTTAAGACTGGTTAAAAATCCAAAGTTAATTAGTGAAGACATTGATTAAATGATTGCGAGGTCTCGAGTTCGATTAATTATCGAACCCTTAACTCGTCTTCTTTTCCTTTTGCCTTTTTGAAAAAAAAAATCAAAATGGAGACTATCAAGAAACGTTTGTACCACTAAATCATGGTTATGATTATTAACAAATTGAACTATATTACATGTAATTCCACACAAGGAAAAATTATGCACAGGTGATTATAAATTGTAATGGGCATCGGAACTGATGAAATGATAAGGATAATAGCTGTCGATAGTTGGAGTTTGACGTATGTTCGAGGAGTTTCCTAATCAAAACTGGTTAACAAAATTTTGTTCATAAGAAAATGGTGAGAGTATATTGAGTTTGTTAATATTTTCGATGAAAAACACCTGCACTTATTGAACTATACATATTTTCTACCTTTAAAATTTTTTTAAAAAATTCTAAATTTGAGTTATGGCAGAATTTAGAGTTAGGATTTGTAATTTCATCAAAGTACATAATTGGACGCAGGACGTACATGAGATAACATGTTACAAGGTTGTATATGGCATTTCAATAACAAGTGAGTGATATAAATGTATCTTATTTTGCCGAGGAAATATATTCTAGAAACTCTTCTACTTTTAAATATTCCAAAATATTTTCTAAAAATATTTCAAAATATACTCTAAAAATTCTGCCACAGTAAAGTTTTTCAAAAACACCCCAAAAAACAGCTAATCCAAACGGAATTTGTAATTTTAAACAATGCTAGAGTTTTTTTTTAAAGATTATCAGTCCGTTTGGATTCCTTGTTTTTGCCTCTGTTTTTGAAAAATTGTTTTTCACATTCCAAATACTACAGTAAATGTGTATTTCAAAAACAATTCCAAAAAAATTAAGACCTTATAGCCAATAGAATAGATTTCTCCGTAAATATGATGCAAAATGATCATTATCTGCACTTTGGGGATAATTTTGACATTTAAGACCGTGTATTAATGTCATTTTCAACAATAATGATGAAGGATGCTGTGGTTGGTTAGAGCTGTTTTAACAGTACTAATACTATTGACCTTCCTTTTTTTTAACCTTGTATAGTAAAATAATTACAACTTTAATTGATTAATCATAACATAGGGTTTTTTTTTTTTTTTACAAGATTAACTCTTAAACAACCGCGCAAAATACTTCCCTTCATAATTTCCTTTGGTTACTCTGACAAATCATACATATTAATAGTTAACAATGACTACTTGAAAAATCACTAGGAAATTTCCACTGTTAATCTCAACATCACTAGGAATTTTCCACCACTAATCTCAACAACTTTCTTTTAAGTTAACATCAGACATAAATACACCGAATCTTCTTTTCCTGCCCAGGATAAGATTTGGCTTTTGTATTACTTTATCTGTGGAAGTCTACCAAATTTAGGAAACAGTTGATAATGACTGGAGTAATTATATATCCACCAATCCCACTTTTTTGGTACTCTAATGGTCCTGTATCTCTAGGGCATAAAATAGGATTAGCTATAATTAACCCCGTTTAGGGTTTCAGTAGCGTACGAAGAAGCAATTCCGATACAAGTATTTTAAAACCTTTTAAATTATCGAAAATCGAATTTACTTTTAGGGTGCGTTTGGATTGTAATTTTTATTTGAAAAATTACTACGTTTTCCATAAACAGAAGCAGTTCCGATACAAGTATTTTTGAAACTTTTAAATTATTGAAAACTGAATTTACTTTTAGGGTGCGTTTCGATTGTAATTTTTATTTGAAAAATTGCTACGTTTTTTGTAGACACATTTTTCAATCACATTTTTACCTCACGTATATCAAATTGCTACAGTAATTTTTCTATAAAAAATCCAAAAAAAATGCAATCCAAACAAAGCTTTTTAAATTACGAAAAATTAGTTACTAAACATCCTAAAAAAACTTTCATAATACTTAAAAGCCTTTATGGTAAAAGCACCTTTATTAGTCTTCTAGAAGTAAATTCCCCTTCAATCGGTAATTTACAATCAAGAAAAAATAAAAATACAATAATTGAGTTTGACCCTCGAACAAAATCCTCGGTGGTCCATCCCTCACCCAATCCTTCTCCGCTTTGTTTCCACGAAAAAAAAGTAGTACTATAATATAACAAAAATAGAATATAGCAAAATAAATATATATAAGTAGCAGTAAAGAGATAAGTTTAATAAAGAATGCCGAACTAAACCAAACAGGAGTACTTTTTTTAAGTGTAAGACTATTTAATTGTATTGTAGGAGTACTTATTAAAAATAAAATAAAATAAAAAAAGGGCATCCATAAAAACTAAAAAGGCCGTCTCCATCCTATGGCTTTCAATCCTCCTTTGTGCCGTACAGACTTTCTCTCCGACTAATCAAACCTCTCTTCTCCTGTGTTGGTTTTTCGCGTCTTTCCTCTTTCTCCCTCTCATAATCTCTCTTTCTCTCTCTCTCTGCAAATCAAAATCCCTGTAAGTTTTTTCTTCCATTTCCATCTATGATTGAAATGCAAAATGACCTAGCTTTTCTTTCGTTTTATGGATGTATTTATTTACGTTAATGTGTGCCTTCGTTTCTAATAGAAATGCATGTGCCCTAGAATTCGAGAAATGCGTTGCACTTTTTGTTGTATTTTGTTTTTCGGTGTGCAAAATGTTGTGAATCACATTTCTTTTTGCGGCGTTCGTTCTCCATTTGTGGATTTATTTGCTATATGTGTTTATTTTCGCGGTTCTGATCTGAAACTGAAAGTTTAAGCATTTCGGTTGTTGATGTTTTATTGTAACACCTTATTTGTTGAAATTAGGGTTTATAGGTTTTATTAGCTTGTGAAGAGAGAATTGTATTGACGCGTGTTTCTATGGCTTGGAAAATAAGTGAGGATTTTTTTTGTATTAATGTCGTTTTTTGTTTTTGTTGGATTCTTACCTGTTAACTGAAATGAAATTATTTTTCTTTTCGGGGGTGAAAGGGGGGCAATCATGAGTAACGAAGGAGAGAAAAGATGTCCTTTGTGCGCAGAAGAGATGGACTGGACGGATCAGCAATTCAAGCCTTGCAAATGTGGCTATCAGGTGTGAAAATTTTCATTCATTCCTTTTTACCTTTTGTGGAAATTGATGTTAAATATTTCATTTTCTGCAAAGTAGCTAGATTGATCAAATGTAGCTTATTGTAATGTTTGATTGACATTGTAAAGCTATTAGGTCAAAGAGGAACTCTGAGACACGTGTTCCTTTTGCTTTTTCATTCTGATGTAGCTGTCATACTTTGGAGTGGTATAAGATCATTGGAGTAAGAAAAACATGAGCTGATTGTGGCATGTCGGAGGCTGAGTCTGTCTTACTTCTTTAGTATATTCCTTGTCTTGGTGGGAGAATCAAAACTAGCCTAGCGGTTAAGGGTCTTTGTTCCTTGTCTTTGAACTGAGTTCAGTTCTCACTGGCTGTTTTTGCTTCCCCTCTGCTGTTCTTCCCTTCCTCCCCTCCCCTGCTAAAAGATTATATCGAAAATTTTTCTTTGCCTTATTCATCTTTGGCAGACGTGGATGCAAATATTCATCTAAAACTCGTAGCTCCCTCTAATTCATCATGAACTGTTCTATATGGAGACAACAAATTTTTAGGCCTTTTTCTTCTTTTATTTACCTTCCCTGTACACTGAAATTTTTCCTTTTCAAAAATCAGATTTCACACTTGAATATATCATCTGTTAAGCGTTATTGATTAAATTCAGGTCTTTTTTAATTAAAAAGCCGTATTCTTTGGAGTCTACCTTTGCTTTGATTGTTACTTTTTCTCTTCACGTCTGAGGACATGCCTATAAGAACTTAATGATTGATTAGTCCGTTAACCTGCTACTATAGCCATTCAAGAGTGTAATTTTACTTTTGATGAACGATATACACTTCACATGGGTTTTTTGTTTTTGAATATTCATGCTGGTTTTTGTCTAATAGGTCTGTGTCTGGTGTTGGCATCACATAATGGACATGGCAGAAAAAGATGAGACAGAAGGGCGGTGTCCTGCCTGTCGGACTATTTATGAAAAGGATAAAATTGTTGCAATGCAAGCAAATTGTGAGAGGTTGTTATACATTATGCCTGGAGTCATTCTTTTGGGTGTCTGAAAGGCAAATCTGACACTTGTTTTTATTCTGATTAGGGCGGTGGCAAAGAATTCTAGTAGAAAAAGTAAACCACCAAAGGCCAAGCCAAAAACTAATGAAGTAAGGAAAGATCTTTCAAATGTTAGGGTGATTCAACGGAAAATGGCCTACGTAATTGGGCTACCTCTTAACCTTGCTGATGAAGATGTAAGGAGCTCCTTTTTGTGTTTCTTAGTTTATCCATCTTAATGTTGTCTTTCATTTGGCTGTCCTGCTTCGTAAATAGTTATTCAAAATATGTATTCCTCGAAGAAACTATTTGTTGAGACTCTATCTAATTTTCTTTGTTCTCTGGAAAATCATGAGTCTTGCAGCTCTTACAGAGGAAGGAATATTTTGGTCAGTATGGGAAAGTTTCTAAGATTTCTCTATCTCGGACAGCTGGTGGGGCAATCCAGCATTTCATTCATGACACCTGTAGTGTGTAAGTTAATTAGTTCTCATCTTAAAGAGCTGCAGGATTATTTGATAGTGTTTGTAACAGAACCTGGAAAAGTAAAAGAGAGTGAATGATTGAAGTAAAATACATGGTTTGACTGGACTCAGTGTTTTTTTTTTAATTTATATTTTATGTCCTTGTATCTCAAGTGGTGCAACTTCAAACAAATTTTTTATGAAAGGGATTGTTACAACAGCTGTTGTTGCATGTTTTGTAGAGTGGGCTGTGGGTGTGGTTATTAATCAATTAACTTGGGGTTTGTTAAGTTAAAAATACCTCATACATTGCCCATTTGCTTCCCGATTTAAAGGATGCTGTTAACATTTATTGTCATGGGATCGAAATTGAGACCAGATAGAATCATTTACAGGAAGAAGGAAAATATATTTTACTATTGCTTTCCAATGAAATACAAAAGTTTTCTTGACCAGTTAATAGTGAGGTGGTCCAGCATCTGGAGTCTGTTATTGAGGAGTATCAATGTGCATGAAAACTGTGAAAGGAAATTTTGGTCAAGTGAGGAGTACCAGGGGGAGACACGTGATGATTCCTTCATGGATGTCACACCTTTGCAAATTGAAATGTGAAGTACTTACATAATCACCATTGAGTTGATGTCATGTTATGAGGATTCAAAAGTGATAGTTAAGACCTGATTTCACAGGTTAAGTTGTTGGATCATCACATCAAGAACAGAGGGATTTTTCTTTGCATGTGAATTTCTGGTGTTTTTTTCAACTAAGGTTGTCTCATTTTCAGTTCCATTTAAGGTGTCTAGGCATGTTTAATACATAAGTAGCATCTCATGGTGATGAATTATTTTGTTCTCTTGTTCCTGCAAATATGATTATCACCCTTCTTTGATATCATTCTCCTTTCATTTGACCCATTCCCTCATCCCAGATATGTGACTTATTCAAAAGAGGAGGAGGCTGTACGCTGTATTCAGTCAGTGCATGGTTTTGTCCTGGAAGGTAGGTTCTTGAGGTAAGAACCTGTCCTTTTCCTGTCATTTTTTAACTTCATTTATTACCTCCTAGTTTAACCATAGTTACAATTTGGAACTTCATTTGTGCAGGGCATCCTTTGGAACTGCAAAATATTGCCATGCTTGGTTGAGAAACATGGTATAGATCTATAATTCTATGTTGTATCTCATGCAAAATCTTTTTTTTTTCGGATGCTCCCTGGCAAATATTGTTCATTGATAAATATAAGTGCTTCTTGTTGACAATGCCTTTTCTTTTCTGTGTTTTTTGGCCCAGCCTTGCAGTAATCCTACTTGTTTATATTTACATACAATTGGTGCTGATGAAGATAGTTTTGGGAAGGACGAGGTAGCTGCAGTTCATACAAGGTATAACACGCCAATCATTCTATATGGCATTGAAATACTTTCTTTTTCTTTGGGTTACTTACATATTGACCTGAATTGGGGCCTGTGTGCTCATAGTAGGAGAAGCAAATCTCCAGTTTGATTGGTTTAACAGTTACACGATGAAGCTTTTAAGTAATGGCAATCAAAGAAGCGCTGATAACGGGGAAACAAAGGATCAAATTACAAAGAGATATAGTTTTTAACAATAGACTTTTTCTCGACTTGTTGAGTAGATCGTTATTTTGAAATAACTTTCTTTCTTAGTTTGTGTGTTTCTTGTTGGAATTTCAGTTATAGCATGTTAATACTCCTTGAGTTTCTCTTGTGCGGTTGTTGACTCTTTCCTGATCGTACAAGTTTGTTAAAATTGTTATGGGGTATATTTCCATGTAACTTGGTAGAATCTGGTTCACTTCTCTTTTCTGACAGATGATGTATCGATTTATAAGACATCTCATCTTTATTTAATGAATGAATTAATATTTATTTTTGCCTTCTTTTGTGAGCTAAGGCTTAATTCTTTTGTCAGAACTGGCTTTTTTAGTTGGTATTCATCTTTTTGCTATTTTCCTTATGGGGTTTTTTGCTGTTTTTGCTTTCTAGTTTCAAATACTTGTTCAAAAACTTCTGGTTTGTGCTTCAAATCTTTTTATCATTCTTGTTTCCCGTTTTTAAAACTCCATATGTTTTTTTTCTTTCAACCTCTGGTGTCTTTGCATTGCTGTTTGTTTTGACTTTATATATTTGATTGACTAGGCATCGAGTTCAAGAGGTTGCTGGTGCTACAAATAATATGCTTAGGCGCTCAGGAAATTTCTTGCCACCTCCTGTGGAAGAGATGACCACTAGCAGCAGCTCCTTTATAGGCAAATCTACTGCCAAAAGTTCTTTCAGTGTAAGAAATTCTGGTTAAATTTTCTTTCATGGTTAATGTTTCTTGACTTTTTACACTCATATCCTCCTCCTCCTTTTTTTTTGGGGGGGGGGGGGGGGGCGGTGGGGTGTGGGGAATAGAGTGAGCTGCTTGAGTTTTGCCTGTACAGCAACAATATCTTCCACTTCTTAAAGACAGGATCTTCTTATTTGTTGTATTTAGACTGAGTATGCCTTTCTGATTTGGAATTGGTATTTCAACATGATTACAGGATTCAGTCTATGGTGGCCACTTGGCTGGGGGCCTTGGGGTGCCCAACAAGACAACTTTTGTAGATATTGTTGGACGGTCTAGTAGTTCTGGTCCAGAGAAAGATGAGAATAATGCTGAGGATAGAAGGATATTGGATTTATGTTCTGATTTATCTTCAGTAGCCACAGATAAAGCTAATCATGTCGAGGATACATATTCAAGTTCTTCGCCTTATTCATCTTCTGCTCACCTTTTTGATAGACTACCCTTGGATGGAGAGTCAACGGAGTTCTTGGATGAGCCATTTGGTGAAGATAGAATGCCTTCTGATAACTTACTATCAAAGGATAGCAATTTGAGTCAGAGGGCTTGCGTTGATCATTCAACTTATCCTGCACAGGTTTCTGAGGAGTCTGGTGGTCATTCTCTACAGCATGGGAGGACTCATAGTTCAAGTAGTTTCAGCATGGACCAAAGTTCTGTACATAGCCTTGAAGATGATGCCTCTTTACCATTTACATGTGTAAATTCTGTATTAAATGACCACAGGCATGAGTTGAAATTCCAGACTTCTGTCAAATCAGATAGGATTTATCGGAGTTCTAACTCCTTCTCTAATGAAGAAATTGTGGAGCATTTGCGAAGGATTGAAGATGAGAACTTAACTAATGATGATGAAAATTGTGTTTTAGATGCTGTCGAGAGCAGTATTATCTCAAATATTTTGTCAATCGACCTAGATTCATGTGATGATTCCTTGAGCTTGCCTCATGGTTTAACTGATTTACTCCATGAAACTGATGACCAACGTGGTTCATCCTGGAATTCTTTTACTAGTGGCGAATCAGGGTTTCTGTTTGCAAAACAAATCGGCTTTGCAGGTCAAGCAGCTAACTTTGAGCCTTACTACAGTAACCTTGGTCAGGTGCCACAAAATTGTACTACCAAGGAGCATTACTTGTCTAAGCCTCAGCATCCAGGTAAACATTAGTTTATACACTCTTTTGATTCAGTTGATGTTTGATTAGTTTGTTGTTGTGTGTCTTTAGGATGCAGAGCTCATCATTCTTAATTAATTGGGAAAGTTTGGAACTATAAGTTCTATTTGTTCATCTTACACTTTGGCATATTTGTTACATTAGCCAAGTTATGCGACTTTAATAGAATGCAGAAAACAGTCCATTTCACCACCTAGAAGGCTTCTTGCTTTTTGCAGATTTTAGAGTGAAGCTATTCTTCTTAATACTTTGTGCTGAAAGTTGTGATGTTGTAAACTTCACTGGTCTATTCAAAAGTTTTGCCATGCTTAATGATCTGCCTAGGTGAGCGTGTCAGTTTGTGTGTGTGTCACTGTCTTTTCTTAGTATACAAACATATGCATCTTCTTTATACGGGCTTATGTGCAAGTTTGTTTTTTTGATGTGTTTTTCATCTTCGAGATACATCATTTTCACAGTTTCGTTGACTCTGTGACTGTTAAGTTACCATATTAGTCCTATACACTTTCTCTATTAATTTCTTTTATTTTGCTTTTAAAGCTTTACTGTTATTCAATGTCAGTGGCTTATGTATCAGAGTTTCTTGCAGTACTTGATTTCTGTTATTTTGGATCACATCATCTATGAGTCTTCAGACTCAATGCTACTACAATTCTTTGATTCTGCACTTTCTTTTGGGTGTGAGTTTTTACTGAAATCTTTTTGGTTAATAAACTGTTGTTATTTTTAAGGCGTTTCCTTATTACCAGAGTAGTGTAGCTAGTATCGCTATCCACCTGTTTGGGTTGCACACTGAAATTTCCAGTCAACTTAACCATGGTGGAAATATAATTTGGAGCATCGAGAAATGTCTATTAGCAGGAACTGGAAGGTTTAATTTGGGAGTGTGTGCATTTATATCTCTTTGCTTGAGCATTTGTACACTAGTTTGGCTCTGTGTTAACCAAAATAGTTCACTGCATTTGGTTTTTGTGCTATTGGATATCATGTAAACTGTCTGTTTTAACAGCATGCAGGCCTCCAAGTTTGGTTCCGCCTGGATTCTCAATGCCCTCCAGAGAAGCACCTCCTGGTTTCTCTGCATATGAGAAGACAGGTGGATTTCCTCGTACTTCTTCTGGTATGTCACTGCATTGTCCATCCCCCTCTCCCATCCTCCTTGTCTTGAGGTTGTATTACTAATTGACCTTTTTGAATTTTGTCCCTTATAATGTTTCTTTACCCCTTTCTGTCTGCAGGAAGTTTTGTTAATACTTCATCATTGCCAAACAATTTGCTTCAAATGCCATTGGCAGGAAATAATGGTAGTAATTCTGATATTGATTTTCTTGACCCTGCAATATTGAGCCGTGGTGATAGCAAACCAACAAATGGATTGAATATCTCAGGCTTGAGCACGAGGCCAGCTGTTAATCAACAGATGGGCGAATTTGACAACGAGACGAGACTTCAGCTTCTGATGCAACAACAGGCAAGGGCTGATCAGGACTCGAAGTATTCTCAAATCTTTTTCCAGCAAACATCCACGCATAAAGACATGGGGTTTCCTGGCCATACTGGGGTCGAGTTATCTAGTTCAGGTGATGTATATGGGTGTCCGTCAAGACTGATGGATCAGTGTCAATCATTTGAATCTTCTTTTGCACAATTATCGCAGCAGAAATTTGGAAATGGGTACATCTCTAATGGCTATCAGCAAAGTTTGGATGAAGTCCAACGGAGAAATGAAGCTGCCATTGCAGAACATCAAAGAAGTGAGAAACTAGGGTTGAACAAGTACCTTTCTGGATATGGAGATTTAATGTTCCAGATGCCCAGTTCAGGCGATGTATACACCAGAGTATTTGGGATGTAACTCTCTTTTAAGTGATCTTTGAAATGAAACTTCATGACTTCTTGGTAACGTCTTCTGTGCAAAACTTGAATCTTTTTATCATAAAAAATGAACTTGGGGGTGGGATTGATCTTTTGAATTGTATATTGTGGCCCTATAATATGTTCCTTTCTTGATAAATCGCATCGCAATGAAAAGGGGCCTTTCAATCCCAAGGGGAAAAGCAATCTTTTTGAGAGTCATTATCAAGGTACATTTAATTCTTTCTTATGTTACTAGTTCTTGGATTTGCTCCAAATCACCTTAGCATTGCTCTTTTTTCCAAGAATGTCGGCATTGGCAGAATGCATTACAAACAAATTGGCGGACAAACGAGTCTGCAAAGAAAAAGCTTTACCTTGCCAGTATTACTATACATTGTTTCTCCTCCATTGTCTTGAAAATTTGCAGAGGGTGAAAACTATTCGTAGCCTTGGTGGCAAAGTGCAACAAATCAGAATGTTTGTTGGACGGAGCTACAAACACCTACAATATAACATTACCCGAAATTAAAATAATTTTCCAGTACATGACTTTAGAACCTAACTCTATTTTATACTTACTAGTTTCAAGATTCAAAGTCTGCATGTGTATCTGATTCGAATTTCGGCAACTTAAACCACAATTTGCCAAAACAAAGACAAAGGTAGAAGAGGCCGCTTTGAATGTAATCACTATCCTGGCACTACACATGCAAAGGACTCATTATAGCTTATGGAATCAATCAAAGGGTTGCAATGCCAGGTAAAAAAGTTTCGTATCATCTTTGGAATGCCTGATTGACATTGGATCCCAAATGAGATTATTTCAATTTGTGTTGGATGGAATAAGAAGAGCCCACTAACGAAAAGAAGGTCTAATAAATGGCATACAACCTCGTGTCATGTATGTCAGGAGAATAAGGGTTCATTGGGCCATTTATCTTTAATAGGTACTAAGCAAGTTTTGGTCTAGTAATTGAAGTTTTAAGAATTGAAGATTCGGATTCAAATCTCTTATTTTTTCCTTTTCATTTCTTCAATTTCACCCTATTTGATAATTTTTAAAAATATAAAAAAAATAGTAGTTTCAGCTTTAAGGTCTTAACCACCCGTTTGATATCCAATGTCACAGGGAAACACAATCAATTCCAACTTCAAATTCCTTCAAAAGGGAAATCCTCATCAATCCCAATTTCCAATGTTGCGTACAAATCCAATTACTTTCACTCTCAAATTTCTTCAGAAAGGAAGTCTGCATCATATCCAAAAGGGCCAAAACTTACAAATTTTCCAAGTAAAAATCCACATTCAATTTGCCAAGTGCTCCTATTGTGCAAGGCGTGAATCAATGAAAATTTGCTTCAAATCTAACACTATATGGACAAAGACGACTCTAACCATCTCCCCCGATGAGAGAGAGGGATGGAGCTGATTGGGAGGGACTCGGGGCACGGACGGTTGCAGGTGCAACCGTCCCGGGCAATTTTGGTCATTATCAACTGCGCGTAACTTTCTTTGTACATCGTGTAACTTTTTTTTCACAGGATGTATTTTCACAACAGATAGTGGTGGGCCCCACACTTGGCGCGGAAATCGAGTTACATGGTGTAATCTCAGTCGTACAAAAATTTGAGGGCAAATCTTGGCCCTTAACCGTGCAGGGACGGTCATACTGATGACCGTCCCTGCCCCAAATCTGATTGGGAGGGGGAAACGGAGAGGGGAGGCAACTTGTACCAGTAAGGAGGGAGAAAACTTGTGCCAGCCATGCTCTTCCTTTTCCGATTCTTCACAATTTTTACGGTTAATTTCAGAAACCTCCCCTCACATTTCTAATAATTGCGGCCACCTTCCTTACAATTTGAAAAATTACACTTATATCCCTTGGTGCTATAGAAAGACTGTGATATTCTTCACAAACTTTACAAATTAGGATAAAAGACCTGAGGGAGCCCCTAAACTATTGCCGTTGTTCCTCATCTAAATTTTGTTTCTGATTGGCTCTTGAACAATTAAAACTGCATACTTTAGGCATAAATTTGGCCGGATTTAAAGGGCATTTTTGTCCATTCATAATTGAACCTTCGGGACCAGCATCAGAAACTCTCCAAAGAGGTAACCTTTCAATTTTTTTTACAAGACTTGTGAAGAAAAATCTAATGGTGTGTTTTTTTTTTTTTTTTTACAAGATTTGTGAAGAAAAATCTAATGATGTGTTTTTTTTCCACCAGTGATGTTGCTCGTAATATATGAAAGTTTTTTGAGTTTGATGCAGGTATATTTGATCCTGGACTTAGTATTCATTGTCATTTGGTTAAGTGGTGGCTCTCTTCAATTCGTAATGTTCAGGCAGCTTTTGTCTTTTGAGTTCTTCCTGTTTTTGTTTGTTGGTTCCTATAGAAGGCACGGAATGCATATTTCTTTGAGGGTAAGGATTTGTGAAGAAATATCTAATGGTGTGCTTTTTTTAAAACAGGATTTGTGAAGAAAAATCTAATGGTGTGCTTAAAAAATTAAAGAGTTGCCTCTTTGAGGGTTTCTGATGCTGGTCTCGAAGGTTCAATTATGAATGGACAAAAATACCCTTTAAATCGGCCAAATTTATGCCTAAAGTCACCGGAAATCCTTAAAATATGCAGTTTTAATTGTTTAAGACCCAATCGGAAACAAAATTTAGATGAGGGGCCAAAAATAGACAACAGTAATAGTTTAAGGGCTCCCCAGGATTTTTACTCTACAAATTATAAGTGAAAAATGAGTTTAAAAGAGAAAAATGAAATCCTTTTTTGGTAATATTTCTTTATTATAAAATTCTAACATCATCTAATCTAGTATATTATACTTCATCTCCAAATTTTTTTATTAAATTTCTTAATCAATTTACAAAAAATCGACTAACCAATTAGAGAGGCATTTGTTAAAATAAGTATCTTCAAAAATTACTTAACAAAAAAGAAAAAAAGAATCCTTTTTCTAGTAGATATAAGAACCTGACTAGACTAAAGGAGTGCTTTGACACCTCTTTTAGATTTTTTCCATTACATGTGGGGTTCAAATTTCCAATCTATAACTCAAAGAGAGACTTAGTACTTTTTTGGTGACGACTGAGCTTTGAAAAAAAAAAAAAGAATCCAAAGTACCAAAAACAAGATGCTTTCAAAACATAGCTTGAATTTTTTTAGCAAAAAACTAACTTGAAAATTTCACCTAACAAATAATGGTGATAGTTGACTTTTTTAGTATTTAATTTCTTTTACATATGAGAGAAAGGTAATATTGGATCTTCATTAGATTTTTTTTTTTTTGGCTTACATCATCAATTGTTACCAAAACATACATTCTAGAAGAGATTTTCGTAATTTTTCAAACCTTAATGGAGGTGGCTATAATTATAGAAAACTCAAGAGAGGTGTCTGAATTCTGAAATTATCCCCAATTTTTAAGTTTAATTTTTATTTATTTTCTCCTAAAAATTGGGTAATCAAGCTGATAGTGCCCCGCCCAATTTAGTGGAGAATGAATTTTTGGATTTGGAAGACTTAAAAGTGGATAATGAAATACCTATTGTGGGTGTACCAAACATATTAATCGATAAGGATCACTATCCTATCATATTCCCATTAAGGAGAGCAAAACCTACCAACCAATCGGATGGTAAATGTTTTAGTGTTACAGTTGTGCGTCGTGCCATTCGCCATTGGGAGCGGCGGCATCTCTGATGTAATGACTTCGATAATGTTTCCAAGTGAAATTTCCACACCTAAGACAGCCAATCCAGAAAACAGTCGTAAACTAACACGACATGTCCGCTTTGAACTTCCATCTTCATCTGTAATCCATATGGTCCTGCCTGCTATTACACCCTGGTGCAAGTGTAAGCTTACCAACTTCATCAGCTGCTAATCCGCGCCTAACATTTCCTTCTGCTTTCTCTGTGTAGTATATGCTCTATCCAAAAACCCATTAAGATCCCCTCGAAATCTTCACTCGCATGTTAAATTTTCAAGAATTTCTTCACTATCCGCTTCGGCAATGTCTTCTCGGTACTCGAATCTTTATCAGTTCATCTTTTCCGGTTTTATTTTTAGGATGTTGTTGTTTATGGTGGGATTTTTTTCTTTTTTTTTTTTTTTGAAGTGTGAAAGAGGTGCTTCCACCTCCTCTTGATTCTTCTTCAGAACCACCTGCCATCTTTGATGGTACTACCAAGTAAGTCTTTTTTACTGTTTTCTCTGTTCGTAGATGCTTCATACTTCTGCAGCGAGGAAATTTAGCAAATTTTTTTTCCTGCTTTCATACAGGGAGAGTTTCAGTATGTTTGTTTGTTATCCAGTATTTAGACCATAAAAACTTCCGATTGTGAATCGAAAATTTTCACTCCCTCCAATTTCTCTTATCTGCACTTCTGGCAATTTGCCAACATTCCTTATCATGTTATATAGGCTTGGAATTTGGACAACAAAATTACCCAATTTCTCAATCCGAACAATATAATAAGCCAATTGAGAAGTCTATGCTGAAATGCGAAGACATGATTCCCATCTTAAAGCTGTTTTGGTCCTTGGGATTTTGTTTGAGACCAAAAAACTCATTGAATCTGTAACAAAGAGAATCGGATATTGTACATGGATGCAATCTCCTACTGTTGAGATGAGGAATTGGCAAATTCAAAATTTGGTTATTTTTAAAACTCTTGAACTACCTTCAATCATTATAGTTGTTTAAGTTTGACATTATTTTATGTTCTGATTCCTTGGTTTTAGGTTGTACATATCTTACACATGCCCTTATGCGCAACGTGTATGGATTACAAGGAACTATAAGGTTGGTTGGGGAGTTCTTCTCACTCCTTGTTCTAGGTACTTGATTTGATTTTCTGTAACACCTTTTGGAGTTTCTGAATTTGTGTTTCTACGCTTTTCTGGAACAGGGATTGCAAGATAAGATAAAACTGATCCCTATTGACCTGCAGAACAGGCCTGCCTGGTACAAGGAGAAAGTTTACCCGCCCAACAAGGTTGATTACCTAATGGCACTATGCTATATTAGCTCTCTGATACTAATCATGCTCAGCCAGAATTGATTTCCTGCTTTAAGCACTGTATATCTCTCCTTGCATCAGAAGTTGGAATCATTAACTGCCCCACAAATGATCAGGATTTGATGATTTGTTCACTTGAAGTCGAAAAGAAAGTCTCTTTTGACCAACTGCAACTACTCTTGGTAATTGCTACGTTTCTTTAGGAATCTTATACTGCTCTATTCCCATTCAGGTGCCATCTCTGGAACATAATAATGAAGTTAAAGGAGAGTCTCTTGATCTGATAAAATATTTGGAGGGTAACTTTGAAGGTCCTTCACTTCTTCCTGACGTAAGATCTCCACAAACATCATAATGTTGAGTTGTAGTGAGCTCCTTTAAGATCCTTAATTAATCTGCATTTTATAATAGCTTGAGTTCTAACTGGAACTGTAGGATCCAGCCAAGAGAGACTTTGCAGAAGAGTTGCTGTCCTATACCAACTCCTTCAATCGAGCTGTGGTTTCTTCTTTCAAGGCAGATTCAATTAGCGAAGCTGGTAAGTTCAATGATCATGGTTTTTGACTAATAATTCATGTAAGCATTGATACCATGGAGGTGGTTGACTAGGTGCTACCTTTGATTACATTGAGAATGCCCTCGGCAAATTTGGGGATGGTCCCTTTTTCCTTGGAACTTTTAGTCTGGTGAGTATCATCTTTGGACTTTTATTTGTGATAAACACCATGATTGGAATGAAGTGTTTCCGTCAAGTTATAAGAGGCAGATATGCAAATGGAAAATGATTTATAATGTTGGTTGGATTTTGAGTTTTTATTTTTTAAAATTTCATGCTATATATTGAACAAACATAGGGTGCTTAATGCTCCATCTGTGCAATCTCAGGTAGATATAGCTTATGCTCCGCTCATTGAGAGGTATCAACCCTTCTTGTTGGATGCGAAGAAGTACAATATTACAGAGGGCAGGCCACAACTGGCAACATGGATTCAGGTGCTTATAAAATTTAGTTCTACATGCAAATTGAGGATAGATTTACCAGGCCAAAAATGGCGGCATAAAGTATCGATTTTACTTGTCATTCAGTCCTTGAAAATCTTTAGTGATCCTCCACAAGGGTAATGATCTTGTGTTCATATAAGAAACTTGGATAAGGGGGAAGAGATTTTTCAGCTTGGTAATGTTTGACTTGCAGCATTCATCGACAAAGAATCACATATATTTCGTTCTGTAGAAACCTCATATGTACCTGGATATTGCATGAATAGATTTTAAATCAGGGAGATTTAGGACATATTATCCACCATTTTTATTATTAGACAAGCAAGTTGGTTCAATAACCCACCCCTTGATCAATTCTGCAAAACTAAATTCTTTTCTTAATCAGCATTGATTTTGATTTGGTATTCTCTGTGATGGTTTATACATCATTTATTATGATAGAGTACGTCTTTTATGGCACGCGGCACCCTTACAGCAGGTAACAGAAGTACTTCCTTTCAGTTGATTGTTATAACCTAGTTAAATTACTTCTGCAGGAGCTTAACAAGATTGAGGCTTATGAAGTGACAAAATGTGATCCGAGGAGCTCATAGAAGCCTTCAAAAGACGTTTCTAGGTAAAATCTTCCGCCACATATTAACTACTTTGTGAGGAATCTGAGCTAAAGGGTGAATTGCTTCCAACTTTTATCCGAAGTCTCAGCTCTGAGCCCTCGCAATCCCCAGATATTTCATGGAAATGGGGCAAGCATGCTTGTCATCTCCGAGGAATTTTATCACGCAAGATTCTACCCCGCCTATATCACCTATAATGAAGCCACTAGTTGATCTCAGTATTCGTTGTTAGACATCTTCTGGTTGTGAGCAGCTGTTTGAATAACTTCTGCGGACTTAATAGTTTACTCTGTCTTAACTAAACTGGCGGATGCTTGGTATTCTCTGAATAGGACCTGAACATCTTTTAGTGTGTCCGGGCTTCCCAAAATTGGTAGATGACCCAGAAAACTTGGATGAGGATTTAAAGTTCGTCTTCCGAGTACTAGTTAAATAAAAGCATCTTTCTATATCATAGTACTAATCGATTATGGTTTCAGCATTTCTATCTACTTTAGATTACTTCAAGGTCTGTGAAGTGTTTGGCCTTATTAAGAGGTGGTAATAGGGAGAAATGATGAAAACCCAAATAGGGCTAAGAGACAATTGGGATGCTGCCTTTTTATCTTCTTGTTGGATGATAAATCTGAAATTTAATGAGTCGTTGGAGCTCTGCTTATCCCTTTGTTGCACAGTTGTACATAACCATATCATATGTTGATCAAGCCTTGGTTTTAGTGAAAAGAAAAATCTACTCTTAAGCGATATATTGACTTACACGATAAACGCAAACGAAATGATGGCTCATTTTCTAATTTGTTTGGAGTTTTCATATTTGTATTTATTGTAGAGGCATATCGTGTTTTTAAAATTGCTTTCTATATAGGTAAACTCGAGCGAAAACTAAGAAAATTCGGAAAAAAAAAAGAGCCATGGTGAAGCTTTAGGAGCAAAAGACGATTGAACAGGTAGACTTTAGGAGCAACTGCTGCTGTTGTGCAAGGTGTGAATCAATGCAAATTTGCTTCAAATCTAACAATACATGGACAAAGACAACTCTAAGCATCATTTCCCTCGACGAGCGAGAGGGATGAAGCCGATTGGGAGGGCAACCTGCACCAGCAAGGAGGGGATAATTTGTATCACCCGTGCTCTTCCTTTCCGGATTCTTCACAATCTCTAAGTTCAATTTTGATTTATTTTCCTCTAAAAAGTGGGTTATCAGACTGACAGTTCCCAATTTAGTGAGTTTTTGAGTTTGCAAGATCCAAAAGTAGGCAATGAAAATACCCATAGTAATGTATCAAACATGATCAAAGGAGAACGCTACCATCTCATTCCCATTAAGGAGTGCGAAACCTCCCAACCAAACGAGTGGCGTGTAGTGGCCAGGGTTTATCATTTTACTGAGTTTTAGCGTTACGCTACTGTGTCGTGACATTTGGCACTGGGAGCAAGAAATACCGGCAATCTTATTAATGATTTGAGAGCCGTTTGATTCAAATTCTACAATCACTATTATTATCGGTGTCACAGAGTGTTCAATGATAATGAATTTTGATCAAAACCTATAGTATAGTGTGTTTGTTAATGTGAAATGGATTTTACAATTTATTACTTTTCTTTTTTCTTTTTTCCATTTGTTGAAACCAGCACAAACGGTGGCATTTTGTTTTCTTATTTTTACATTCAAGGAAAATAAGATGGGTGTTTTTACCTTTAAGTAGAGTAAAATGGGTAGTTAAGATGATTCTCTAGTGAGAGGTGATTAATCATAAAATCCATGAAATAAGCCTATTATTCCCATTGATTTATTCCATTGACCCTAAGCAAACATCATGTATAGGTATAATTGAATTTGAAACACCTAATGGGAGTTGAAACTCATTTACCAAACACCCCTTGAATAAAGATTCCAAGAGAAAGTTCCGCACTTCATAAGCCAATCCAAAAATTAAAAAATAGAGACGGGCAAATTACATTTTACCCCCCTATGATTTAGCGATTTTTTATATTACCTCTCTCATGGTTTGAATTAAAGTGTCAAAATAACGGAAATAGTCATTGTAACGGAACTTCTAGAAATGTCGAAATTACCCTTATAAATACATGACACCCCCTATAATTTTTATATTTTACTAGATAAGCTCCTTATGATTTAATACTTTACCATATAACCCCCTAATGGTTTTCAAAATATACACATAACCCCCCTTGATTAATAAATAACTTTCAATTTTACATAAAGGTATTTTTTATATTTTAGGTGACTCCGTTAAGAATGATCATTTCCGTCATTTTGACACTTTAATCTAAACCACGAGGGAGGTTATGTATAGCTTTTGAAACCATAAGGGGTTATGCAAAAAAAGTTAAACCACAAGGGGTAAAGTGGAATTTGCCCAACAGAGACATAAATTAACACGACATGGCCACTTTGAAGTTCATCTGTGATCATGGCAGCTGCTACACCTGGCACTAGTGTAAGCTTACCAACTTCATCAGCTGCTAATCCGCGCCTCACATTTCCTTCTGTTTTCTCTATATGCTCTGTACCCAAAAACCCATTAAGATACCCTCGAAATATTCACCCGCATGTTAAATTTTCAAGAATTTCTCCACTATCCGCTTCGGCAATGTCTTCTGGGTAATCGAATCTCTATCAGTTCATCTTTTCCGCTTTTATTTTTGGGATTCTGTTGCTTATGGTGAGATGTTTTGTATTTTGAAGTGTGAAAGAGGTGCTTCCACCTGCTCTTGATTCTTCTTCAGAACCACCTGCCATCTTTGATGGTACTACCAAGTAAGTCTTTTTAACTGTTCTCCTTGTTTCAGTATGTTTGTTATCTAGTATTTAAATCATAAAACTTCCAATTGTCGATAAAAAATTTTCACTTGCTCCAATTTCTCTTATCTGCACTTCTGGGATTTTGCCGACATTCCTTATCATGTTACATGGGCTTGGAATTTGGACATTAAAATTACTCAACTTCTCAATTCGAGCAATGTAATATGCCAATCGAGAACTTACTTTATGCTGAAATACCGAAACATAATTCCCATCTTAAAGCTGTTTTGGTCCTTGGGATTTTGTTTGAGAACAAAAAACTCATTAAATCTTCGACGAAGAGAGTCGGATATTGTACATGGATGCAATATCCTACTGTTGAGATGAGGAATTGGCAAATTCAAAATTTAGTTATTTCTAGAACATTTGAACTACCTTCAGTCATTATATTCACATAAGTTTGACGTTTTTTTATGTTTTGATTCATTGGTTTTAGGTTGTACATATCTTACACATGCCCTTATGCGCAACGTGTATGGATTACAAGGAACTATAAGGTTGCTTGGGGAGCTGTTCCCGATCCTTGTTCTAGGGACTTGATTTGATTTTTCTGTAACACTTTTTGGAGTTACTGAATTGGTGTTTCTACGCTTTTCTGGAGTAGGGATTGCAGGATAAGATAAAACTGATCCCTATTGACCTGCAGAACAGGCCTGCCTGGTACAAGGAGAAAGTTTACCCACCCAACAAGGTTGATTACCTAATGGCTCTATGCTATATTAGCTCTCTGATACTAATCATGCTCAGCCAGAATTGATTTCCTGCTTTAAGCACTGTATATCTCTCCTTGCATCAGAAGTTGGAATCATTAACTGCCCCACAAATGATCAGGATTTGATGATTTGTTCACTTGAAGTCGAAAAGAAAGTCTCTTTTGACCAACCGCAACTACTCTTGGTAATTGCTACATTTCTTTAGGAATCTTATACTGCTCTATTCCCATTCAGGTGCCATCTCTGGAACATAATAATGAAGTTAAAGGAGAGTCTCTTGATCTGATAAAATATCTGGAGGGTAACTTTGAAGGTCCTTCACTTCTTCCTGACGTAAGATCTCCATAAACATCATAATGTTGAGTTGTAGTGAGCTCCTTTAAGATCCTTAATTAATCTGCATTTTGTAATAGCTTGAGTTTTAACTGGAACTGTAGGATCCAGCCAAGAGAGAGTTTGCAGAAGAGTTGCTGTCCTATACCAACTCCTTCAATCAAGCTGTGGTTTCTTCTTTCAAGGCAGATTCAATTAGTGAAGCTGGTAATATCAATGATCATGATTTTTGACTGATAATTCATGGAAGAATTGATACCATGGATGTGGTTTGACTAGGTGCTGCCTTTGATTACCTTGAGAACGCCCTTGGCAAATTTGGGGATGGTCCCTTTGTCCTTGGAACTTTTAGTCTGGCAAGTATCATCTTTGGACTTATATTTGAGATAAACACCATGATTGGAATGAAGTGTTTCCGTCAAGTTATAAGAAGCAGATATGCAAATGGAAAATGATTTATAATGTTGGTTGGATTTTGAGTTTTTATTTTTTATTTTTTAAAATTTCATGCTATATATTGAACAAACATAGGGTGCTAAATGCTCCATCTGTGCAATCTCAGGTAGATATAGCTTATGCTCCGTTCATTGAGAGGTATCAACCCTTCTTGTTGGATGTGAAGAAGTATGATATTACAGTGGGCAGGCCAAAACTGGCAGCATGGATTCAGGTGCCTATAAAATTTAGTTCTACATGGATAGATTTACCGGGCCAAAAATGGCAGCATAAAGTATCGATTTTACTTGTCATTCAGTCCTTGAAAATCTTTAGTGATCCTCCATGAGTGTAATGATCTTGTGTTCATATAAGCAACTTGGATAGGGGGGAAGAGATTTTTGAGCTTGGTAATGTTTGACTTGCAGCGTTCATCGACAAAGAATCACATATATTTCGTTCTGTAGAAACCTCATATGTACCTGGATATTGCATGAATAGATTTTAAATCAGGGAGATTTAGGACATATTATCCACCATTTTTATTATTAGACAAGCAAGTTGGTTCAATAACCCACCCCTTGATCAATTCTGCAAAACTAAATTCTTTTCTTAATCAGCATTGATTTTGATTTGGTATTCTCTGTGATGGTTTATACATCATTTATTATGATAGAGTACGTCTTTTATAGCACGCGGCACCCTTACAGCAGGTAACAGAAGTACTTCCTTTCAGTTGATTGTTATAACCTAGTTAAATTACTTCTACAGGAGATTAACAAGATTGAGGCTTATGAAGTGACAAAACGTGACCCAAAGGAGCTTGCAGAAGCCTTCAAAAGGCGTTTCTCGGTAAATTTTTCCACCACATATCAGCTACTTTGATGAGCTAAAGGATGAATTGCTTCTAACTTTTATCCAACTCTTTTGATATGAAGTCTCGGTTTTGAGCTGTCGCAATCCCCAGATATTTCATGGAAATGGAACAAGTGTACTCGTCATCTCCGAGGAATTTTATGATGCAAGGTTGTACCTCGCCTGTAACACCTGTAATAAAAGCCACTAGTTGATCTCAGTAATCATTGTTAGAAGTCTTCTGGTTGTGAGCAGCTGCTTGAATAACTTCTGCGGACTTAATAGTCTGCTTTATCTTTACTCAACTGACGGATGCTTGGTATTCTCTTGATTGATAGGACCTATACATCTTTTCAGGCGTCCGTGCTTCCCAAAAATTGGTAGATTACCCAGAAAACTTGGACGAGGTTTTTGAAGTTTGTCTTCCAATCCAACTGCTAGTTAATAAAAGCATCTTTCTATTATAGTACTTATAGATGATCGTTTCAGCATTTCTCTCCTTTAGATTGCTTCTTGGGCTGTAAAGTGTGTGGCCTTATCAAACCGGTGGTAATAGGGAGGAATGATGAAAACCCAAGTAGTGCTGGGAGACGACTGGGGGGATGCTGCTTTTTTCCCTTCTTGATCGTTCATGAATCTGCAATTTAGCGAGTCTATGGAGCTCTGCTTATCCCTTTGTTGCACAGTTGTACATGACCGTATGTTGATCAAGTCTCTAGTTTTAGTGAAAAGAAAAATCTACTTTTAAGTGACACATCAACTTATACGATAAATATAACCTATTTCTTAATTTTTCAAGAATTTTTATATTTGTATTTATCATTGTGTTTTTAAAATAAATTCCAGTGAAGAAGAAGAAAATGAAATGAAAAGACCCCAAGTCTCAGCTTAGTATCAAACACAAAATTAAAGGGGTACAAATCAAACATTCAAAATATTCATCTATAGTGTCTTGCAACCACAGAGAAAAACCTACACATGAGATTATTCAGAATTCTTTTTATAATAATACTATAATAATTTTTATGATATGATAGATGTGAAATTAGAAAATAATTTTAAAAAATAATAATAATGTGTTTACAATCAAAAAATTTTCTTGCAAAGAATTCCATACCTAAACAAACCCTTTGGGCAGGGCAGGACTTGCTGCAATTGTTTTAACCTAACAAACTATGTCCATGCTTGGAAATGAACTTGTCTGCCAACCTCATATGCCAACTAGTTGGCAGAACATATATATGATCATGGGATAATTTCAGAAACCTCCTCTATAACTATAAGTTTCTGACAATATCACTTAGTATCTTTAAAGTTTAAAAATGTTATTCGCCTCCCTTATTTTTAAAGTTTTGTAACATTATCAATTCAATTCAAAATATATCATTAAAAATTAGTTATGAGAGAGTAAAAATAATTTCATTCCAAAATAGCCCTTTTGTTATGATCCCTTAATTGTCACGACAAATTAATTTCAAATCTCTTAACATTTGAAAAGTTGACTGATATGTTTCTTTGATGAAAAATTATAAGTTTTTATTAGGGTTAAGAGATCCTTTAATAGATTTTATTTTATAATTTGGAAAAAAAATTTAAAAATTTACAACTTCTAATAATTTATAAAAACATGCAAAAATCAATAGAAAATACTATAAAGATGAAGAAAATAACTTTTTGTGCACCTTGAAACCATCTCAAATTAATTTTAACTACAATTTTAAACTCTTTCTGTTTTTCTAATTTTCAAGCCATCAATCTCAACAAACAAAAAATCAAACATTCTAATCAATTTATAAAATTCCTCAAATTCACTCAAAACATTTTATATAAAAGGAAAATTTTAAGCATATTAAACAAAAAAATGAAAGTGGGCCCAGTGTTAATGTTTTACGGTTACAATCGACCTCATAACTATGACATTTTTGCAAAAGAGATCCACCCTTTTGTCAATAAAATAAAATAAAATAAAATAAATCAACAATGATGTACACAATGACCTTATTAAAGTACCAAATAGATAAATAATATTTTAAAACTTTTGCTAGGTTATAGCGCGTCATGTGTGGGTGAGCAAACATAAAGCCACTTCTGTAGTTCCAAGTCTTTTTCCAACGAAGTATCAAGCCATGCTACAATAGTTCAAGAAGAATACTTTGATTCGTAAAGCCATCATACAAACACGAAGGTAGGCAATGTTTTAGTTTAAATTCGCGGATATGGCGATTATGTTGACATCTTATATGCTTCTTCTAGAATTTCTTCGTACTTCCATTCAATAAATCTCTCCATTCAAATATGTTGTTGCTCTCTGCAAAACCATCCCCCCAAGAAATGATATACTACACAAGTTTGATACAAAGATTATTCCAAAGCTCGATTTATTTGGTGTTTGGATTCTTTCTGGATGTTGGCCTCATATTAATCCATTGTCCCTCGTCACCAAGTCTTTGCTGTAATAATTAAAAGTGGGTAACAACTATCTGTCAAATGTCAATCGGTTGTGTTAATATTTAATGTCAAAGCAATCCCGACTGGCTTTAGAAAAAGGTGAATGTTGTATGGGCCACTTTGAACATAATCAATTATCCTGGAACCATACATTTCCACGAGGACTCGATTCATCGGTGCTGATTCATTAAGGCCTCGAATGTTGTTCTCCTTCGACTATTTATACTCTGTCCAAAATCCACATTTGCATACCATACAGAACTTCACTTTCAAGACAAAATTTTTACAGAGTTTCTTCACCATCACCTTCAGTTATGGCTTCTGGGTAATTGAAATAAGACTTTTGTTTGTCTGTACTTTGCTGTTTTTTATGTCGGATTTTGTTACTGATTGTGGTATGTTTTTGTTCCCGAAGTGTGAAAGAGGTGCTTCCACCCACTCTTGATCCTGCCTCAGAATTTCCTGCTGACATCTTTGATGGAACCACCAAGTAAGTTCTTTAATGCCAGTGGAATCGATAGCACCAGCTTTACTTGGTGGGAATTCCTTTATTTGAGTTTGGTTCTTTTCTCTTTTTTACCTTGTATGTTGTAACTGGCCTGCGTCTTACATCGGATCGATCAAAGATGTTTGTCAAGGTTTTTAATGTCCTGATCTAACTTTGAGATGGCCAACCAAGAATTTTGGGTTGAGAATTGAGTTGCTAACCATGACTACTGTTAGAAGCCTGTATTGGCCTTCAGTGATATTGTATTTGAGATGAACAACTTTGATAGCTTTGAACTGAGAATCAATATGGGACGTGGATGAAATCTCGATGTTTTCTACATCGGAACCTAGAGAACAAAAAATTTGGTTGTTTTGAATATCTTCGGATGACAACATGGAATTATACAGTAATAATTTGAAACTCAGAGATGTTTCATGTCTTGATTTTAGGTTGTTCATAGCTTACGTATGCCCGTTTGCACAACGTGTGTGGATCACAAGGAATTGCAAGGTTTGTTGGGGAGTTCTTCTGGACCCTGGTGATTCTGCTTGATCTAATCTATCACCTTTGTGAATTTCCTGATTTGTGTTTATATTCTTTTATGGAGCAGGGATTGCAAGATAAGATAAAAGTGATTGCTGTTGACCTTGATAATAGGCCAGCCTGGTATAAGGAGAAAGTTTACCCAGCAAACAAGGTTGAATATTTAATTGCGCTATGCTGCATGAGGTCTTTGATACTAACTATAGAGTATAGCTATACCAAAATCATGCTAAATGTTCAGAAAAACTCGGCAAGAATTATTTACTGCTTGAAGAACATATGTCTGCTTGCGTCAGGCCTGGAAATCTTAATTGGTTGACAAATAATATCAACGAAATATGATACCAAGAAATTTCTTGATAACAAAACGTACAAGGCATGATTTGAAGTTGAGATGAAAGTCAAATTTCAACAGCAAATCATATTGCATTGCATGTGAATTTAGTTTGTACTCTGTTGGGCTTTTCCAATGCTCCACTGTCAAGCAGGTGCCGTCTCTGGTACATAATAATGAAGTAAAAGGAGAGTCTCTCGATCTAATCAGATATCTGGATGAAAAGTTTGAAGGTCCTTCACTTCTTCCTGAGGTAAGATTCATTACATTTATCTGTTAAATTTCGGTGAGCTAAGTTGGCTGCTTTTAGTCTGCATTCTGTGATAGCTTGTGTTTTTATTTGAGTTCTCTGACTAAATATGTAGGACCCTGCTAAGAGAGAGTTTGCAGAAGAGTTGTTGTCCTACTCCGACTCCTTTAATGGAGCTGTATTTTCTTCTATCAGAGCAGATGGAATTGGTGAAGTTGGTAAGTTGAGTGTTCATGGCTTTTGGCTACTAATTCCTGTAAAAGTTGATACTGAAGTGTGTGATTTGATTAGGTTCTGCTTTTGATTACCTTGAGAATGCCCTTGGCAAATTCGATGATGGTCCTTTTTTCCTTGAAACTTTCAGTCTGGTAAGTGCAAAAAGTTGGGAGTTCTATTTGTTCACATATACCTTGTTTAAATGAAGTTCTTCTGTCAAGCATTACGAAAGGGATATTAAAAAAAAAAGAAATTACAATGGTATTTGGATTCACTATCAGTTGTACTCATGTTATCTTGAAGAATGATAGGTTGATTCATCCTTTTCCCTTTGCAAACTCAGGTGGATGTAGCTTATGCTCCATTTGTTGAAAGGTTCCAACCCTTCCTGCTGGACGTGAAGAAGTATGATATTACAGAGGGCAGGCCAAAACTGGCAGCATGGATTGAGGTACTGACAGAACTTACTAGTAGTTCCCCATGCAAAATCATGTAGAGAATAGTCAGAAAGAAACTGGAAGTGCCATTTAAGTGCAGATATCGTTTGTCATCAAGTCCTTCAATTCTTAATGATCCTCCCAAGTGGGCACCAATTGAAATGACTTGGTCTGATAGAGCAATTGAGGCATCTTTGGACACAGTAATCTGCCACTTTTATTCATAAATTCCATAGTGATGTGGTATCATCGATCTGAATCTAATATCTGCACTGCTTTCGACGCATCACTTGGGTTAAGAAAAGAGTACATGTTCCAGAGCTCATTGCAGTCTGTTGGGACTGGAAGCGCTTAAGTTGATTACTACCTACTTCATTTACTTTTACAGGAAGTTAACAAGATCGAGGCTTACAAAGCGACAAAATATGATCAAAACGAGCTTTTAGCAGCCTTAAAAAGACGTTTCGGTCTTGACACGGTAAATTCTACTGCCAAATGATATACTCTTTCATGAGATTTGCTAGAAGTTCTTGGGATGCATTGTTCTAATGTTTGTAGTCGTGTCCGGCCTCAGGCCTGAGCTCCCTTGAAATCACTTGGAATTGGGATAATCACGCTCGTCATCTTCAAGGGCATATGCATGTTGCAGGATCATATCTCAAGCGTTATGCCTAACAAGGAGCAACTGCCTGATGTAAATAAACTTTGTTTATGTCTACATTCTGTGTTGTTTTGCGGCTTTGCTTTCTAAGTGTTTGATGTCAATAAACGTTATTGCATCTACATTCTGTACTGTTGGCAGCTTTGCCTCCATTTTAAGGTTGTAATACAACTTTGTCTTGCATTCAGTTTAAGGTTGTAATACTACTTTTTCTCATCAGACTGGTCTACATTCAACTTTTATGCTCTTTCATCGTTGTGTGTTTCCATGATGAGCTATGCTACACCTTGACAATACTTTTATAAGGTTTTCAACTACTGCAACATCTTCAATGTAATGGAAGCATCTCCTTATTCTTGTTTCTAAAGCCTCATAATTATTTCTTACTAATGTTAGAAGTGCCACAAAAATTTTGTGAGTAATTGGAGGTGTCAATTTCTATCTATTGCCAGTAGACCATATGTCCGGAATGTGATCAAGATTCGAGTTTTTCGAGTCAAAAAATGAAATAATAAGATGTAATGGGAATAGTGCTTTAGCAGTAAAGAGTTTACATGTACGAGCAGCGCTTGAAAGAGAAACTGTTGCGTCCTTTTCTGACGAAGCAATGATCACTACTCAATTTCCCTGTCAACTCGTAACGTTTTTGCTAGTTTGATTACAATTGGTAGCGACTGGCCCAAAAATCTAGACCGGTTATCATGAAAAAAAACCAACAGGTAATGTTTTTTCCCTTTTAGGTTGAGGATGGTTCATGCTCGAAGGTTAAATCCTATGTAACTGGACTTTCTTGAAGTAGGAACAAGAAACACCAGAAGCCTGAAGAATTAGAACCAGGCAATGCAATCCCGCCTGATATGGTGCAGCTCCGCCTTCTTAGACTGCTATCGCAGTTTGTCTCGGTACGAGACATATCTGTAACCAAAGTATACGTTTAAAAATGTCATCTTTCTATTAGTACATGCATGAATGACAGAAATAAAACCCTGCAACTGAGCTGAGTTGCTTCCTTTGGCAGCTGACTTCCAAGTCCACCACCCCAAAACCCACAAGTTTCCGAACCTCAAATTTGATGATGCTTTGCTCATTGTTGTAACTAAAAAGTCATGAGGGTGCTGGAACTGGAAGGCAGACGTCTATGAATTTGTAGTGTTCGATTACGCGACTTTGAAAACGGACCCAATATGCTATTTATGGCAAATATCTTGACTTTGAAAATGGACCCAATATGTTAGTTTATGGCAAATTTCTTGACCTCTTATGTGCTTTCTAGAAAGAAAAGAACTACGAAATGCGCCTTCTAGAAAATAGAGTTAGCTCTTTTTCTTGAGTTGTATAATTTTCAGATTTCACTCCTTATACCTAAAGTCAAACTAAGACAATTTCATAAAATAGAGCAATAGAAAGGAAGCAATTTTTGACATCTAAAGTACTGCAAATTGAAAATATATAACAAGAAATGGTTACGAGGGCTCAATATAACAAAATTTAGATTCATGAATGGGGCTCAATTTAGATACTTCCATAGATTTCAGGTGCTAAATTGGACTTATCACCTATCCCAGCTTGTGTTGGATAAAAGTAAAAGAGCCTGCTAGCTTTTGAATAGCTGCCCTTGTCATGAATAATAATATGGCCAACTTGGACGTTATCAATTGTTGGGAATAATTGCAACGAACTGGCAAATGTTGTGACAAGAATTGGCTTCAAATCGTGATCGAAAATCACTTTTCTTTAGGCTTTATTTGTCCAGTATAACGTGCAAAAACATTGGATAAATATCCTTTAGGATAAGATGAAGTTTGTTTGTCTTACACTCTTTGTGCAATACAAACCCTTTTGAACTAAGGAGTGCTTTTGAGAGAGTATACAATAGTAGGAAAGTGATTTTCTGCAGCAAACCACTCTCTACTTGACCTCTTTATATAGGAAGATTGTTTAAGAAACAAAGGAACTCATTAAATACTTGTATGAATAGATTCAAAGTATTGTGTACAAATTCATGTACTTTAATTCATGCATCTCATGATCTTAAGATTAAATCATGAATCTATCCTTTCATTCAAGGATTCCCATATACATGAACACATTCATAGATAAATGTACATTTTAGAAACATTCACAATACTATACATGTATCAAAACATGAATGAATATACATTAAAATTACATGTATGTACGTCACACAAATTTTGAAAAGTTTCCAACATCAATTATCAGTGCACACGTAATATTTGTATTCGAATAACTTCATTCCCTCCTGATTCAACGCCTCGAACTTTCATCTGCTGTTTTCTATTTATACCATGTCCAGAATCCCATTCCTATACCGTCCAAATCTTCACTGTCTAAACAAAGTTTTCAGAGTTTCTTCACAATCAGCTTCAGCAATGGCTTCTGGGTACTTAAATCGATACTTTGCCTGTTCCATGTTTCTTCTTTATGTTGGATACTCTGCTGTTGTCGATTTTGGATTTGTTACAGATTCTGACACGTTTTGTCTTCAAAGTGTGAAAGAGGTGCCTCCACCTGCTCTTACTAGTTACTTCTTCCTCAAAACCACCTGCTGACATCTTTGATAGAACCTCCAAGAAAGTTCTTAATCAAACGTAGAACCAATATCACCAGCTTTTATTCGTTGGGATTTACTTTCTTTCAATTTGGTTCTTTTCAGCGTTTTCCTTGCAATGGCCCTGCATCTTTAGGACCCGGGGGTGGAGAGATTGACCACCCTTTTGGGACTTTGCACCCTCACGAAGCTAGGCCCGTGATCCGGACTTGTCTCGTTATTTATGTAACTTGAGCTGGAGATTCTAGGAGGCCTTTACATGGCTGTAGTGTTTAAGCCACTTAGCTCTGCAAATCATTCAGTTCGTGCAGTTCCTTGTCTAGATACATCCCAACAACATTGGCCCTCGCTTTGATGGTTTGATACCGACTCTAATGCTTGAGGGTTAGAGGGAATAACTTGATTTTTAAGGTAAACGGGACAACGGTCCAATAGTAGATCAATACTTTTGTTTGGGTGTGGGACACGGTGACACTTCTCATCTCGGATATGCTATTATATATGCTTGGAATTGGAAATCAAGGCATCTATGGTCCTAGTTGAGCTTGAGATGCGGATCAAGAATTTTGCATTGAGATGCCGACTGTGGCTCATTTTACAAGGTCGTGTTGGCTTTAAGTCATACTATTTCATATGAGAAAAACAAGTTTTACAAGTTTAACATTATGCCACCGGGACTGAAAGAAATGGATAATTTGGTTGGTTGGAATATTTACGGTTCAGAAATCACAACACGAAAATCTTCATTAACTATTGTCCATTCAAGCTTAATATTTTGATACTCAAAAATGTATCGTTTCTTGATTTTGGGTTGCTCGTCGCTTACCTATGCCCGTTTGCAAAAGCAGCATGGATCGCAAGGAATTACAAGGTTTGTCAAGGAGTTCTTGTTGACCCTAATAATTCTGCTTGGTCTAATCTATCAGCTTTCTGAATTTCCTGAATTGCATTTTATATTCTTTTCTGGAGCAGGGATTGCAATATAGGGTAAAACTGATTGCTATTGACCTAGAGAGTTGGCCAGCCTGGTACCAGCAGAAGCTTTACCCAGCAAACGGGGTTAGATATTTACTTGCGCTATGCTAATAATACTCCACAACAATATCAATCTCATGTTAATATCCACAAAAACTGGCCTGAACTTTTTTTTTTCCTTGTTTCGGGAACTTATTTACTGATCTGGACAAATTTCTTGATAACAAACTGTACCTATTACTCAAATTTGAGATTATAGTCTATTTTCAGCTACTAATCATTGCACGTAGTTAATTTTATACTTTGGAGCTCTTCTTATGCTCTATTATCAAAGCAGGTGCCGACAACAATCAAGTTAAAGGAGGCTCTATTGAAATAATCAACTATTTCGAGGAAAACTTTGAAGGTCCTTCAGTTCTTCCTGATGTAAGATTGGTAACTGTTAGGAGAATATTAGTATTCTTATAGATAATAAATTAGTAAGGGTATTCTTGTAAATAGTCGGTTAGGTTTGTACTCCTATAAATACTAGTTGGTCACTCATAATATGTGACTAGATGTTTTCCTCCCAAGATACCTGTTAACATGGTATCAGAGCAAAAGTCCTAGGGTTAGGGTTAAATATCTAGCAAAAGTCTTGACGCGATACTGTTCATCGCGCACTGTTCACTCGCACTGTTCATCATCGCGCGTACAGTTCATCGCGCACTGTTCACGCGGTACTATTCACGACGCACTGTTCACGGCGCACTGTTCATCGCGAATTTTGATTGCTGTTTTGTTTGAAGTGCTATTCGCTATGGTTGAAAGTTTTGCTAATGGGGTTACCACTGATCAAGTTGAATCAAGTTCTTCAGCACATGGGTCCCAGAAAACTGTTACTATATCCGAGGAAGATTATGTTAAATTCTTACAGTACCAAGCTACAAATCACGCATCTCTTCCCTCTGCTTCTTTAGCACAAAAAGGTAATGACTCATGGATTATTGACTCCGGGGCTACTGATCATATGTCAGGTACCTCTAAAATTTTTTCTAATTTTCAAGAGTCTACTCCCTTTCTTCATGTTACTTTAGCTGATGGATCTACCACTAAAGTTAAAGGACTAGACACTGTAGAAATTAATCCATCACTTCCGCTGTCTTCTGTTCTTTACGTACCCAATTTGCCATTTAATCTAATGTCTGTTAGTAAGCTCACTAAATTTTTACAGTGTACAGTTACTTTTTCTCCTGATTCTGTTGTCATTCAGGATTTGAAGACAAAGAGGACGATTGGTGGAGGGCATGAGCATAATGGTCTTTATTTTCTCAACTTCAATGGTCCGATAGCATGTCCTGCTACTGTTTCTCCTCTTGAAATTCACTGTCGTTTAGGTCATCCGTCTTTACAAAATTTGAAAAAGTTGGTTCCTACTTTGAATCAATTATCTTCGTTAGAATGTGAGTCTTGTCAGTTAGGAAAGCATCATCGTGTTTCTTTTGCTCCTAGAGTCAATAAACGGGTTTCTGAACCCTTTTTGTTAGTTCATTCTGATGTTTGGGGTCCTAGTCGAGTCACTTCAAAGTTAGGTTTTAAATATTTTGTAGTCTTTGTTGATGATTTTTCCAGAGTTACATGGCTTTATTTAATGAAAGATCGTTCAGAATTATATTCCATTTTTTGTGCATTTGTTACAGAAATAAAGAATCAATTTGGTGTGCCTGTACGTATACTTCGCAGTGATAATGCGAAAGAATATTTTTCCATTCCTTTTAATACCTTTATGACTAAGTCTGGTATTATTCATCAGTCCTCTTGTCCTCACACTCCACAACAGAATGGAGTTGCTGAAAGAAAAATTGGGCATTTAATCGAAATTGCTCGAACACTGTTGTTGCACATGAATGTGCCCAAACAATTTTGGAGTGATGCAGTTTTAACTGCATGTTATTTAATTAATCGCATGCCATCTAATATTTTTGGAGGTCAATTACCTCACTCCATTCTTTTTCCTCATGAACCTGTGTTTAAATTGCCTCCTCGTATTTTTGGATGTGTGTGCTTTGTTCATCAGCTTGCTCCGGGGATGGATAAATTAGATTCTCGTGCTATTAAGTGTATTTTTTTAGGATATGCACGAGCGCAAAAAGGGTATAGATGTTACAGTCCAGTTTTAAATCAATTTTTTACTTGTGCTGATGTTACTTTCTTTGAATCCACTCCGTATTTTATCAAGCAAAGTATGTCTTGTGAATTAGACCAGTGTCCCTCTTTTTCCTCTCTTGTTTTACCAATACCTTCCCCTTTATTACCTGAGTTGTCTAGTCCACCAGATTCCATAGCTCGATTATCTCGTCCTCATCTTCAAGTTTACTCTCGTCGTTCCATGGTTGAGAAAGTTCCTGATATACCACGCACTTCACCAATTAACTCTCAATTTTCAAATCCAGGTATGACGCCCTCCTCTGAGTTAGATCTTCCTATTGCTTTACGCAAAGGTAAGAGACATTGTACTTCCCATCCTATTTCTAATTTTGTTTCTTATTCTCGTCTCTCTATGTCATATTCTTCTTTTGTTGCTTCTCTTGATTCTATCTCCATTCCTAAGTCTATTACCTATGCTATTAATCATCCTGGTTGGAGATTAGCTATGCAAGAAGAGATGTCTGCTTTGGAACAAAATGGTACTTGGGATCTTGTCCCTCGTCCTTCAGGTAAGCCTGTTGTTGGTTGTAAATGGGTGTACACTATAAAAGTGCAGCCTAATGGTTCTATTGATAGATTGAAGGCTCGGCTGGTAGCTAGAGGATTTACTCAAGTGTATGGAGTAGACTACTTAGAAACATTTTCTCCTGTTGCAAAGATTACCTCTGTCCGTCTTCTTATCTCTTTGGCAGCAACTTATAATTGGCCATTGCATCAGTTGGATGTGAAAAATGCATTTCTGCATGGAGATTTGGAAGAAGAGGTATATATGGAACAACCTCCTGGATTTGTTGTTCAGGGGGAGAATCCGCGGTTGGTTTGTCGTTTGAAAAAATCCTTATATGGATTGAAACAGTCTCCGAGGGCTTGGTTTGGCCGGTTTAGTAGTGTTGTCATGGAGTTCGGTCTGACAAGATGTGGAGTAGATCACTCTGTATTTTATCGGCATTCTAATGCTGGTAAAATTTTATTAGTTGTTTATGTGGATGACATTGTGATTACAGGTGATGATGTTGTGGGGATCCAGAAACTTAAATCCAATCTGCAGGCAAACTTTCAGACAAAGGATTTAGGTCATCTACAGTATTTTCTGGGTATTGAGGTAGCTCGGTCTAAATATGGGGTTTATTTATGTCAAAGAAAATATGTACTCGATATGTTGAGTGAAGTTGGGATGTTAGGTTGCCGACCTGTGGATACTCCTATGGATCCCAATGTGAAATTAGCAGGAGATCTAGGTGCATTACTTGATGATCCTAAGCAATATCGAAGACTTGTGGGTAAATTAAATTATCTCACTGTAACGAGACCTGAGATTTCGTTTGCAGTGAGTGTTGTGAGTCAATTTCTTGATACCCCTCGTACTAGTCATTGGGATGCTGTTATACGGATTCTCAGGTATCTTAAGAGTGCTCCTGGAAAAGGGTTGCTGTATCAAAATCATGGACACACTGATATTGAAGGATATAGTGATGCAGATTGGGCTGGTTCTGCCTCAGATAGAAGATCGACTACAGGATATTGTGTGTTTGTTGGTGGTAATTTAGTGTCGTGGAAGAGTAAGAAGCAAACAGTTGTATCCAGATCAAGTGCAGAATCTGAATACCGCGCTATGGCTCACACTGTGTGTGAGTTGGTTTGGGTGAAGAGCATGTTACTGGAACTTGGGTTTGAGCATAAACAGCCTATGAATTTAGTGTGTGATAATCAGGCGGCTGTTCATATTGCGTCTAATCCAGTGTTTCATGAAAGGACAAAACATATTGAAGTTGATTGTCATTTCATTCGAGAGAAATTGCTTGACGGGGTCATCAAGACATCTCATGTACCGTCTGTAGATCAATTGGCTGATGTATTTACCAAGAGTTTAGGGGGCTCTAGGGTGAAATACATTTGTAACAAGTTGGGTGCTTATGATATATATGCTCCAACTTGAGGGGGAGTGTTAGGAGAATATTAGTATTCTTATAGATAATAAATTAGTAAGGGTATTCTTGTAAATAGTCGGTTAGGTTTGTACTCCTATAAATACTAGTTGGTCACTCATAATATGTGACTAGATGTTTTCCTCCCAAGATACCTGTTAACAGTAACATCTTTCTGTTAAATTTCAGTGAGCAAATTTGCGGCTTTTTATCTGCATTTTTCGATAGCTTGTGTTCCAAGTCCTCTTAACTAAATATACAGGATCCTGCCAGGAAAGCGTTCGCTGAAAAGTTGCTTTCCTACTCCAACTCTTTCTATGGAGGTGTAATTTCTTCTTTCATGGCAAATGGAGCAGGTAAAACTGGTAAGTTGAATGCTCATGGCTTTTTGGCTACTAGTTCCTGTCATATTTGATACTCAAGTAGGTGATTTGATCAGGTGCTGCTTTTGATTACCTTGAGGATGCCCTTGGCAAATTTGATGATGGTCCCTTTTTCCTTGGACAATTCAGTCTGGTAAGTGCAATGGACCCCTATAGTTTTTTTAATTTCACGTAGATCGTGTTTGAATGAAGTCCTTCTTTCAAGCATTCGGAAAGGGATATGAAAAAAGAAATCAGAATGATGTTTGGATTCGCTATAAGTTGGATTCATATCCTGAAGAACTCAGGTGGATATGGTTTTTGCTCCACACATTGAAATGTTCCAACCATTCCTATTGGATTTCAAGAAGTATGATATTACAGAGGGCAGGCCAAAACTAGCAGCATGGATTGAGGTACTCAAAGAATCTACTAGCAGTCTCCCTTACAAAAATCATTTAGAAAAATTTTAAGGGAGAAACTGGAAGCATTGTTCAAGTGCAGATCTTAATTTGTCATCTAAGTCCTTCAATTCTTAATGATCCTCCAAGCATGTAGTGAAATGACTTGGTCTCACAAAACAGTTCGGCATATTGGACAGAATAATCTTCATACGTATCATTTTTTTTTTGAATTCCATACCGATCATGGCATCCATGATCTGAATGTGATATTTTGCACTATTGTTGACACATCACTTTGGTTAAGAGAGGAGTACATACTTTAGAGCTCATTGCATTTTCCTTGGGACTGGAAGCACTTGAGTTGTTTGTTACCTACTCGTTTCACTCTTACAGGAAGTTAATAAGATTAAGGCTTATACAGCGACAAAGTTTGATCCTGACAAGCTTTTAGCAACTCTGAAAAGACGTTTTAAGGTAAATTCTGCTAGCAAATGATTTCTGTTTTGTTACAGATTCAACCTTTGCTAGAAGTTCCTCAGGATGAATTTCTTTGACCTTTATAATCGTATCTAGGCTCTGTTCTGAGCTCTTCGGATCCCTTGATCTCGCATGGAATTGGGATAATTACACTCTTCATCATCAAGGCATAAGCATGTTGCTGGATCACATCTCAAGCGCCTGTCACAAGAGTAACTGTCTCAAGTCAATAGACATATTATTGTTATATTTAACATCTATACTTTTTGTATTCAGTTTAAGGTTGTAACACCTGTATTTTCGTTATCCGGCTGGTCTGTAGAGAATTTACTGTGTCCTTTTATCTTCTTGTGCATTTGACCGTAGCATGATATATTAGTCCTTGGCAAGAAACATGAATAAGGTTTTGAAGTACTATTAAGTCCGTCAATGTAATGGCAAATGGAAGCATTACCGTGTCAATGGGTCGGGTTTGGACCTAGACCCGACTCGGGTCAGATAAATTTTTTCGGGTTTGGGCTGAAAAATATAATTCCGATACCCGGACTCAGACCTGTTTACTCTAACAAAAAGAAGGGGTCGGATACAGAATATAAGATTCCGACCAATATTCGATCCGGACCCGAACAATATATTAGTAATTATAAAATATAAATATTTCTACATACATTCTTTTACCAAATTAATAATTTAGTAATGACTTTGTAAATTGATTTATTGGATTTATGATTGGTTTTGGATTTAATTTTAAAATGTTTAACTTTGAACTTTTTCTTTTCTGGTAAACCTGGACCTAGTTCCGAGACTCAAAGGTCAAGACCCGTCGGACATACGGATCGAATTCGGATCTACTACATAAAAATGGGTTTGGGTTTGGGTTTGGCAATAGATGCTTTGAGTTTGGGAGCATGATGCTTACACGTAGCAGCATCACTTAACAGCTGTTGAATTCTTTTCTCAAGATACCTCAAACAGCAAGAATCACCAACTGAATTAAATTTGCAAATTGTTAAAATTCTTCTTGGAGACCAAGTCATCAGGCAAGACCTGTCTGCGGATTCGATTCCTATGCCAGCCAAATTTGCGATTGTTACTGATGGAAACACAAATGATAATATAATAAATCACTTTTTTTTTTAGCATAAGTAGAAGGTCTCGAAACCCGAAACCCGAAACTTACACTCCATTCCTCAAAATCACCCAATTCATCCCTCCTCCAAATAATCACTTAGTTCTCACTTTGGTTGCATGGATAGCAATCCTGGAAATAGATTTCTTGTAAAAACTATGGCAGTAAATGCTCTTAATGCTTGCTCTCAAAACTACTTTACCCTCTAATGTTTAATTTTGAGCACCTTACCCCCTCATTGGTCAAAATTTATGTTTGATTGTT
Source organism: Coffea arabica (assembly GCF_036785885.1). Taxonomy (NCBI): domain Eukaryota; kingdom Viridiplantae; phylum Streptophyta; class Magnoliopsida; order Gentianales; family Rubiaceae; genus Coffea; species Coffea arabica. The sequence continues at coordinate 38,130,203 of NC_092327.1, forward strand.
ACAAATTACAAATGTTTCGAAATTGCCTCTATTATATTTCTACGTATTAGAACTTTAGACAAAATTATCATTATCCTAACGTCGGGAAATGTACAAGAAGGTGTTTTCCTTTTTTTTTTTTTTTTTTTTTGGGACTTGAGATTATGTAGATATGTACGTACACACACATAAATGTATGTGTAGCTAAGGAAATTAAAGCAAACAAAAAAAAAATGTATGTATCCAAGGTCTCTCCAATGTGTTCTTTGTTCTTGTGTCCATCTACTATTCAAGAGTTTATTTTTCAGCTAGCAACTTTGTAATATGTTACCAATCTCCTTTGACTTCACGATTTTTGCGTACCACTACATGAAAAAAATTACATGCATGCTTTTTGAGTCGGTTAAAAAAAATAATTAATTTTTGTGCAAAAAAAATTTCAATAAGTAACACTAAAAAAATCCCAAAATAGTACCAAAATTTGAGAATTTTTTAAAAAGTATTTTAGCCAATAATTTGTCAAAAAAAAAAAAGAAAAAAGAGATACCAACCTTACCAACCTACATACAGGAGTTGGCCTTTTTCTTTAATGAAGAGAAAGTAGGGTCTTTAATTATTGAATGCACACACTAATTATTATTGTTTTATTTTATATCTATATATACTTTTCTTAATTAATTTTTTTTCTTTTAAAAAATTTAATACCTGACCTACATCTTAAATTCTTAATGGATGGCTATCTTTTTTTTTTGTCAATACAGGGGTGTTCGGGTCAAGACCCGAAGGCGGCCCGACTAATCCTTTGCACCCAAGTACACCGCCACCCCAAGCGCACCCGGAGTTAAGTGGGATTCGACCACTAGACTTGGAGTTCCGGATGAAGCCCAAGACCAGATGGTCTATCACTTAATGGATGGCTATCAGTTGTTCAGATCCGAAGATTTGCAACACAGTCCGCATTTCAAGTAGTCAAAGCACGATTTTGGGATGCAAACACACGTGAAAAATATGAATGTTATGTGGCCACTTTGAAATTAAGCAATCATCATGGCAATATAAGAATCCTTGTACTACTGCTACTGCTACCACCATCCAATTCTTCCTTTGCAAGATAAAAAGTTTTCGGAATATCTTCGCTGTCAGCTTCAGCAATGGCTTCTGGGTAATTAAATCCCAACTTTTGTTTGTTCACTGTTTCTTCTTTATCTTGAATGCTTCGGTGTGTTTAATTTTGGATCTTGTTACTGATTTGGGTATGTTTTGTTTTCGTAGTGTCAAAGAGGTGCTTCCACCTTCGCTTGATTCTTCCTCAGAACCACCTCCTGACATCTTTGACGGAACCACCAAGTGAGTGCTTAATCCCAAGAGAATCATCAATGGCACCGCTTTTTCTTGTTTTATTGACTTTGTCTCAGTTTGGTTCATTTTAATGCAAGTGGCCTGCATCTTACATCGGATTGATCAAGGATATTAGTAAAGTTGGATTAAGCATTTTGGCCCAGTGATTTAGATCAAAAAGTTATTAACCTGCCTACACATGAACTGAGAATCAACGAGGGACATGGATAAAATCTCAACAATATGTGCATCGAACTGGAAGAAACCGAAATTTTTGGTCATTTCCAAAATTTTTGGATCACAACATGGAAATCTTACAGTGACTATTGTTCGTTTGAGTATGATAATATTTTGACACTACGATATTTCATTTCTTGATATTAGGTTGTTCACAGCCTACATATGCCCGTATGCACAACGTGTGTGGATCACAAGGAATTATAAGGTTTGTTGGGGACTTCTTGTGGACCTTGGTGATTCTGCTTGATCTAATAATCAGATTTGTGAATTTCTGATTTGCGTTTGCAGGGATTGCAAGATAAAATAAAATTGATCGCTATGGACCTAGAGAATAGGCCAGCCTGGTACAAGGAGAAAGTTTACCCAGCAAACAAGGTTGGGTATTATTTAATTTCACCATGTTGTGTGAGATCTCTGATGCTAATTGTTCTGCGGCAATATCAGACTCATGCTAAATGTTCACAAAAACCAGCCAGAAACTTTTGTACTGTTTGAGGAGCCATGGCTGCTTGCGTCAGCCTGGAAATTTCAATTGGTTTATAAATAATTCCTGTGGACTGATATGTATAGATTTCTTGATAACCAACTGTACCTAATATTTGAAATTGAGATGAAAGTTTCATTTCTCATTTCAGCAGCCAATTATTACATGTAGTTTACTTTGTATCAATCACATGGGGTTTTTCTTATGCTCCATTATCAAGCAGGTGCCAGCTCTGGTACATAATAATGAAGTCAAAGGAGAGTCTCTTGATCTAATCAAATATCTCGATGAAAACTTTGAAGGTCCTTCACTTCTTCCTAACGTAAGATTCATAACAATTTTCTAGTTAAATTTTGGTGAGCTAAGTTGGCTGCTCTTAGTCTGCATTCTGCAGTGGGTTGTATTTTGAGTTCTCTGACCAAATATGTAGGACCCCGCTAAGAGAGAGTTTGCAGAACATTTGTTGTCCTACTCCGACTCCTTTAATGGAGCTGGATTTTCTTCTTTCAGAGCAGATGGAATCGGTGAAGTTGGTAAGTTGAGTGATCATGTATTTTGGCTGCTAATTCCTGTAAACTTTGATGCTAAAGTGCATTATTTGATCAGGTGCTGCTTTTGATTACCTCGAGAATGCCCTTGGCAAATTCGATGATGGTCCCTTCTTCCTCGGAACTTTCAGTCTTGTAAGAGCAAAATTGGGAACTTCTATTTGTTCACATATACCTTGTTAATGAAGTTCTTCCGTCAAGCATTATGATAGGGATATGAAGTTGTATTTATGTTATCTTGAAGAAGCATAGGTTGATTCATCTTTTTCTCTGCGCAAATTCAGGTGGATGTAGCTTATGCGCCCTTTGTTGAAAGGTTCCAACTCTTCGCGTCGGATGTGAAGAAGTACGATGTTACAGAGGGCAGGCCAAAACTGGCAGCTTGGATTGAGGTAATCACAGAATTTCTTAGACTTTCCCCATGCAAAATTATGTACAAAATTATCAGGAATAAACTGGAAGCATTATTTACATGCAGCTCCTGTTTGTAGTTAAGTATGTTAATGATCCTCCAAGTAGGCATGAATTGAAATGACTATACCATAAAGAAATTGGGGCATGCTTGGAGATAGGAATCTTCCACTTGCATTCATACACATAGTTGCTTTTGAATTTCATGCTGATATGATATCCTTGATCTGAAAGTGAAATTCTGTACAATCCCTTGGTTAGGAGAAGAGTACATCTTCAAGGGTTCATTGCATTTTTTTTTGTTGTTGGGACTGGAAGCAGTTTAGTTGGTTATTACCTATTTAACTTGCTTCTGCAACAGGAAATTGATAAGATTGAGGCTTATAAAGTGACAAAAGCTGATCCAAAGGAGTTTTTAGCAGCGTTAAAAAAGCGTATCGCGGTAAATTCTACTGCCAAATGATCAGTCTTTCTTTGTTAGAAGTTATCAGAATGAATTGTTTTAATCTTTGTCCGCTTGTTTTAATCTCAGTGCTGAGCTCTTCGGATCCCTTGAAATCACATGGAATTGGGATGAGCCATGCTCTTCATCCTCAAGGCATATGCATGTTGCAAGATCATGTAACAAGCTCTACTACGCCTAATAAGAAGCAACTGCCTGATCTCAACATAATTAAATTGGAGGCTTTGCCTTCAGTATAAGGCTGCTGTGACACTACATTTTCTTTATCAGACTGGTCTGCGTGTGATTAATTCCCATGTCATTTCATCTTTCTGTACTTCCTAAACATATGATATATTACTCCCTAGGATGAAAATGAGAGATTTGAAATTTACCAAAATTGCTTTAGTTGTTTGGATCAGTAAAAGTACATTTAGTTTTATAATTCATCAATTATCTAAATATATTTTAAAAATACTAGAATAATTGTCGATTTATGAATCTGAGTGCCTCTTAAATAATGTAAACAATAAAAAAGATTTGAGAGGTTTTCAAATTCTTTGTCAAATCCCTCCGTCCAAATGCAGCTACTGATCATTGTTTCACACACAAAAAGGGGGAGACAGTTCATTACTTTTCTTTTAAATGCATATGACACAAGCATATTGTTTTTCAATACATTGATCTTGGTTGGACCTTAGAAGGGGACGGGCGGAATGAGAATATAATCTAAGCATGTGCCAATGCCATGGAGAAAAGGAGAAAGGTCACTGTAGTCAGTGGCCATTCTTTGCTCTCCATTGATAGACAAGCCCTTAAAATATGATTTTTTACTACCATGATTACAATTGCAAACAGTTAACCCAAATTTTAGGTCCTACCTGTTTATCATAAAACACCCCAATGGATCATGGTTTCTGTACATTAAAGATAATCAATCATGCTGAAAGCCTAAGTTTGTGTTTGTTTGCAGTGAACAGGATGGAAAAGTGAAAGAAAGTTACTCTTTTTTTTTTTGTTTTTAATACAAGGAAAGTTAGGCAATGTTTCTTCACTCTTCTGCATTTATTGTCCTGCAAAATCTGCAGGATTTTGGAGGAAAATTGTTGATTATTTACAATATAGTGCCGCTAACCATCCATTTTCTATCAAAATTTCTCCTATCAAACAAACATATATACACAAGAAAGTGATTTTCTCTTTATATATATATATATACTTCGCTTCCTGCGCAACTTTCCTACTACTAATCAAATAAAGCCTAAAGGTTCCTTATTGCATTGGGGGTAGACAAGCTCTCAGTAGCCTGCTTGAGCACAGCAAAACTGCTGAAGGATTACTCTGGGAAAAAAAAATGCGTGAAGCATTGGAGTGGGGCTTGCAATTGCACTTAGAACTGCCCAATCTCTTATCTGCAGCAGCGTTTATCTTTTTTTTTTTTTATTTCTTTCAAATATTGTTGAAGGCGCCGGAAGCAATTAACGACTGATTTTTTTGATGATGAAATTTCCCACACATTCCACAGCAATTCATTGGTGCACAATTGATTTAGGACCTTGATGTAATACGGAGCTTCTGTTATTTGGCATTCTTTCTGTTTGGATGCAAAAGAATTGGATGCTGAAGTGTTTAATAGCTGATGGAAGTTTAAAGTAGCCCCATCCCTCAAATTCCTGAGTTCTGGAGGATCTGTGTCGGTTGCTATTTCTTCGTATACTCCATGATGAATCTTCACCACAACAAATTCAAGAAAACTCTCTAGAGCAACGGTAAAACAACACCGTGCAAAACCAGGCTGAGCAAAAACCACGAGTTTCATTTTGCAGTTAAAAGAGTGACTTTAAACCACCAGTTAGAAGTATGAGCTTTGGCATACCTCAAGTTTCCATTTGTAGTATAGGTAACATTGTATAGGTCAAGCAGGACTGAACCAGCTTGAGTTCTTTGCTCAAGAGAAGCCGTGCTTCTTTGCAGTCAGTGGAGCACTTCCACGTTCCAAACAGTGTGAATGGCTATACAACAATTCTCATGGCAGCAATTCTACACAATTTTGCACTAACCTATACCCCATTGTATATGTTCAAAATATCTTTGTTTCTATCATATATGCATGAATCATAGAAGAAATGAAACCCCGCACTGAACAGAGTGGATTCCTTTGCCAGCTGAATTCCAAGCCCCAACAAACGTTGTTCAAAGAGGTTGTACTTCATGATGATGCTTGCTAATTGTAATTAAGGGTCAAAGGAGGGTGCTGGAAGGCAGAGGTGTGGACAATCTTATTTGGGGCATTCGTTGACACAAGCGTGGTTGAAGTGGCAGTCACTGTGGAGAATCCTGATGATGCTGCAGAAGGAAACAAAGGCACCGAGGTGATCACACCATGGCAATGCATTTTCCATGGCCAGTTTGATAATCCTGGTATCGGAATGCCTTCAGGCCTCATTTTCCTTGCTCTTTCCTGTCAAATGGATTTTCATGTCTTAACATCACGTTTATGAAGATAAACCAGATTTATCTCTTTGTTTTGTTTTCATCTTGACCACAACCCAGAATCATAAAAAGTTGAAAGAAAAAGAATCGTCTAAAGTCAAGCCTTTACTTCAAGAAAAATGGAGAAGCATGAGGACCATTCACTCTTCTGAAAGTAGTTCAATAAAATAACAATTGAAGATGCATTTGAACTGATTGGTAAAACAACACAAAATTTACTTTTCAACTTTATATATATATAAGAGATTAAATTTTCTGAAGTTTGAAAGTTAGAAATAGCTCCTATATGGTATAATGAAAAACTGTTCACGGACATCATGTTAGTAAAGAATTACCTCATTCTTTGGACCAAAACCAGAATATGTGTGGGTCCAAACTGAAGAATCTTGCGATGCCATTGGTAGATATTCAGGAGTATTGAAGGAGTTCTCCACCTGTCGAAGTATTTTTTAAGGAGGCCAAGGAATAGGAGAAGATAATCTGAGTACCAGAATTTCTCGAAGTTCCTAAAACAGTAGAAAAAGATTTCATGGCTCTTACAACGATTGTAAGACTACCAAAAGCTTGGAAGCAGTTCATCTTTTCTTCTGGATAAATCTTAAGATTAAAGTATAAACAACAAAGAAAAGAACTTCAATTGCTAATCACTTCAATGAAGAGATACCTTTATCATTTTGTCATCAGAAGCTGCATAATGGGCACAGGAACTTTTTGAATCACCAATTTCCTTCTGCCCATCTGAAGCTGGAGAAATCCACAGGTTGAGATCAAGATTGTCACCTCTACCTGCATCTGTGGGTCAAGAACAGAAACCGTACCACGTCAATAGCCTGCTCCTTTCAATCATGTGATGAAAGGGTTGAATGAAGAGAAAGCAAAATACGTATACGATCAGCATACCTCCATCTTTGGCAGCTCCACTGATCTCCCCCTCATAGGCACTAGGCTCAAAGTTCGTGACTGCTTCCCTTCCATTGCATTTGATAGCTGCTTTGTCATATGCCCTGGAAAAATACAAAATGGAAATATTGTTGGATGAAGCCCAATAAAAACTATATTTTTCATTTCAGAGTGAGAAAATCAGTCTCAAGGAGTTTGATTTATGGTTAAGGACCTTGCAGCTTCTACTTCGCTGTCGAATAACCCAAGATATATATACCTGCAGCCAACCGTTGTTATCTCATATGATGAAGAATGGGCCCTCAAGCATTATTTTCGAAACCATCTAAAGTAATATCCATGCAAAATAGTGTGCATAACAATCGTTGGGAAATTAACATTTTTACAGGTTTGGTAATTTCATGTACAAAGGATGAGACTACTGCTTCTATATTTACATGTGGCCAACCAAAAGCAGCTTAGAATTTGTAGTGTTACTGGACACGTACTTTTTACCAAGAAACTGGCCCATCCGAGCCTCCCAGCGACCACATTTGTGTAGGGTAACTCCTCTATACTTTGAGCTCCCGCGCGAGAATCCAGTGCTTTGACGACGAAGAATATGAACAAATTCTTCCTTTGCCAAGTTTTGCATCTGTACATCAACTTAATGAAGGTTAACATGGAACGCATGTTGCATTATTTGCATTATCTGACCTTACTGATGCTAGAAATTTATCAGCAGAAGTGAACCTGTTTCAAATCGTCTGCATAATCGCTGATATGAAAATTAATGTCAGCATCAACACCTCGAAACTTGATTGCTGCTCGATCATACGCTCTGAACAATAATTGTTAAAATCAGCTAGGAAAGTAGGGAGCGAAAACTTGTAAAATGAGCTTTTCGTAGCAAGATCAACTTGAAAGTACTAGAAACATTTTTCTTTTATTGGTTATTCTTTTCCCTAAAAAAGATGATTACCTAGCTGCAGTATGAGCTGTATCAAATCCTCCTGAAAAAGCAAATGCACTACAAATTAAAATCGCAAAATAATGAAAAGACTTACATGAGTCGTAAATCAGTATCTTAAGCCGCTTACCTAAATACACTTGTTTCCCGCAATCCCTGTTCATAATGCCACAAACAAAAGATACAATTACAATCAAGGAGGAGTAGGAGGCCCAAATGTTTAAGACAAAGAAATGCATACTAGTCCTATGAATACTATCAGAGAACTATCCCATACTGTCATCAAAATTAATCGATTTAGAGTCCCACAAAATTCAAAATAAAAAAGAGACGATAGAGAAGAAGCAGTTTAGACGTTACCCTAGTCATTCACGAATTTACCAAGAAACAAATCGACAGCAAAGAATCCTTGCACACAATTTATAACTGAGATGTAGCTGTCAAAACACTCTTCCATAATTATGAAATTGAAAGCTCGATTATCATTCCCAAAACCCCCGCTCCCCAAAAGCAAGGGGGAAGAAAACCCCTCTTCTCACTACCATTCCGATTCTACCCCTAAATGCATGAAGGGTAAATAAGCAAAAGAAAAGAAAAACAAGAAAAGAAAGATCACGTAATTAAAGTTTAAGACAATCACACACATAAAAGAAAAGAAGTCGGCACAATAAACGATACCATATGGAGCAGTAGTTTATGTAGAAAATAAATTCCCACAAACAGCTTGATTTTCGCAAAATATGAATACATCTGTAACACAAACAACAAAGTCCCAAGAAGCCATTGACACGGTATGGTTGGGGGGATGGGTTTTTTTCTTCCTGTAAACTGCAAAGTGTAGCATAGAACAGATACCAGATATGGGATTCCCATCTGCCAGTCCTCCGATAAAACGTGACACCCCTATACTGAGAACTTCTCGACCTAGGCCCCCTCCTGCTCTTCTTCGCACCGCCTCCAGCTACTTGGTGCTGCTGATACGGCTGACCAAGCTGATGTTGTTGTTGCTGCTGCTGCTGACCCTTGTTATATATCCCACCAATTTCCCCAGCAGCGGCGGCCTCCGGCACGGACAGTTTGAGCCATTGTGGAGGCCTGGCTGTCGTCGTCGTGGTCGTGGTGGGGAACGGGAATGGGTCATTGTTGGGGACAACAGGAAAAAACTGCCTAGTCATCAAACCTTGACGATGATCATCATTGTCGAAATCTTGATCATTGTCAAGAATTTGGATGATATGGTCTTCCCCAGTGGTGTTGAGGATGGAGAAATTGAGAGTGGTGGTTGTGCAACGGTGGTGGGGTTGGTTATGAGTCGGTGGGGAGGAGCTGTTGGGTTCTTCGTCGGCTATGATGAGGACGGACGATGAGGCCCCGGAATCATGATCAGTTAACAAAGTAGCAGTAGCAGCAGCGGTGGTTTTGACGGGGCAAGGAAAAGGGTCGGTTTCATCACAAGCTGAGTCCACTGATGCTGCTGCTGCAGCATCAGCATCAATATTCAGATCCAACAACATTTTCTCCTCCTCCTCTTCTCTTCTTTCTCTTTCTTTGTTATTATCAATCAATGAATACTACAGTAGTATTATTGGGATTTGTCTGTAGGTAATGATTTTCTGGTGTCTGTTGTTAGTTTCAGATAAGTACCTTTTCAGAAGGATCACATGCTCATGGGAGAGAGAGAGAAAGATCTGATCAGAAGAGAGAATATAACCATATAAGAGAGAGGAAAAATAAAATGGTAAGACAGACTCCCTTGAGGGGTAAGTATATATCAATCACAAAAGCAGCAGCTGGGCGGTTCAGAATCAGACTTCAGGCAGTTAGATGACCACACAAAATTCAAGAAATTGCCCTCTCTAGAGTCTAGTCTCCACCCCCAACCCAACCCCAGAAAAAAAGAAAAATAAAAATAAAAAGGGTTGGGGCGGCAAGGCTACTCTAGCCTAGTCTACCTATAAAATAGTTGGAGGCTTGTATCTTGTAAGCTGTAGCTATCTATATCTATATATTCAAGATGTATGGTTTGAGAGTTTTTGAGAGATGGGTATTGGTATTGGTTTTGGTGTTGTTCTTGGTTGTGGGTTGTGCAAGGTCTTGTTGTTGGTAGAATTGGAAGCTGTGGAGCTGATGGCAGAAGTTTTTGGTCCAGTTTTGTTTGTTTTTGGAGGTTTCACACTTTCATTACACTACAAGAAACCCATGGGCTCTGGAGAGGGAGAGATATAGAGGAGGTGGGGAGGATATTTGGGGAGGGGAAGGGAGGGGAGTTGGATTAGGGGCTATGAAGTTTGGTGATAATAGAGAGGAAAAGTGGAGGAGAAGAGAAGAGGAAAATGCCCAAGTGTGCGTACATGGTGGATAACATTTTGGCTGTAGGGAGAGACGCATTAAGGAGGAGAGAGCTAGAGCTAGGAATGGAGTTTAGCAAACCTTTTACCATGTACTCACTCATTTGTGATGTGACTTGTTTGGATTGACATTCTTTCTCCAAAAAAAATGTTTATTTTTTTATGAATACGTTTCTATACCATCTTTTTATTTCATATAAATCAAATCGTTATAATATATTTTTAATTTATACATTATCTTTCTTATATATATATAAAAAAAACTTTCTAGTTTATGTAGAAGTTACTGAATTGTTAAAATAGCCCTGTATGTGTTCGTGAAATTATATGCTGAATCGTTAAAGGCAAAGCATCAACACCAAATTCTGAATATGACGTGACAAAAATATAATTGCTAATTTTTAAAAAAATTGAGATGATATAAATATTTGAAAACCTATAATATTTTCCTCAAATTTTAGGCAACTATGCCTGGTTAAAAGAACTTTTGCATATGGAATTCTCAGATTCAGCCTGTCTATTGACACTCGGAAGGAAAGGAACAGTGTGTTTGGATAGAAGATTATACTACTGAAAACAAAAAAAAATTAAAATAATATTATAGCACCATTTTGTGATGTGATGTATTTGAAATTATAAATTGGTTTCAAAAATATATTTATATCTATGATACGACGGAAAAATCCTCTTTTTATTCTTCGGAAAAATCAGCTAGGTTGTCTTGGTAAATTGAGATGGATCAATTTTCACAAGGCAAAATTTCTAAGGTTTTACGTGCATTACACTCTCAAGTAAATGGTCAGGCAAATTGGTTGTGGTCATCGATTTTGTGCATGTAGGGTAGTCCTACCCCTACCACTTTACCGCGTAGGGTAGTTTAGTAAGGGAAAGAGTTGAGACAGCCCGACGTGGCAACTGGTTTATTTTTCAATTACGTTATTTTATTTTATATCATGAGTCATGAGACATGAGTGTGTGTGTTTGTGTTTTTGTTAGTGTATATATATATATATATATATATACATATAGAGAGAGAGAGAGTGAAAGAGAGAGGAATCTGTGAGGGGTGTGGTGTGGTGTGGTTGTTAATTTGTTACAGGGATGGTATGAGAATCTGCAACTTCCAAACTTGATTAAATTTACGAACCAAAAAAAAAAAAAAAAAAAAAACCCAATCCGCTGCACTTTTTAATCTTCTACACACCCGGATCGGATATGTTAAGATTCTCCTCCAGCTTCTGCTTTTCGTCCAAAAAGGAATACAATTCTATGATTAATTTATGTACTTTTTAACTATTTCTGGTTAGGCCTCAGGCAACTGTTTCATTCAAAGACTATTCACTTTCTCAATTCAGCATCTGCTTCCTTTATTTTGTGCCTTTGTCTACCTCGAATGGAATGCCATTATTAGTAGTACAACCATCTCTTTTTACTCGTAGCGAAACGGACAAACAGTACTGGTAGTAAAACTTTTTCTTTCCCACATCTCATCTCATGACATGAGAGCCAACTATTTCACCACTTTCCATAGTAAAAGTTTATAGTAAAAATTTTTCATATACACTACTACAGTAAAATTTTTTAAAAACACTCCTGAAAACAATTAATCCAAACAAAATGACTAGTTTTAGAGTATTATTTCAAATAATCTCCTGTACAAACAAACCCAGGATATATATGGCTTTCAAATTGTTAAAGAGTAGTGTAATTTATAAAGTAGGTAAAGCAATGGACAGCAGTCTTGTTCTTGAGCCTCATTTCATTTACTTTCACTACTATCTAACTCCTTCCACAATCTTTTAAGTGGAATAGATATTTTATTATTATATAGATTTCAATATGTTACATACAACCGTGGTAGACACTTCTGGTGAGCGATAGAGAGTCTGCTAGAAGGCCTCCTCCTTCTAGAGTCAATTGACTTTATAGATTTAGCAGCGCACAATTTTTAATCAATCTTTTATTTTATATATATTATATCAAATTATTACAGTATATATTTTATATATATATATATATATATATATATATAAACTCTTATAAATAACAACGATCATAGAGCGGGCTCTTAATTTTTTTACCCCCAAGATAAAAATCCCGACTATCAACTTTTTCACAATGTAATGATTACATTCAGTCAATGGATTCGTCCTTCAAACACCCGTTTGTCGGGTTAGATGATAGAATCCACCTTTACATTTCGTTAGTTGAACCCATCTTGCTTTACGTCTTAATCCATTAATTTGAACATTTTGAAAATGTGTTCGTCATAGTATACACACGTTCAACGTTTTACTCGAAATGGTAAGCTGATTACCTCTTCCACAGCCATCAGAAGTATCACTTTCAAACAAATTAAGCATGCATTTTAATTATTCAATGCGATCAAAGTACAGATTTTGGATTATTTTTTGTTTGTGAAAAACTACCCCTATCCAATCATTACAGGCTAGTTTCACCAACACACGCATCATATAGATTAAAGAAAATATTTTCTGGTTTAAAAGGAAACTTCAAACTTCATGGCGCGGTTTAGAATTGAGGAATTTGACGAAAGAAGTTGAAATTCGCCCAAATCACTCTGGTCGTTTAAGAAGCATTTGGGCTTGTAATTCACCGATTATCAAAATATATTTTAAATACTAGAATACTTAGTAAATTTATAAATTTAAATACCTCCTTTTCTGAGTAATCTAAACAACTAGAGGGATTTGAGAGAATTTCAAATCCTTCGTCAAATCTCTCTCACTGAATCCAGACGCTGCATATGAGAATTTACATTATTGCTAAAAATGTGATGAAAAATTCTTTTGACTTCGTAAAGCAGCTCATATGAGATTTGAGAGAATTTCAAATCCTTCGTCAAATCTCTCGATACAGACGCTGCATATGAATTGCTAAAAATGTGATGAAAAATTCTTTTGCTAGCTTGATGTCGGCAGACTTGTGCATCTGAAAACGGAACAACATTATTGTAAGTTTCCATAATTGGATGTTGCATTTTTGACACTTTTTGTTTGAATCACAAGAATCATACTACATTGAAGTTGGAAAGTTTCCCACGTTAATCCCCTGTTGCTTTGTAGGCTGCGTAGACAGCCAAAAATGGAAAGGAAAACGAAAAATTGGAGGGAGAGGCACCTCAATTTGGTCTATCGTAGAATATGAATGCCACATGCTGGACATTATTGTTGACTAAGGAAACTGGGTTTCTACTCTTTTTGATGCCAAGAAAGTCACAGGACCGCCCCGTCGAACTAATCAACACAAAACCTAGCTAGATATTTTGAATGGTCCAAGCCACAACAAACTTATTTCTACGGTTAGGATTGTCTTATCCCGACGCAGGATCCCACGACCACATAATAATACGTGCAGGAGCCGTCAATTGCCAGGTTTCGATCAAATTGCCAAATTTATCAAGAAAGCCAAGAATAAACAAGTTCAAGTAGGACTGCTAACGAGTACGAATATGTGGCTTAAAACATATTAGCGTATTATACAAAAGAAAAGAACCTCTTTCGTCTCGGAGCATATTTCTGATTTTCAGAGTTTTTTTTATACAGAAATATATTATAACAATTTAACGTATGTGAGATAATATAGTGATTGAAAAATATGTTTATTAAAAATAAAAAAAAATATTTTTTGAAGAAAAAAAGGCAATCCAAGCAATTGAATTTATCGAAACTTTGAGTGGAGAACATAAGAAAAAGTCGGATCAATTGACATTGGAAGGCCATGACAGATAATTTTTCTTACAAGGGAATATGATGTATTAGCGTACGAATCCTTTTCTTTTTTCTTTAGTTTGTATTATTAGCTAATGGTATCTATTGAAAAATTTTTGTCGTGTCCTTTATATCTTTTGCTGTCCAATTTTATCTAATTATGGCCATTTATTATGGATCCTGCACCGTCAAAATATGGAAGTTCAACTTTGAATGTTAATGTACAAAGGGTTTGTCTAGCGAGTGCCCGTTGAGTACTCGTAAAAATATATTTCAGGAGTTATATTTTAAAAAAATATAAGATTAATCAGGAAAAGTAAATAAATATAAGGGACGGTAGGTCAGATTAACTAGAAAAAGTATATAAATATAATGCAGGATAGTAATTGTTAGTATGTATGTGTGTGTGTATATATATGTATATATGATAGGTTAGATGAACCGTAGATGTGTTGATTGCTGCCCAATGGATTAGGAAAACGCAGGTATGAAAACATATGTTGTATGCTAGAATAGCAGTGGGTTCGCTTAACTTAAGGAACAATCACATATGGTTTATTAAGTTTTGTCCAAATCAATCACACTAACTAACGTTGATTGTTTATTAAAACGACAGTAAAGATAGTTAGATTATAACTAATGTGGTGAAAGGTTGTTATTTCCAAAACAATTTGGTTTTGTTTGATAAGCAATTTAACATTATTGTTGATTGCTCATTTTTACCACTCATTCATTGTTATCACTTTTCATAATCAATTTATCCAAAATCTAAAACAAGAGACAACAAGATCTAAGTGTTAGAAATATACATTTTTTGTCAATGTTGACTATTGAGTTAAAGTCAGTTTTTCCATTTTCGTTCTTCTCCCTTTTTTTTTTTCTGAATTTTCAACTGAAACCCAACTAAAAGTTCGGCTAACCTGAAACATAAGGGTTCCTCGATAATGCTTGCAACTTATAAAGTTAGGTACAGCTTATTTTAGGTAAATGGGGTTAAAAAAAAAAAGGAAAAGAGAGAAGGATCCAAATGGACTATAAATATATAATAATAGTTTGCTGAAGTTTACTAATCACACACAGGTTAGTATCGTGGCAGTCCAGAGTGTGTCCTACTTCAACTAATAGGTTACTTGTTTATTCCTCAAGAATGAAGGCAAACTGATAAATCAAGGAAAATTACATTGGCAACGAAATGTGAGGTAAAATCTAGGAGGCTGAGGAAAATTACCGTTTGGATTGTGATTTTCTAGAGTTTTTTTTTAAGTGTGTTTGGATAGTTAAGTTATCTCAAATAATATTTTACTTATATCATAAACACATTTTGTAACTCGTCTTTTTATATTTTTAATCATCTTTTTATCTCACATACATTACATAATAAAAAACGTTACAGAAATTATTTCAAATAATACTCTATCCAAACACATAGAAAAATATACCGTAACGATTTGATGTATGTGAGATAAAAAGATGATTGGAAAATGTATTAATGGAAAAAAAACATAAAAGTTTTTGAAAAAAAATGACAATCCAAACAAGTAAATACATGTCACAATCACATCTTTACCAAAAATTTTTTTTAAGTTTTCTGTAATCATATTTTTCAATTATTTTTTTTACCTCACATATATTAAATTACTACAGTACATCTTTCTACGAAAACTTCAAAAAATGGTAGTATTTTTTTGTCACACACGTACATCAAATTGTAAAAAAATGTTACAGTATTATACTACTATTACTCTAAATAATTTCTTACTCTATGGGCCACAAAGCACCAAAGTCAGAAACCATATCTTGTTTTCTTGACATGACATAAAGAACGTACTTGTGCAAATGTTGAAGCACAAGGTGGGCTAGGTTGATAAAAACGTGGGAAAATGCGGACAAATTTTTATTTCTGGGACCAATTATAGCTCAGATGAGTGGTAAGGTAAGTTGGTTTTATCAATGTTAGTATTAAGAGGTTGCCCAATACTGCTGAAAAGAAACACTCTTTATCTTCTTCTTCTTCTGGTATGGCACCTTAAATGGACAAAAAGAAGAACAAGAAAGGAAGCAGCCATCACGTACGTGTTTGACTTTGCCAGTTTTATTTTGTGCCTAGCCTCCCACCTTATGTGGCATCTCCGACCCTTTCTATCCCATGAAAAGGCAACTTTATATGAATTAACTTCACTTATTCCAAAACAAAAATGTCAGTACAAAAAATCACGCAGCGCGTGAGTAATATTAAAATCTTACAAATAATAAATAATAAAAAATAAGAGAGGAAACAAAAATATTCTACTTCAATCTCCTAATTTCCCTCAACTACAAAACCAAGGATTCCAAGTGCTTAAACAGAAAAAACATAACCACAAATCCTATTCTAATTATAATATCGAAGCGCGACTCAACTATTTTCTAAATCAATTTTGACGCCAATTCTAATCTAGTTACCAAATAACAAATCAATTTCTAAAAGTATTAAAATTCTAAATATGTTTGGCTTAAAATATATCAACAATGTCTTCTTTAAACCTTATTCTTCATGTAATAAGGATCTAATGCCATCACGAGTTTGAATTGCCTTTGCAGCATCTGTAGCAGTATAACTCAAGTGTAACTCCAATTTGCAACTGATACCCATCCACATATTTATGCGTGGAAGTGGACTATCTGCATGCAATTTTGTTACTAATTTTCCTCGATCAAAAAAGTCATCCATATCGACCCTTTCACAATTAGAGCCACCATATTTTCTTGAATAACAATCCACATAACTTTTAACTAATAAATCATGCCTTTCATAATCTTCTTTATAGTAATAATTTTCTTCATCGATAAATTCTCTCTTCATGACAACTCAAAACAATTTATGTAACTTCACAAAAATTTTCTTCGTTTGTTTGAGTTTCTTGGCCTCTCTGGCTTTAGGTTTGATCAAACACTACCGTGACAATCAACAATCTAGTAGGACCTTTTTTATAGATCACTGCACAACACGAACAATTTCAACAAAGTCCTTCTTTTTAGAACTCTGTCCAATTAGGGTCACTTTTCCGTAATTCCAATCAATAAACGACTACTCCAAGATCAATTCTCATGGTTCAATTCTTCAATATACTAGTATTCTACCATAACCTCTGCACCCTTCTATGGCACAGGTTCCTCTATCAAAAACTTTGTAAACTTTCCATGCACTACAGACACCCCAAAATCAAACTCTTGAATTTAGGGTTCTAATACCACTTGTTAGCACAAAAAATTACGCAGCGGAAGTACCAATAAAATCTTACAAATAATAAACAATAGGAAAGGCACGTGAAACAAAATATTCTGTTTCAATCTACTAATTTTCCTAAACTACAAACCAAGGACTCCAAGTGCTTAAACAAAGAAACATATAACCACAAATCCTATTCTAATTATAATGACTCAACTCTATTTTCTAAACCAACTTTGACACCAATTCTAAACTAGTTACCAAATAACAAATCAACTTCTAAAACTATTAAAATTATAAAGATGCTTGGTTTAAAATATGTCAACAAAAACTAAAAGAAAGAAAGAGAAAAAATGGCAACCTTTTTCTACTTCTATTCCTTACATTTGCTCATGGACAAAGGCAAAAAGAAATATTTGCATACCCATCTTCAATTTCTTTTCTTTTCTTTTCTTTTTTCCTCCTCTTTTGAAAGAATCCAACTCCGTTGAATTGTGAGACAAATGTGTGGTGTTTTAAGTGGGTGTCAATTAATGTACGGTTTGTACTAAGATGACATCGCTCAAATGGTTTGGCTGGATCAGAATCAGTAACGAAATATTAATGATCATCTGGATGCTTTTCATGCAACTAATGTACTAGTAGCAATGACTAAATCAACGATAGCATTATTAAAAAGTTCACATATATGCACGGATGATGTACTAGAGTAGTGTGGGAAACTTTCCAACGACACGAAAATGGATGCAAGATTTGTGAAAAGGCATGAAGAAGACCTGTACTTGGATTCATAGCAGTAAATCAGACCAAATCCCACCAACGGTACTGGCAGAAGCCAGTTTTTTTTGTCTGTTAGAAAAAGATGTCAGTTTTTTGAGTTACCTTTTTTCTTTAATCAATTGTTCTTTCACCTTGTTAATTAGCACAGATAATATATATGTGCTTAATTTATGTGTCATAGATATAAGGGAAACTTGTTTCAAGCTGTGCTGTGACTTCTCAGTAAGGAGCTGAGAGATGCAATGGCAGTTGGCTTGATGCTGCTCATCTTTACTTAAAATGTTTATGGGGCATGCCTGGGAAAAGAAAATCGTGTTCAATTTTCAGTCTACCAAATTCCAGGAGAACAGGCCATGTTCATAGGGATATATAAGTTTTGCAAAATTAATCCAGGGGATAAACAAAGTTTTGCAGGCCGAATCACTAATTATGCTAAAAATAATTAATTGGAATATCGTAAGTTACTTTTTAGATGCACTTTTTTTTTAATGCACTATTTAATTATCAGGTTAAAGATCTTACTGGAACCAATTTTACGAGTGAACCATTCAGCCATTCAATCCACCATGAATTTGGATTTTGGTGGATGTGAAAACAAAGTTTGACTTTTTCGTGGCCAAATTTATTGATCATGGACTTAAATTTTTTTTTTTTAAACTGATCATTGACTTTAGATGAACATTATACCACCTTATTCATATTTTCTTCTAACTATTCTTTTCATAGTAAAGTCAAAGTTATAAAAGTCGACTTTGTTATTTAACATGTTATGCTCTTAGGGAAACAAAAAAAGACTCATTAAATCAAGAAAAAACATTATTGATTGAGCACAAAATTTTGTTTTTCTTTAGTTGTGAACTAGAGGATTCCGAATCCCACCAAAATCCAAATTCATGGTGGTGCCAAAAGTATATAAGTTTTCTTTGCTGCAACACTCTAAATTCATGTCCCTTTTTTTTTTTTTTTGAATCAGTAAACTCATCTGAAAAGAAGCGGAAATTGGCAAATTGAGCATTATCTAAAAAAGTATTTTAAAAACCCATAAGGACGTGGGCTTAGACAGACCATCATGTTTAAACAATAAACAAAGTACACCATCCAAAGAAGAGTCAATTAAATTTAGTAGTCATTCCCGACAATCCACTGAGGTTTAATTATCAAAGAAGCAGTCCTGACCTTTACATTATTGCAACATCGAGGTGCTTGCATAATTGAAAAATACTACTGCTACTAAGTAGTAGTACTAAGGAAGATAGATTGACATCATCTCATGCATAAGCTTTCCTTTTTCTATTCCTTTTCTTGGCTCTCAAAACCATACAAGTAATCCATAATAAGCAAGTCAGATTATCCTCAACAGATCATCGTTTTAGTATAATCTAGCCCACTAATGTCAACATGTTTGCACCATCCAGCTTCCTGCAGAAAATTTGCTGCCTACTCATGGAAGCACATGACAATTTATCAAATTAAAAAAAAAAAAATATTGCATGTAAAAACGATTCTGATCAGTTAGAGATGGCAGATGAAGTCTTCGCAGACTACGAGAATAAATACATATGATATTCAAACCCTCTCCTATGTGAGTTGTACATTATTATTTCTTTTGTTAATCAGGTTAGGTAACATAGAGTATGCATCCTTTACGGCCTTTAGCAAGCAAGTTAGTTACAGCTTAATTGTCCTGCTCCAAGGAATGATGAAGGATAACATATTCTACCCTAGTCGATGAATAATTGATCCAATTGCAACATTCATCTGTGTTCTATGCGATATGCGCTCTATTTCAGATTACAAAATCAAATTTCAAGTTGCTAAAATCTTATTGGACAATCAATGGAACAAAGCGAGAAATATATATATATATATATATAGGGATAATTTCAGAAACCTCCCTTGAGGTTTTTAACAATTTCACCTAGTTCCCTTAAGGTTTGAAAAATTACATATATCTCCTCCGAGTTTTACCATTTTCGTAACAAAAACTATTTAATGATCAAAATTTGGAATGAATAACCCAAAATGCCCTCGTGAAATTGTGTGATTCATTTTATCTTCTTATAAAATTATTCAAAAACTACGAACATGCACAAAATCTCAAACTCATTTTCAACCCTTATCTCTACTATTTTAAACCTTTCATATTACCACATTTTAAATTAGTACCATTATCACCATGACCATTACTATCTTCAATCCCTAAATTCTAAATCAATCGAAATTAAAAAAAAATTTGCACTGTTAAACTCAAAAAATTTTAATAACTGCATCAATATAACATCCTATCCCTCAAATATTGGAGTATCAATACCAGTCCTATCCTTTTTAAACCCAATTTACATCTTCTTTTATTCATCTCCAGATCCTCCAAGCAAATCTAAAATTAATTTTTAACATGTTATTATTGTGTTTACGACATGATCGGTTATTTCACGAGATTTTTGTTTACATTAAATGTCTAATTGTGTGAGGCATTCAAGTGAACAAGATTAGGAGTGAATTGTTTAATTGCATGAACAATATTAATATGTTAAGGTAATTATGGTTATTTTGTAGGGTCAAGGGATGTATGTATAATATTGAAAACTTCAAGGGTACTAAGTGAAATTGTCAAAAATCTCGAGGGAGGTTTCTGAAATTATCCCATATATATATATATATATTCTAATTCTACTAGTGATAATTTTTGTAATTAATCCTCATTAAAGTTTAAAGATGATTAAATGTTCCTTGATGTCATGGGCTATGAAAATTTCGAGCAATAAGGGCATTGGCCACAACTAAAAGGAAGAAAACAAAACCCTCAAAGGAGGAAAGAGAAACCTTAATGGAGACAGAAAGATGTCTTGTCAGTTATCAGTGACTCAGCCAATGAGACAAGACCTATCACCGTCGTCTCCCCAAAAATGGAATGAAAGGAGCATTATGAAATCTGGACCGTCCAAAGATTTTCTTGTCCCCTTCCGCCAGCAGAAAGGGAGCAATAAATAAAGATGATTGAAAATACAATACTACTAGATATCTATGAAAGATATGGCATCGGTCCTTCCTATTTTCTTCACCTCACACATGCGGAGCCTTTCCTCTTAGGGTAAACCTCTGACCTTAGAACTCTCCTCTTTTCTGTTCTATCAAATTCCTTCCTATGGTTTGATTTAGATATATATCAGTACAAAAGCACCATTGCCAAGACTTCAACATCATGCAGTAATGGCGTGCACACTTGTATAACAAGGAACCAAGACCAGTCACCGTTTCATTCCAATAAATCGGTCACAATTCCTTTCCTTCTTTTTTTTTTTTTTTGGGTAATAGTAGTATAAATCTGGGTACCTTCGACTCACTCTGGTCGCTACTACGAGATAAAGACATGTTCTGAAACCATAGGTCACGCTTATGAGAATTCTTACAAATTGCTTATTAATATAATCTTCACATCGACAGTAGGATTTGACCGTACAAATTTTTATGAGAGAGTGATTTGTTCTTATCGATTAAGTCAATTTGTATTGGCGTACAATTCCATTTCAGTGTGCTCTGTTGCTAGAACTTTTGAGGAACTCATTTGGAAATTAGATAGCCTATCCATTTACTGTACGCCTAAAGAAACTTGAAACCTTCAATCTTAATATGATTTTTGCTATGATATTGATAATTGGAGTACTTTCACTAGTACAACCTTACACGTAATTTATCGTTTCAATTAGGAATGTTAGTAACAAGTCTCCTGTACCATCAAAATCACCAAGTATTTATTCAGATTGCAATTACTTTTTCATTTTCATACATTGCGTTTGAAAAAAAAGTGTTACAATATAATTTTTTTGTAAACATTTCCAGAAACTCTTAAAAGATACAATTCAAACGGGACTTAAGGTTTTGTTTTGGATTGTATTTTTCTGGATTTTTTGTAGAAAAATTACTGTACTGATTAAATAAATGTGAGATAAAAAGGTGATTGAAAAATGTGTTCATAGAAAACGTAACAATTTTTAAAGAAAAATTGTAATCCAAATACTTTATGACCACAACTATAATGTATGAAATATGTTAGGTAGGAGTCACAATTTTTATTTTTTTTTTTGGTAAAAGGAAAAAGAAAAGGTCATATTTTCAAAGTCTAACAAGAAGAGATGACGGTCTAGATAACCCGTCTTCTCATAATTGGCAAAGAATTACTCAAGTCTTGCCCAGAAAGGGCTGACCCCTGAGTAAACAACGAAGGCTGTTAGTTGTCACCCACCGATCATAAAGGTAAAAGTACATAAGTACCAAAAACGAAAAAGCTAAAATCACTTTCGAGAATATGTGTTCGTAGGAATAAATACCAAGCAGCTTTTATCTTCAGGATAAGATGACCGAGAAGTAAAGCATACTCCTAAAGGCGACTGGAATCGTTTCTTTTTTCTTGTACTGCTAAATACGATGATGTTTACAATTTTATCTTTTTTCCCTTTTCATTTCTCTCCAAGTTTAGCACTTTGCAGGATATTATTGAGAATTTGAATGAATTGCCATGAAGTAATACTGCTGGAGGATGGAACTTGGGCACTAAAATATTCAGCCATTGAGATTGACATGATATATAACTAACATACATTGAATACCGATCAAATCAAAATAAATATTATTGATTAAAGAAAAATTCACGACTTCTTGTTTTACTAAAATAAGCTCTCTAACGAGATTGAAACTTCAAGAATTAGAAGTCTGGAATTCAAACTTTCACTTCTTTCTCCTGCTATGTCTTAAATTCTATACCTGCTGCGTTTTTCTTTAAAAAAAAGAAATAATTATGCTTTATTTGACAAGAACAGGCAAAACTCTGTTCAACTCTACATATCTGTTCCTGCAACAGCAGACATCAACTTGAACGTCATAAACTTGCACTTATGATTCCAAATAATTATGCATGAGACCATCCATTACAACAAAACCTAACACTCACTCACAATTTTAAATGTCGTTATCCTTTCTGTTTTTTTAATGTAAGATATACAATATAATAACAAAAGTAAAGGGGACCCTTGGGCTTGAGCAAGTGGGAAAATGATTGAAGAAGAAGAATTCAATGAAGTGCGATCCATGTAATTTTTAAAATTAGAGGGGTACTAGCTGTAATTAGTGGAAACCACAAGGGAGGCTTCTCAGATTATCCCAAAAATAAATGTACAGGGTGTACTTGTCGGCAGGGGTACGAGGTTATACTGGCCCTGGTTGTCGGGAGTGACGTGGTCGCTTCTTCTCCTTCCGTACCAAAAGTTTTCTTATTGCATTTCCCAGTTTTAGTCATTCTTTTCCTTTGTTTCCCGTACTATCCTTCCTCACCACCCGATGCGTAGTTTGTGTGTGTGTGTATGTTTCTGACGATACAGGGGATATCTGGATTTTCGACCCGACTAATCCCCTGCTGCAGTCCGAAAGAAGGCGCTCCAATTCACTCCGAACATGATAATCATAGGACTCGAACACTAATCAATGTCTTAAAGAAGGATTACATGACCGGTCAAACTACCTTATGGAAGTTGTAGTTTTTGTGTGTTTGCGTGTGTAGATTTGGCTACAATATTTATCAAAAAATCCTACCTCGACTTTTTCCATCAATATGGGATGGGATCCATCTCCTCCAATATTTTTGCAAGTCGCCTACAACCTCCTTCTGTGCTTGTGAAAACCTTATTTCAAAAATCTATATTGAATAATGATAAATAAAACTATTACTGTTATATAATTACATTGTAAATCCCCTTTCATAACTCATAGTTTTTTGTATGAGTGTTTCAATAAATCGATGCAATAACATTGTAAATCGATGCAATAAAATATGAGTCTGATTCTTCTAAATTCTCTCACTTTTTGCTACGCCCTCCATTTGACAAATTCCACGTCTCCAATTTGTCACATTATATCTAATAGTATATTCTTGCGATGTTAAGCAATACACTGACATAGTATCAAATTGGTTTTTTAACTAGAATTTCCAAATTCTTTTAATCATAATACATAATTTCAAGTGCCAATTACAAAAAAAAAAAAAAAAAAAAAAAAAAAGCCATGCAAGCCACGGGGAATAAAGCAAGGAGTAGTGCTTTTTACAAAAATAAAAATAAAAAAAGTTCTTTGCCGGACGTTTATGCTTATTCGTCTTGCACATACCACGAGACTGCTTCATGCTACAAGCTAACAGATTTTGACACTACGTACCATTTTCATCTTATCTTCGGATTCCAATTTTTGTGCTTTTTACAAGAGCATGTCTGGATTCACCACACACACAAAAAGTGAGTACAACATTTAAGAGTTTTCTGTGTTGGTTCGATGTATGGAGGAGAAGGATTCTTGATCCGGGAATCCATTCACAAAGGGGAAAAGGAATTGGGGTGGTGTCAACTGTGCTAGCAAAAACCCTGGTCCTACTTGTTTTCATTGCGGCACACAATCCTTAGTAGGAGGAATGCTCATAATTCACAGCATATGTTTTTTTTTTTTTAATAATTTTTGCAGCATATTCACATAGTTTCTTATTAATATACTGCTATTGGAGTACCAGATACTTAACCCTTTTCAGTCCGTTTCTGTTTCAACTCAAATGTGGGGTATTAAATCTGAGAATGTCTAGTTTTTTTCCACAGAGTTGTAAAGTGTTTGGACTTCACTCACTAACTAGCCTTTATGCTTATTACAAATTATTATTACTCTACATACAGTTGAACTTATAGTTTAAAACTATAATTTCAATTTTATTAGCTTACTATAATAGTTCAGTAACAAACGGAATTGAAAATTTGAATTGAAATTCAAATTTTACATAGTTGTCATTCATCCAACGCTGATAGTGTATGTACACTATCACTGTCAGTCAGTGTAGGAAAGATTTACTCATTGAAATTATACTACAATGTTTATTATGTTGAGGAAAATGAATGATAACACTACAGAATCATTAGAAACTGAAACGGGCAATGAGTGAAAAGAAATTATTTCAGGCATGTCTTAGAAGCAATGGGACTTAATTACGCTAACCCAAGGGCCATGGATAAAATAACAGACAACATCGGAAAATTGATGGTCACGTGTTTTTAATTACTAGGACCAATGGTTTTGCCCATTAAAACAGATTAGTCTTTCCAAGGAAAAATAAAAAAATGTTTTTGCTTGGGGAAGGAAAGTAAGAACTCCAACTAATGCTGCTGGCTAAGCACATTTGGCGACTGGCGAGGGACGGATTGTAGCAGCAGCTGGTAATGGTACCAGTGCCAAATACATCTTGACCCAACTGTCCTCGAAGGCGGTAATTTTGGACTTCTGGAACGGACTAAAGGGCCGAAAGCAAGAACCAATACCTTGTTTAATAAGCAAAAGTCTTGACAGTTTCGGTAAAAAAGAACCAATACCTTGTTTAGACAATTTAAAAATTATATTTTTACCACCTAAACTAAAATTTTCCCTGCTTTTTATAGCCGTCTAAATTAAAACAATTGCACTCAAAAGTCCCAGATCAAACAAAGGAGCAGCAGGAACGGAAAGTATGTTAGAGAGCCAACTCCGCAGCAGTTCATTAGAAATAACAAAGCTTATTTTGTGGTCCGTTACCAGCCAAACTTTTACAGGCTGTACATTTAGGCATCATGAGATTTGCACTCAAGTAGAACATCCAAGCAAAACTGTTCAATTTGGCTAGGCAAAACAACATAGCTGTTCTCTACCAAGTTCATTTACTAGTTTACATTCATGCGTTTACAAATGTACATAGCGAGTACCATAAACTTATCTATGCAAAGCCAATGTAAAATGTTGAAAGCCTAATTTCTATCCTTCACTGAAAATCCAAACCCCAACGAGTATACATACCTTCCACACGCCTCTTCGAAACTTATCTACAAGGTGCTGCGGTCGCAAAGCAACAAGACAATCAAGTATCTCAATCCAGTCAATATGCCAGAGAACTGATGATGCGGCACGTCCAGTGTTGTCTCCCCTTATGCCAGATTTAAGACGTTGCCACGGCTCAAATCGTGCACAAGCGAGAGCTTGAGGGTTGCTTAGTCTGCAAATGTTATTATTTACCCTAAAAGCAATATAGTTTTTTATCTTCTTCTGCTGTAATGCATCCCTCCACCAGAATGATGTATATAATGATGCCGACCACGTGATCCAGTAGTCCTACCGTGCCCTTCCCATGCAT
Source organism: Coffea arabica (assembly GCF_036785885.1). Classification (NCBI taxonomy): domain Eukaryota; kingdom Viridiplantae; phylum Streptophyta; class Magnoliopsida; order Gentianales; family Rubiaceae; genus Coffea; species Coffea arabica. The sequence continues at coordinate 38,156,239 of NC_092327.1, forward strand.
GGCCCCTGTTACCCACTCTGCTTCCTGCACTTTGGGTCCAGCTCAGGGGTTGCATACCCAGCCCATTAAGCTCCTCTTCTTCTCTATCATTGTATTCTAAAACAAGCCGTTTGATGTCTTGTTTCTCTTCAAGCTCAGCAGCTTCCTTCTGTTTTGTGCTCTGCACAAGGGTGCAATCTCGAGGAATCGACATCTGTTTTGTTTGTTGCTTGTTACCCCGCTTCACAAGAACCTTTACTTGAACCTCCTTGTTTCCTCCTGCTGCTTCATCTATTGCCTCATCACCACTTTCTCCTTCAGTACTCTTTCCTAAGTGGTCTTTGGTAGGCCCCTCAAAAACATTCATAGGTATCATCATGTTGAGAGTAGGTCGAGCCCGCAACTCAAGTTTTCTTGAATCCAAGCTCTCCTGCATCCGGTAGCAGGTGTTATCTCGCCAGTATATTAGGCACTCAAATCAAACAGAAAGATCGATAGTCATGAAGCAACTAAATCATCTGCCAAAGCAGAGATGCATGAAAATGGGGAAATATAAAGTCGGAAAAAATCGAAAGGGCTGCAGGTGGACAAAAACCAACCACAAAAAATCTATTTCTATTGTATGCTTTGCTGGATTTTAATAACCATGGACAAGACAAATCATACTATTGAGAGTTCAGAAAGACCAAGATAGTAGGAATGTGAACAAGCTCCAAGAACTTGCCTGCATTATAGCACGGAGTTCTCTGTCAAATTCAGCTGCTTCCTGAGGATCCACTTGTGCAGCAATCTGCCTAACATGCACCTCATCTTCTTCATCAGAAGCAGGACCAACTAAGTCATCATAATCCTCATCAGTCTCGCTCTCCTCATCATGATTCCCTTCATCTGAATCTTCTTCATCATGATGACCCATCCGCTCAGGGGTTCCACTACCAGAATCACTGTCTGTCTCTCCAACAATGTCATCATGCAGTTCACCATTTTCCTCAGTACCATTCGCAATGCTTTGTCCATTTAGAGAAATAACACCAGAACTAGTCCTGCTAGGAGATTTTCCAGTCTCTGAATGCTTGTCAATATTTGCCTTCTCGGTTGCAACAACACGCTCATGCTCCTCAAGTTCAACCAAAGCTGCATTAACTTCCTCGACTGACGAATATCGAGTCATGTTCGGGCGTAATTCAGCAAATAGATCCTGGAGATGCAGCAACTTTTAAGCTCACATTTCATGACACATTAAGACAATAAGGAAATTAAGAATAATTTCCAAAACTGAAGCTAAACCTTTCAAAGGAAATGAATTCAAATTAATAATTTATTTGACAAAAAAGGCAGCATGGAAGAAAACTGATAATAATCAGGTGCAGTTTTCTCATCAAAATCTTCAAATATTCCAAAGCATATAGTTAATTAATGTCGATAATTCCAAATGATACACTCTTTTTCCCCCTGTATATACAATTACTTAATAGTACACTAAATAAGGGTTCAGGTTGCACTGTCTCCTTAATTAACCTTTTCCTTTTAGCAACCAAATGTGATTAACATCCACAGGCACAACCCCCCTTTTCTGAATATTACTTATTTTGGGAAGTTGTAATGCCCCTTTCTGTTTCCTTTCCCTTTGTTGTATATGATTTTCTCTCTCAGTGGGCATATACTTTATTTTGGTGCAGTAAGGGAGTCAGTGTGGAGAACTGAGTTCTGGACAAAACATGGTACGTTTAAAAGAAGGTTCCATAAATATCCATTCCGCTTATGACTGCAGATTGCACATTAAACCACAAGGGATTCATCATTTCAATCTCTAGAACATATTCACTTCAAAGGAAGAAGAGGAAGAAAAAAAATAATTTGGTCATAGTATGCACGGTTCTGTCAGATTATCCTGAAACCCTACATTAAAAGCGAGAGAAAACCATTTGCTCTTACTAACTCTTGATTTATTGCATTCCTCCTAAATCGTGCACCTGCTAAATTCTGGACAGGATAAAGCAATACCTCTTCACTTGAAGTTTTGTTGCGCACCTATTTTGAAACAGAAGGCAAGCAATACCGCATACAATCTTCACATCAGAAAAATTACATCACTTCATAAATCAGTATGTTCATTGCCCATTTTACTAAAATGGACTAGATAATTTCTTCTTGAACGTAAAAAAGAGCCAGACAAATGGTTTGTAGTTAATTACTTGGTTAGGGATTTTTATTAATTAAATTTGTAGAGTAGGAAAATTGCTCAACGTATGCAATAGACTTTATATTCTTTGCTGCAATGCAATAAAGTCTAAAGTAAGTTAGAGAAAAAGATCAGAAGAGGATTCCTGCATCTAAATTGAAAAGCTAACCTAATTAATAAATGAGAATACATATCTGCAATACTAACCTGCAAGTCAAATTCAATATCCAGTGGTAATGCACCTTTGCACAGAATGTATCTCTGGAAATGGATTAAGAATCGATCAAGTTTTCTCTTTGATGAACCTCGATCAAAATAATGCCCACAAGTTTCAAGAAGTGTGATGACCATCCTGATGCGAAAGCAGTCCTCTGGTGGATCCAATGTATCTTGCTGTTTGCATAGAGCAAAGGTTGTTAACCAGATTGAAACCTCTAAAAAGGTCTCAACAAAATGGTAAAGCAAGCAGCAAATTGTCTAAACTCCAAAGAAAACCAAAAAATTCATATCCTAGATCATTACCCTTATTTTTCCATGGATGGTATGCCAGCACTTAATGAAATACTCTAAATCTACTGCATTCTGCTTTTAGGCATGCACAAATAAACATATAAAATTAATCCTACCAACTGAAAATTCTGTTCAGTTTAATATCCAAGCAGACAACAAATGCGTTCCCAAACCATAATTTCCACTCCATGACTCATGCAACTAACTATTGGTTTCAATTTGCCCAAAGTTTTGAGAGAGAGAGGTGTGATTACATAAACCTTCCAGAGATCCCCAAGCACAGTCATAACATCAAGGTGCTTAGCGAGCGGGAACAGGACAGAAGACATTGAGGCATAAAAGAACACAATGATATAGGGCAAAGGGACCTAACATTTGGCAACTGAAATAAAATTGCCTTAGCAGCTTCTAGACAAGGTACTAGATGTCACATCATGGTAAGAAAAGTTGCATTTCTGAACACAGGGCATAGCATGGAGTCATTGACGTGGTCAACAATGTGCTAATTCACTCCAAGCAAGCATCTGCCATATATGATTAAATTTTCCGAAACAGATAGTCACCAAACTAGTAACAATCTTACCTCTGCTGTCCCATGACCAAAAACCAGTATCAGGTATAGAGTATCAAAAATAACAGATGAATCCACAAGTTCATAGTTGTACAATTCTCCCAGAAAACGCATGTCGGCAATACGCCTTTGCTGCATCCCATAATCGTTCAACTCTAACCCAAGTCTGATTTCCTCCAAAACCTAGAAGGAAACAAGGTTCCCAGAATCATATCCTCGGACAAACAATAGAACTTTTGGACACATAAACTTCCATCCAGTATTTTATACAGCTATGAACTCAATTGGACAAGCTGACAAAAGTCATTAGCGAATTTTCTCACATAGCACAGAAGTGCAATTTCTTCAAGGTTGTTAAACCAATGTAGTGCCTCCTTTCAAAAATTTAAAGAAGAGTTGCACATAACAAATACTCTAGGGCTGAGAATTTTGTGGGTTCTCTGTTTACTATCTAAGGTGATATTTCAAATTAATATTATCCAGCAAAATCTTTTAATTGCAACCCTTCCCTAAACTCCCAATCCTGTTCCTCTTCCAACCTTCAAAGCCAACACCAGTCTAGCATCTTTTTTAATCCTCCCCAGAAGAATTGTGATAAGAGTTGTATATGTGATTTGGTCTGTGTTTCATTTCTTAATGGGCTTATGTTGGTGGGTTGATTTAGATTTTCTAGTTTGTTTGGTTTGCTGTATTCTATGTTGATGGTTATGAGCTTAGTCTGGCTGTTTGGTTCATTGTGGTCTTTGATAATGGCACCATAGCAGTATTGGACGGTGGTGGTGTTGGTGGTTGAAATTTGTAAAAATCAACATAAACTTTGCAGGGTTATCTATCACCAATGTTCAGCCTACCAAATTATGAGAATTCACTGATGTGCTAATAGTTCTAGCTGGAGCAATATAGTGCAACAATTCATAATTTGAGGTGCAAGTCACAAATCTATAATAGGTCAAGATGTATTTTGCAATTAACCATCAAAATTTACAGTTAGAAGAACAAACCACAACAAACCTCATCAACAACAGCAACAGCAAAGTCATCATGATAACGACTCAAGCCAGCAGTAAGTGATGCAATCAGGTGAATCTGACCAAATTTTCCCTTGTGAACCTTCATAAAACACTTCAAAAGGTAAGGATCACATTCACTCCAAGGTAGTTTCCGAAGTTGTCTCAGCACGCGCTCAATTGAAGATTTATCAAGATCTGAGAAAAGCAATTTCCTGATATACTGCACAGTCCAGTGGAATTCAGATCAGTAAAGGTTATCTACTCTGATAATAAGAAAATAACAATAAACAAATCTGATCAGATAACAAAACATAACAATCAACACATCTAATCAGATATAAGACAATAACAACACACAAGAGAACTTAGATGGCACCTGATGCAGGGGTGGACGAACTTTAGAAACTCGAGCAGATCTTTCTGGTGGCTTACACAAATAATATGCATTCTCCACCAAGGTGCTATGGCGAGGATCCAAATTTTTTACATTCTTCAAACGCATTAATATCTCCAACATGTTAGCCATGCGCAGGGTAGTCTCAGGAGAACGATAAAGGAAACGACCACACGTCTCAAGAAGATTGCACGCAACATCAATGTTGTGATGACTGAAATCATCTAAACAAGCCTGGCCAACACAGAGGTAAAAGCAGCTGTGATAAGAATCAAGTAAGTCCCTTCAATCTAGAGAAATAGTTAGTTGTCAACCTCCAAACTAATTGACACTTCAAACCATGGCAAACATGTCGAGCAAAAAATTGACCATTTCCTTAGAAAACAGGTGGGAAATGAAGCAATGGATAGCATTTTTAGTACATTTGAATAAGAAATGTCAGCAAATAACACAGGCACTCACAAGTGAAAAGCCAGGTTAGGTGCAGTTGACTACTGCAGAAGTGGCTCAGATTTATATCTGTATGGAAGGAATATATAACATTATACACCCTTTTTACCTTTAAGCAGCTGAAAACAAGCCCAGCTGGCGCAATTTTGAATTTGCAGAGTTCTCCAATAAAACGGATATTCCGGATTTTAGTTTCAATGTTCATTTGATCCTGCAAAATAAGAATGGTGCAGAGTATGAATAACATGCACCGTGGCAATCTACAGAGAAGCAAATTCTTAGCTGCTACACCATGCCCCTAAACTACAAAAAGGTTCAATTCCTCAAAGCAGTAAATGTTACTCTGCTAGACCTTCTTATTGATCAAAAAGTTGAATTCTTCCTCCAACAACTGTAAAAGCATAGAAGACACATCCTTCATACATGTTGACAGGGTGGCAACCATGCGAGAATAATATGGCAACAACTCTAGTGATGTCCTGGGCACATTGAACAAAGCCCTGACAAGCTTTTTCCTATTAGACTTCGAATTTAAATAGCAAAATTCCACCTGAAATCAAGCATCAGACACTAATCAAAATGAATCTTTAGTTGCAAAATAAGTTTCATAAACGAGAAGTGATTAACAAGAAAGAAAAATCAAGTGAATGATATTTACAGTCAACTGGTCAATCAAGTCACGGCTCACACAACCAGGGAGTCTCTGCAGCAGCGCATCCAGACTTGTCCCTTCAAGACCTTTAACTTTCTCCTTGTCGCTTTCTCCTTTTCTCTCAGCATCCTTTTCTTTTCCTTTATCTTTTTCAATTTCTTTACTCTTTTCTTTATCCCTTTCATCTTTATCCTTCACTTTCTCACCTTTGTCTTCCTGGGAAGATCCAGAATCCAAAGAAACATCTGCCAGTTCTCGCGTTATCTGACATTGGTCAGCTTCAGCAGCCAAATCCTGAAATATCTTCATGTGAGTAGATAAACCAATATACGAAGTATGCCAATTTTACAAAGCAGATGGATAAATTGCCAAAGTTTTAACCAAGAAAGATCATCACAAACATTGCCCAAGTCTGAAACTAAATAATGGAAATTCACTCGTCATAGATCAATGAGAAAAATTACGGTACAGTGTCCTATGTTCCCTCCTATGCATCTCCATGTAGATACTGCCAAATTATAAAACCTTTGTGCCACCCCATGTTGTCCACATTATCCAAAGTCCATGCTTAAGCAATCTGTATGTCCAGTTTCAAACTAAAATTTGTACCAAAGCAAAAGCGGATTTTGCTTAAAATTTGTACCAAGAGCAAGACATTTTGTCCGCAACAAGAAATCCATTATCTGACACTATCATGCAAGCCTGATGGACAAACTAAAAGGTCAAAAGCCTTCTTACAGTTGATTGGTCTTGCGTCTTAGGAGATTGCTCATTCAATTTTGGTTCTGCTTCTCCCAACAATACAGCTGGAACAAATGCTCTGGAAAAAAATATAAAAATATCCAGATCACTATAGGTTTCAGTTCTAACTTCTCCGTTGGGCAACAATCACAAGAAATCCTGTGTAAATGGTCAACAAATCACCTGAGATCTGGTAAGCACTCATAGAAAGCCTTTGTATCTTCATCGTCCCAGAGAGCTTCAAGGACAGGACTATCTTTACCAGCACTTTGAGATGACAAATCCTCCCCTGAACTCATCCTAGTTGTATGACCATCCTCAGGCATCACAGGAGGTTGCATATCCAATGATTCTGCTAAACTGTTGCCCAAAGTACAACAAGAAAGGCTTACAAAAAAAAAAAAGTACACAATGTAGAACATATCCACAAAGCACAAACCTTGAGAACGCCATGCACAGTATATAATATATGTAAAGAGGCAAGAAATGAAACAATATGCAGGAAACACCATTCATGCTAAATAAATGAATTCAGACCATGAACCAAAAGAGGAAAAAGTTCCTGCTGACTTAAATATTAACAAATCCATAACCTGGGTAAAACTAAACCTTAATGGTAAAAATGAGAGTTTTACGTGAATGTCACAACAAATGAGTAGTTGAGATTGAACTCTATATGCAGATGAGGAAATACTGCTTGGTTGAACTGATCCTTACAAGAGCAGAATAAAGTTAGGATTGGATGCGTATTCTAAAACACCATTGTCATGCTTCACTTCTACATTTATCCACAACTCCAAATCTTTCCAACCATAGAAGCATTAAAAACACAGACAAACAAGTGAACTGGGGACCCACCCAGTTCAAACCAATGGGCTTTGATGTCAGCTATGAATGTCAATAAATTGAATCATTTAAATTTCATTGTCTCTTTTCCATATCCCCCTCAGAAGCTTTCATAGGGCATAAAAATATAAGGGATCACATTGATGGTTGACTGAAATTTGTTTTGCAAACAAGTCCTTGTTTTAAATGTCTTACGTCGTAACTTCTCATAGTAACATCAAGGGATAAAGACAGAAAAGGGAAAAAATACAAGAAGGTTAGGTGATGGATATTTAGTTTTCCTTGATCAAATCAGATACTAAGTTTGTTACTAATATCAGCCAAGATGCAACAATCGGAAATGGTTCATCTCCTAAGCAATTGAAGATATCACAAATGTTCAATATAGGAAGGTTCAATTGAGTTCACAATTGTAACACCTCTATCTTTCATACTGTGGAGGTCTCTGTCATGACAATTCCGAAACATCCAGCTTAGAACTCATTTAGTTCTAGATACATATATACTAAGAAAAAGAACTTGATCCTTTGTCAAGTAAGAAGATCAGTTAGATACTGAATTGTCGGAGGGACTCAGCAGTGTTTATCATTTCGCTTAAGCAAATTAATCATGAGAAAGATCTCTTAACAACTTGAGGAAGATTGGGGATTTTCCACGCTTAGAAAGGTATAGGTTTGACATCAATTTGACATATACAACTCTTGAAATACTATAAGGACAACAAAACTACAAAAAAATTCTCTCCTAATTCCTTGTAGTTTATTCCAATATCTGTTTACCCCTATACATGAACACAAAAATCAAATATAAAATTTCAAAAACATTTCTGGAAAGATAAATCAAGAGTCAAACTTACGCAGAGATGCCACGGTATAGATTGTCATATGATTTTCGCAGTTTTTCGTATGAAGAGGCATTTTCGTCACTAAGTTCACCTTTAGCATTTATGATCTTTGCATTCTCATGCTCCATTTGGCGAAGTGACTACAAATTTGAGGTGAATTCCATCAGTGACAACAAATCATCTGAACTAAAACAACCAGATGCTTCACCCAAGGAAACAGGAAAGCGAAGGCCCTAATGTTCCCCTATATAATTTATATACTGGAGAATGAGGTCCAAGCACAATTGTCAAAATCTGCATTTTAAAGGTAAAGAGTTATTACCACATGCTCTGATTGAAGTAGTTCAACAGCAGCATCATAATATGTTTGAAATGCCTTCCTAAAGAACCTTTTCTGTTCTGCCATCACATTGAGGCTCTTAAAAAACTGCACAAAAGATCAGAAATATCATATAAGGATAGACTTATATACTCAGAATCAAAATAAATGGAAATTGAACCAAATGATAGCGTCCAGATTGCATAACTTGAACAATCATGAGAGAATATTTTCCTATAATTGAATTGCTATTTTAGTTTAAAAATACCAACATCATATGAACACCAGTAACTGAAAACCCCATCTGACAAAACTTATAATCATGTAACAGATTCCATGTATGTATGTCCATGTAAGGAGCACAAGATACCTATTTCCACATTATTCATCACGCTGCAAAAATGGATCACCAACCCCTGTTAAAGAATCCTAACACATATTACTTGACCCTCCCATAAGAATATAGTCTTCATTGCAAATGTAATACAAATAGTAAAATGAATTAAACTAGGTGTCTGTCCAACTTATAATGCAGTAGACAACAGACACAGATTAGAAAAGTCTAATTACCAGCAAACTCTTTAAGTTCTTGATCATCTGAAGCTCATGCAAATCATTTCAAAAGCCATAAAATCTAATGATTATTTTTTACTGAAGTGTCGGTGTAAAGGCATTTTACACTAATAGGCTTGGATGCATGCTACATGTGCAAAAACAGAATCTCAAATTTGAATAAAGGTAGCGTGTCATACATCCAGACCAGGTAAGCGTTAAAAAGGTCCTTACATTGACAGAGTAGAAAAAATAAATCCAAAAGCCAATATGCAAAACTCTGATTACATTAACTTCAAGAGAGGAAAATATGACAGGAAAGTAGCCAAAACTTGCATAGAAACAGGAAAAAAAAAACTGCATGGACAGTAAAATTTGCAAAGACTGATATCCTACGAGTATAAAGAAACAAGCAGATGTTAATTTGGATGTACACATTTAAAAGAAGCAAAAGAGGGCTTTCATTTGTTGAACAGTGAGATAAATATCCATGAGATTGTTGGTGAAACCTTCCATTTGATAGTTAAGAAGAATAAAGAACTGATGCACAATTAATGAAGCACAAGGTCACAGATATATAGTGTCAAAGCAGTCATACCTCTTCAAGAACATCTTGTCCAGTCTGCGGAAGCCCAAGGAGATACCTTCCTTGTCGAGCAAAACTAGCAAGAAGGGACAGATTTGTCTGTGTTGCATCACGGTCCTTCAAATGCTCTAGGCTAGTGAGATCCTTAATAATGTTAACAAAGATGCCACTATCATCTATGACTCCGACAAAGTAAAGCTCCAGTAGAAGTTTTAAAGTACTACGTTTCTTCATGGCCTTCAAATTCCTGTCTGCCTCTGGGTCTTCACCAGATTTACCAGGAAAAAAGGTTTTCATGAGACCTTGAACCAGACTTGGTGAGAAGTCTTTGTATCTCTGATGAAGCAAAGAACAGATCTGTGCAACAAATTGGATCTCAGAGGGGAGGGAAAAGAAGGGGAAAGAACATCTACAGAAGTGCGTATTAGTAACAAGTATTTTTGTCATAGCAAAAAGATAACTCATGGTCCACAACCGGTTGTGTTACTGTAAATAACAAGTCATCAAATAAAAAGCTGTAGCAGAAACCACATAAGAAAACAAGCCAATCTACTAGAAATTCAGAACCAGTGTAACAAAAGGAGAGAAAAAGAATAAGAAGCAAATGATTCCAAAGGCTGCATCTCAGACAGGTCAATAATCAACAAAAAGCAACCAATGCACAATCCAGATATGCCACATATTAACATCATAATAGTGCAAGACTGAAGAACCACTGAACTGTATTACAACCTCAGCAAATACAAGACTACATTGTCTCTCAAACGAATCCTTGCCCTTGGCATAAATGAGTAAAACTACCATATAACTAACATAACCTTGCATCTGCAATTTAAAGCAGTGAAATCTACAAAATTGTAGAACTTCAAGAAGCCAATAAGACTGATAATTTCATTAAAATTAAGTTAGCAAAATATTCAATATTGCAATAGAGTATCTTTAGTATTTCTCAGAAACTCATAACTAAAGGAATGATACACCAACAAACACAATTGCCAGAGAAGGAAAACAGAAAACAGTACAAAGAGCAATTCAATTGAGTTTGTGCCAATGCACATTGGGGATAAGAGAAGGTATTAAACAGGAAATGCACTATGTTAATAACAAGACTAGCGACAGAACTTTTTGATTGTATAGAAGAAGCTATTGTGCTATCCTTCCATCTCAGAACATCTATGCTGATACATGATAGGCCAGCACTGAAGTGTAACGGTAGCCCATTATGAAGCTTAACTTATCAGGATGCATAATTTTAATACAAAAGACACAAGCTCAAAACAAAGTTGGCCAATTTATTGTATGCACAGTCAATTAGATAGGAAGGATAGTCACCTGAACAGCAGCTTGAATGTCTGCAGATCTAAGTTTTGCATCACAAATAGCTGCCACTGCTTCACTGACAAATTTGCTTAAGTTAACACTCCGCAAATCTTCCATCAATCCTTCTCGCTGCTCTTCATTAATTTGCTTAAGTTTTTTAATAACAGCTGTGTTGCGTTTAATGCTGGAATCCAATGTTCTAAGAAAACCTGAGTCTGCAATAAAAAGTCATTCACCCAAAACCCAGGCAAGAGAAATTATATCTTAATTTCAAACATGCTTTGTAAATCATAAATGCTACACCTATAAAAGCATCAGAGAGAAACTACTCACCAGGTCTTTCAGGGTTCATGTTACTCTGACGAAGTGCCATTTTAGCTTCTACAGACTTCTTAAATTCCTCAGAACGAGCAACGGATTCCTGAACCAGATACTGTATGTTAGAAAATAAAAGGAAAGGTTCTTCAATCTTAAAATTGTAGAAATTATCAAGTTTAACATCATTTCTGCCTCTAATAATAGAATGATCCTTGTCATACACTTTAAAAAGAAAAATCCAAGAATTGTTAATTGACTATATCAAGAAATTAGAAGTAAGAAAAGGCTTTAGCACAGTGCCTGCAACTAAAATCAAAATGCATAGAAAGAATAAAGAAACAAAAGACTATCAGATCACCTCATCATCATGTTTTTCATGGTGTTCACCTCCAGAACGAGGTTCATCCTCAGGGTGTTCCATGCTGCTGTTTATAGTTGTACGTAAAAACCTACTAAAAGGAAAAAAAAAACTAACACTTCTTATACTCAAGAGATGATAGAAACAATGAAAAGAAAAGGAGAAAAGGAAAATACAGCAATAAAAGTGAAAACCTCACTTTCATGGTAAACAACAATTTAGATGAAATGATAGTTGAGGAGATAGTTTATCAGTGTACTTTTTTTCTTTTTGCTCCACCCAGAAAAACATATCACGTTGTCCCTTCAACGAAGAGATGTCCCCAACATGCATTGGGACATCAAATACAGCTTATTACAAGTTAAAAAGCGCTCATGATACAAGTTATTCAGCAAGAGTATGAAAGAGAACATATTTCTTTCATTTTCCTTCACCTGCCTCTAAACGTGAACAAAAACATTTCATTCACCTTCATATATTGAAAAAAAGTGACATTTATTATCGAGAATTTTCCAACTTGTACATAGCACTAAATTGCCACTCCACAAAAACTAAATTCCTATCGTTTCCGGAAAAAAAAAAAGAGAAAGCTAATACTAAAACCCTAACCCTCAATGATTTTATGTAGCAGAAAATTTCAACAAAAAACAAAAAGAAAACAGTGCGAAAATTAATCTAAGAAGGAGGAAATTTGGTAACAAACTCAAGGACGAAGAAATGGAGGATGGTACGGTAGGGTTTAGCGATTACCTTCGTTAATCGATCGGAAAATTTCAACAGGGAAATGTGGATTGTCTGAATTTGGCCTAGTGCCAGTGAATTTGTAGGAGTACGATGAAGAAATCGTTGGATTTTGTAGCGAGGAAAAGTGAAAGAAACAAACCCAGAAGTAAGGAGAAAGTCGGAGCGAGTGATCACGAGTTTTGTCAAAACAAGGAAAAGAGAAAAAGCGAGAAATTGCCAGTTGCCACGTTGGCCGTGTACTCTAATGTGCTTAGACAGTAGACACGTTAATTTTTGCACATTCTTCCCTGAAAATTGCAATTTTCAATTTTTTTTTTCCATTTTTAGGTGTGGAGTTAAACTTTTTTTTTTTGGTGAATAGTTGAATTTTTTTTCGGATAAATGTCAGAACCTCCTATTTACTATCGCTTTCATCTTACCAGCCAATCTAATCCAACCCTCTTATGTGGTAAGAATCTAAATTGCTCATGTAATTTTTTTTTTGGGTAAGATTTGAAGATAAATTGTACGAAAAGAGAATATTTTTTTCTTTTTTCTTTCTAATAAGAAAAAGAACACTTGTGATAAAAATCTCTTATAGTCTCTGAACTTTATATATTTTAGATGATATTTGGTTGAATTGGTATGCAAAATTCTTTATAGTTTAAACTAATGAAAAATAGAGAAAATGGAAGATACTTCTTCTTTTGTTACGTATATTTTGTTAAAAAGCAAAATAAATGCAGTGTATAAAAATAGGTGAAGTGTATTGTACATTCTAATTCTATTTTCTAGATTACTTTTAAACAAGCTGAATTTCGCTTATTGGTTAAACTCTCAAGAATTTACATGAAAAAAATAAGAGTAAATTTTATATACATTGATAGTATATACACGGTTGGATGTACGATACATATGTAAAATTTGAGTTTCAAATTCAAATTCGAATTATGTGTCATATATTCAATGGTGAAAGTGTATACACTGTCAGTACGTAGAAAATTAATCCAAAAAATAAACTCCTAAGAATGAGTGAAATGTGGATAAAATACAAAAGGGATGATTTCACAAACCTCCCATGAGGTTTCTAATAATTACATAGAGCTCTCATTAGGTTTTAAAAATTACATATACCTCATCTACTTTTATTGTTTAGGGATAATTTCCGAAACCTCCCTTGAGATTTCTGATAATTTCATTGAACTCCCCTAAGATTTGGAAAATTATACTTACCTCCCTTGATTTGATAGTTTTAGTTACAAAATTTTAAAATAATATTGATTTAGACCATTTTTTAGATGAATACCAAAAAATGCCCTTGTGGAATGAGTTTTAATTTAGAGAAAATGCAATTTTGGTACCCAAACTTTAACACATGAGCAGTTTTAATTCCCAAATTTTGGACAAAAACAAATCTAGTACCCAAATTTTCAACTATTGAGCACATTTAGTACCCTTGACGGATTTGTCCCAAATTACTACCTAAAAAAATTATGTCATAGTCATATGTCTGGCAACTATTGTATAAAAAATGCCAAAAAAATGTAAAATTTTCTTCTGACACTAAGTTATCACGTAAAATATCCTTTTGATACTAGGTACTAAGTTTAAGGACTAATAATTTTATCAATTAAAATATTCTTCTGACACTAAGTACTAAGTTTAAGAACTAATAATTTTATCAAAAGGATATTTTACATTTTTTGGCAATTTTTTATTAATAGTTGCTAGACATGTGACTATCACGTGACTCTTTCACGTAGGAATTTGGAAAAAAACCATCAAGAGTACTAAATGTGCTCAAAAGTTGAAAGTTTGGGTATCAAATTATTTTCGTCCAAAGTTTGAGAACTAAAAATGCTCATCTGTCAAAGTTTGGGTATTAAAACTGCATCTTTTTCTTTAATTTATTTCCCTATACAGTTATAAGATTATTTAGTATAATTATAAGGAAAAAGTGCCAAATTTTTCATGTCCATATTTACTATTTGATAAATAATTATAATAATAAATTTATTACTATGATATGATATTTTTGATGGTATTTTATTATGGATTTAGATTTATAAAATAGAAAAAAATGTTGAAATAATTCATTTAAAGTTTATAAATTTTTGGAGTAGTGGGATTATCATAAATTAGTAGTGCTTTTGGGCCATTTCTTTTTTAGTTATTGTTAATTTTAATACCAAAAAAATAGAAAACAAAGATCAGCAAAAACATTGGATTACATATAAAATTAACTCATCAAAAAATCACTAGTTCAATATTTGGTTATAATTGAAACCTAGAGGCAATAGTAGTAGTTCTACAGTTTTATTGGCGAAAATTTTTTAAAAAGGAATAAGAAGGAAAAAATGAAAAAATAATTTTAAAACTCATTCTAAATATAAGCATACCAAATAAGAGAATTTTATTAAAATATTTAAGGGTAAAATTAGTATTTTAAATGACAAGGGAGGTATATGTAATTTTTCAAATCTCAGGGAAGCTCAGTGAAATTGTTAAAAACCTCAAGGGAGGTTTCTGAAATTATCCCTAAATGTAAAGGTGTTTAAGTGCGACTAATTCCAAAGTAAATTGGTAATTCAGACAACAATTTCGCCTACCGGATCTTGGACTCTTAGTTGAAGTAGGGAAATTAAAGTGGCTATCAAGAAGAAATTGAGGGAAGAAAGGTTAGGCTTGTTTAATAACTCAATTCGACACTTAAATTTAATGAATTTAGATTTTAACACGCACAGATGCATTTAATAACAAAAAATAGAACATTGGCATTAATTAAGTGACACTGAATTTTCTAAACAAATACCATAAAAAGTGATAAATTATTCACTTATTACTTAATGCAATATACACTCAAATGTATCATACTTTTAGTACTTAATAATTCAGTAATTTAACGGATTCAGATTTCGAATTTTAGTTTTTAGATTTCAGTTTTATTGAATGCATTAGTGTTTATGCGATCCACCATATAATTATTGGTTTACGAATGTATATAGGACTTATATACAGTAATTAAGTACTCCTGTCTTTTTGCAGTATTGGCCTTGGATAGATTCATAGGCATATGTCCCTGAAAAGAAAAGAAAAAATACCAGAGAAACATGAAGGAACCTCGAATTGAACGTCACTTCATTTTTAAGCGCTTTCATCAATATTTTTTTTGAGACTTCTCGTGCCATTTCTCCGATTGGCTTGCTTCGAACATTTCCTGGCTATTGATTCAGAGTCACTTTCACCGATAAAATCGACCATTCATTCAATTAGTAGGGTTCTTGATGGTGTCTCTTTTGACATTCATTACTGGGGCAAATATGATTACCACAAGAACAACAGGGAGCATATATGGTACTTTGCAGCACTCTAGCTATATGGCCTAACATTCATCTTTCGTTGTTCCGGCCGGCGGAGTTATTCCCGACTAGGGTTAGATCAACATGCCATGCATGCATGCACTAAAATGCTGCATCTGGGAAGTGGGGTGATGATCCGTGCATTTGCAGTGGATGCAAAGGTACATGCAAGATGTCAAGTTTGACAAAACTGAGAGAGCTATACGTGATAATTTTGGCCTTGACAGCTACATATGCATGGGAGATCAGATCACTAGAAGAAATATGATGAGGCAGAGATGTTGGCCAAAATCATGAGATTCAAAAGATTGATGAACCCTCCATAACTCGCCGGCCGGAAGCCAGATGGGAGTGAGACAGCTGGTTCATCAGCAAATAGCCACAAAAAGTTTAGTCAGTAAGACTATCAATTGGATATCGTTTGATACATTAGTCCATGATCCATCTTACTGTAAAATGTAAACTAGAGATCTTGCTCCAACCAGGGAGATGGTGAATAGGAAGTCTTCACACCGCCGTCCAACTTTCCTTGGATGGATCGACTCCCGTCCAACTTTCCACTGTTCCCGGTACATCTACACAAGTTTCGCGCTACAGCACTGATAGGCATGAAGCACTTGAAAGCCAGCAATATTTCGCGCTAAAACCAAGCAAACATTATATATAGACGGTGGCAGCTCAAGCAAAATCCTTCTCCTTTTCCGCAGCAAAGGACCATTATCTACCTGAGAGAGCTTCTCACTCCATATATACCTGCCTCTAGACGGACCCCCGGAGCATGAACTAAGATTTTCATTCAAGTTGCAACTGAAAAATTAAGTACACCGAGTCCAATTACTCACCGCTCACTGATTTCAAAAATACATGAAACACAGTAGTGTGATAGGTTCAGTGATACAAAAATTAAGTAAATATTGGATATCAGATCCCATTGCTTATCTAGATTTTCTCAAAAAAGATTGATGTTACTTATTTGAGGGCAGCATTTTTTTTTCATTACATATCAATTTGAAGAATTTGATGCTAAAGAGAAATTTGGATCATTACGTTTTATATGGAGAAAAGGGATTTGAAGCATACTTCCTGGTAAGTTAGAATTTCGACAGCCCCGAGCCAAAAAGTTATGGGAACCACAGTTTGATGCAGCCATGCAGGTGGCTTTAACCAAGAAAAAACTTGGGGACAATTCCTGGAAAGCTCCTAAATAACAAAATAAAGAAAGGTGGAGGCATCCATTGAAATATTACGTTGTGTCGTCCAAAAGTCTACTCCCTAAAGTAACAATAAACCCGAATTGTTGAGATCAGCAGAAGTTGTCGGTCCAAGTCATCCATAGATGTTTCCAAGGCCAAGAACAATATGCAAACAGTTTGGAGTAATATTATAATTAAACTTGGAATTTAGTTAGCCGGAAAAGGACATGCAATTTTGGCATAAACGTCTGTTTCTGTTGATTGAGAAGAAAAAAGATGGTCCAATGTTAAAAAAATTAAACATTTTACACTTGGGCATTAATAACCTCCAGCTAGATTTACTTGTAAATTTTGATCTCCTCTAGAAAATTTTCTAGCTTTTGTGCGCAAAGAAAGTTTGCCTGGGTACTTTCTTCTTGTTTTGCAACATAATTCGTGATCCTAGGAGCGTACTTTCTTCTTGTTTTTGCCTGCGTACTATAAGGAAGAAGTGAAGCTCGAATAACATCAATGTGCTATAAAAAGTGAAACCCTTTTTTAATTTATTTTCATAACAAAGAAAAAGGGTTAGAAATCACAGCATTTCTTAATTACTTGATAATCTTGTTGACACAAGATGCTATAAGTTGCGCTTTAGAAATGAAAGATGAGTTTAAGATGCAGGAAGTACAATCATGTCGTGTGTACATCACAATGAAGGTACATTTTTGATAAGTTATGAACTTAATATATTCGTTAATTTACTTAAGTCCTTTTTTTCCGTCAATATACTCTACTTTAGAATGTTATGGACTCGGATTAGGGTTCTAATGAAATTTACGGACTCACAAATATGTTTTAGAAGACTTTTCGCAAAAAAAAGGCCAAAATTTAGCGTTCAACTAGCTCAAATTTAGATCAAGGTTTGATTTTGTTTTGGTTCTTGGGTAAGTAAGAATATGTTAATACTCAAAGGAAAGTAGAACTTACACGGGCAAGTCCAGTAAATCACTATAGTAACACAAAATGCTAATAATAATAAAACCCAAGACCTGCTACACTCCTCCACTGTAGTAGCTACGTAGGAGGCATAGCAAGAGAACAGCTACAGAGACAGTAGCAAACTTTACCTCTATGCTCGGCGACCAGAATGACAGAGTTTACATTGTTGTATCTGCAATAATACTACTAATATTTTAAGGGTAAAAAATAAAAAAGCCCCCTGTGGTAAACCTAATATACAGAAAAGCCCTCCGTGGTTTCAAAATATACAACACGACTCCTCATACTTTGAACTAAATTGTAAAGGTGACGGAATCCGTTAAACTTAACGGAAATGGTCAAAATGACCAAAATACCCTGATATAATTAAGCAAAAGACAGCTCAAAAAAATCATTTGTTTTATTTTCTAAATAGAGGGAATTGAGGGTTAAGGGGTAGAATTGGTAAATTTGATAAAAAATAGGTATAAAAAAATTTTTTTAGGTTCCAATAAGTCATTTCCGTTAAGTTTAACGGATTCCGTCACTTTTACAATTTAGTTCAAAGCATGAGATGTCGTATTGTATATTTTGAAACTATAGGGGGCTTTTCTGTGTATTAGGCTTAACACAGGGGGCTTTTTTGTTTTTAACCCATATTTTAAAGAAGCCAAATATTGTACTACGATGACATTGGCCTTGTGATATGTCACAGTTGTTCAATTTTATAGTATTGTTTTTTTGTTATCTGGGAAAAATTTTCTAGTGTAGTATATCTTTACCTATCTATGTTAGACATATAATATCCTAGGGAAGCATAAAGCATATCCCTGAGACAAACAAAGCGAAAGCGAAACAACCAAGAATTGGACTGTCAAAAGAAATTGTTTGGAAGCCCGCCCCGTACTACTGCATGACATGCATAAACAAGCCCTTTGTCCATTTCTTGTTCCTAGTCTTTAACGTCCTTGGCTTTAGTTACATTTCTTGATGTCAAATTTCATTATTCCAATGTACATTTCACTATATATAGTGTGCGAAACTGCTGGACAGAAGACACCAAGTATACCTCAAAAGAGTTAACCAGGAAAAAGGCCACCCATTGCCAAAGATGTCCTCAAACAACCTGGCGGTGCTCAGTGCTCTCGATGGTGCACGTACCCAGTTGTACCATTTCAAGGCGATCGTGATCGCCGGGATGGGGTTTTTCACCGATGCATATGACCTCTTTTGCATCTCCACCATCTCCAAACTCTTAGGCCGTATATATTACACTGATCTGTCCAGTCCTAAGCCTGGAAAGCTTCCTCATGTAGTGAACAATTGGGTTACTGGAGTGGCCTTAGTTGGTACCCTAACCGGCCAGTTAGTCTTCGGATGGCTGGGAGATAAGCTAGGGCGCAAGAAAGTTTATGGCCTCACTCTCCTTCTCATGGTCGTTTGTGCTATTTGCTCAGGTTTGTCTTTCGGAAGCAGCCATAGAGCTGTCATGGGAACCCTATGTTTCTTCCGCTTCTGGCTGGGTTTTGGCATTGGCGGAGACTACCCTCTTTCAGCTACTATCATGTCTGAATATGCAAACAAGAGAACTCGTGGGGCATTCATTGCTGCAGTGTTTGCTATGCAAGGAGTTGGTATCATTTTCGCAGGCCTCGTTTCAATGATTCTTTCCAAAATTTTCCTCAAATCGTACGGCGGTCCATCATACAAAGCGGACCACAAATTCTCCACTGAACCAGAGGCAGATTACGTATGGCGAATTGTTTTGATGCTAGGGGCTCTTCCCGCAGTTCTCACATTCTACTGGAGAATGAAGATGCCAGAAACAGCTCGTTATACTGCCATCATAGAGGGAAATGCTAAACAAGCTGCTGCAGACATGGGTGGAGTTTTAGACGTTGAGATTCAAGCTGATCAAGACAAGTTAACACAATTCAGGTCTGCCAACGAGTACAAATTGTGGTCAATGGAGTTTTTCCAGCGCCATGGACGTCACCTGATTGGCACGATGACTACGTGGTTCCTTCTAGATATTGCATTTTACAGCCAAAACCTAACACAAAAAGACATTTTTCCTACCATGGGACTTACAAGCGCTGCAGCTGATGTGAGTGCTTTGAAGGAAATGTTTGAGACTTCACGCGCCATGTTCTTAATTGCCCTGCTTGGGACCTTCCCTGGTTATTGGGTCACGGTCGTCTTCATTGACAAAATTGGTCGGTTCTACATCCAGCTCGTAGGGTTCTTAATGATGTCTATTTTCATGCTTATAATTGGACTCAAATATGATTACCTCAACACCAAGGAGCACAAGTGGTACTTTGCAGCTCTGTATGGATTAACATTCTTCTTTGCAAACTTTGGCCCTAATAGCACCACCTTTGTTCTCCCAGCCGAGCTCTTTCCAACCAGGGTGAGATCCACCTGCCATGCCCTCAGTGCAGCATCTGGCAAGGCTGGGGCTATGATCAGTGCTTTTGGAATACAAAACTACACGCAAGATGGCAACGTGCACAAAATTAAGAAAGCCATGATGATTTTGGCCTTCACAAATATGCTTGGATTCTGCTGTACCTTTTTGGTGCCAGAAACAAAAGGTAGGTCACTTGAGGAAATATCAGGTGAGGATGCAGGCGAAAGTGAGGCACAGATGACCGACAAACCACCTAAAAATCGACCAGATGCCTCCTGGGAGTGATCGTTCAATGATGTGAGTTTAGTGGCTGAAACTTCATTCATGATTCAACTGGTGTGCCACTATGAGTAAAATAAATATAGTAATATATAGAGTAGTTGTGAATAATTGGCAAAAGGCGATGTCATCTCAGGTACTGCTTTCCACAGCTCCCACAAATAAGAACCCATAGCGCCCTGATCTTCATGTATGATTATCAATGCAAGCAAGCGTCTTTTTTTTTTTAAGTTTCTTTTCATGAAATTATGAGTCATGAAAGCAAACACATAGATATATAAGCCATAAAAGTCTCTTTTGGCCATAGCTCTGTATAAGTTTCTGTTGTTCAATGTAATCGTTCTTTTACAACAATTGCCTTGTTTCCTCCTTTCTTTCCCCGACCCAAAAAACAGCATAGAACCAAAACAATGATAGAAACATTATTTATCATAATACTGACAATAATAAGATGGGGAAAAAAAAAATCTACAGTCCAGGACAAGGATTCAATGCTTTAAGTCGTAATAAATGATTAAATTCTGTCAATCAGAGGTGAAACGGTCAAAAAATTGTCAAGATTTTAGAACTCATTTTTAATGATGTTTGAGACTTGTGAAGTTCGCATGAAGAGTAATGAGTTAAACACAAACATCGTCATCAACGTCAAGCAGCAAATATCCAGTCATGTAAAGCGATGCTTGAAACATCATAGACGCCACCTAGTAATTTGCACGCATATAATTGTTCTAGAGTTCAGGATCATAAAGCCTATCGCCTGTCATAAATTATGTACCAGATGATGATACAACTAAATTTTTTATGCTGGAGTAAAAGTCGATCATTGGTGGAGAATGATTCAGCTGACAAAGGCAAACAAATAGCTAAACTCAAGATTTATGATAGCACTTGCCATATTTGCTGCAAAACACATTTTCTTAGATTACGCAGCTATTCATCTTATCAGACTGACAAAGTATTGCATTATTCATCTAATGAGCTTCACTGATGAATTCATTGCATTATCATCTCCAAGTGCAATAGTGCTAGAGGTATGGTAGTTTGTACATCTGACAAGCTTTTAAGTCTAGTGGCACGGCTAGATTTGACACATTCATGGCTTGATATGCAATTGAATTTCTGATGCCAGTTGCCTCCAGGCATAAGGATTGGCTCCATGGTTCTGCGATTTAAATGGTAAAATACAGGTAGCTTTGTAAATTATATGTCTAGTTAAAGCATCTCTTTAGCTGTGAGGTTTTGCACAAACCTGAATCAGATGTTGTTTTTGAATTAAAATTCCACAGAACTCACAAATGATTCATTAGAATAAAACCAGAAATGGAACAAAATATATGCAAATACACCAGTAAAACCATTCAACTTCTTAACTAGTTGATAGGTTGCAATTTGATAGTTAATTTTATTATTAATTTTTCCTATTACTTAACCCAATGTGAATTAATTATTAGATTCTACTCACTTTTCGTAATTTACATTTATTTTAGGGAGTAGAACAAAAATGTCACAATAAAGGCCAATTTGACAGTTATCGAGAAAGAGTTCACATAGCAGGCAATCGAGGGCATTTCTGGAATAAGGAGATACAAGTCTTTTTTGGTAATTCGCAGATGGCAGCATTAAAAGGAGGAACGCAGGGCTGAAGTGGGGAGCTTCTTATTCCTCCGGAGTCCTCTCCGCAAGGGAGGGCGCCGCACAAAGCCGCCGCACAGAGGGAGCTGGCTTCCTTCTTAGTTTCTTCCATTTTTATAGTTTAGCTTTTCCTTTGACCGTTGGGTCTCCTTCGTCTTGTAGTGGAGAGCTTTTGACTTTTCTTGGAATATTTTGTGGCTACCTCTACGTGAGTCAGGAGCACTGAAGACTAAATCATCCATTGTTACTTTACTTTGCTTTATTCCTTCGGGTGAATTGCATTGCCCAATTTTCTAATCAATGGCCGCAGCTCCTACTTCAATTTCCTGTGGGTTTAGTTCATCAACTATGAACTAATTTTCCAAATCTAGTCAAGGAGCAACGAAGGCTCTGGTTCGCCTAAAAATTGTGAGATCGATTTAATTTAATTTCTCCCTTTTATTTATTGGTATTCGTGTATTCTCTAATTACTATGCTTATGGTTATTTAATTCGTTGATTGTCTTGGATCCGGATAATTAATTGATTGGGTAATCTATTGTCAATTGGGGCGTTAAATCCGTAATTGTTTAATTACCTCAAAATAGTGACAACTGACACGATTAGATTCGTGTCAGGGGGATACGCAGGCTAATCTAAAATAACCCTGGTAGTGTGTTATTTGGTTAGAATAGGGCTCCTCTAATACGTAAGGCAATTGGGGAATTAAATTCTACGGGCGTACCTAGGATTATTTCTCAATTAGAGCAGTGATTAACGGGCGTACCTTAATCATCGACACAGTAAGGAGGGGTTGACTGTCATCGCTTGTTTGGCAGTTATAACCTATTTATTAGTAAATAATTGGAATTGCCTTTGCTTATCGATGATCAATTGGGTGAACCGTTGCTGAAGTTATTTCTTGGCTAGATCCTTAATTATCACTCATTTGATTTCAGTAATTTGTTATTTAATTTTTAGTAGCTTTTTAGATTTTAGTTGAATTTCTTTGATTGTCACATCCTGCATAAAAACACCCCCTTGTCACTGTGAATTTGAAAAGAAACAATTACTCCCAGTCCCTGTGGATTCGACCCTGCTTACCACTATCTACAGAAATTACTTTTAGTTTGAGCAGGTTTTATTATTGCACAGGCTTCGACAACCTGTCAATTTTTGGCGCCGTTGCCGGGGACTGGTGTCAGATTAATTTGTTTCTTTTTGAGTTCACCTTGTTTTCATTTTTAATTCATTTTTTTTCTCTTATTTTTTTTATGGCTTCTAACACTTCGTATTTTGGTGAAATACTGGATTTTCTTTCCGGAAAATGCGATGTGACTAGTTTTATTGCTGAGTCTGCATATGCAGAGGCAGTAAACTCTATTAAAAAAAGAATGGCTGCTGCAACCTGTAAAATTTGTTATGCCAGGGATCATTCAACAGGTATGTGCCCCGAATATCAAGATAATCAGAGTGTCCCATTCAATAATTACGGAGATTTTTCACCCTGGTCTCAAACGTGGTATGACCCTAATCCATACGGGTATGATCAAGGATGGTGGGAAAACTCCAATTATAATTATTCAACGGGGCCAATGAATTTTCAGCAGTATGAGTCTCAAGAATCGTCATCTATGTCAGGTATGTATCCTGAAGAAATAGTTGAACCAATAGCTACTAACACATACCAATTCCAACAGGAGACACAAATGGAGGATGAGATGATGAAGGATGCAATGAATTATCTGGCAGATCAACTATGTCTATTGACATCCAGAGTGAATCGATTGGCTTCTCAAAGGGAAGAATTGCCCTCGAAAACCATTGTTGATCTAGAAGAAGATGAGAGTGCAATTGTCCGGCCAAATGACATGGAACTGCAAGAGTTTCAAGAAAACGGATTTAAAGATGCAGTTGAAAAGGAAGCTGAAGTGCAAGAAATGAGACTCCAGGATCAACTCATTCAAGTGAACGATTCCAGTGAACAATCTCCAAATGCGGTGACATCTTCTCCACTCCTTAATCAATATTTTCCTGACTCCTATTCTTCAACTCCTGTTACTGAAATTGATTTTATTATACCAGAAAATTTAAAATTTCATGACAGGAATAAGTTAAGAGTGGAGATGGCAAAATATCTTGAACCAATGAATGCGTGTGATGGAGGAGTGAGTGGAGAATGCAGATCATTGTTGACTTGTTTAGCGCCATTTATTAGTCCATGGAAGCCCGTAACTCGTGTGCCCAAGAATTACTCCATCTACGAGGGTTATCAGGACTATATAGAGGATGAAGCATTAAGACGAGCTACAAGATTTTATCCGCCATGAGCAAAACATGATAATGTCTAGCCAAAGACATTAAAGAAAGGCGCTCATTGGGAGGCAACCCAATTATTTCTTTTAATTGTTTGTTTGTTTGATTTCGTGTGATAGTTTAAATGTGTTCTCCTTGAATTCGACTGATTTTGGGTTTCAGTTTTCGTTTTTGCTGATTTATAGGTACCCTTCAGTCATGACGCGCTCGCGTGGTGATGTGTAGGACGCTCACGATCAGAAACTTCTGAAACTTCTGGGAGCTCTCTTGCCCTCATGACGTGCCCGCGTGGTGATGTGTAGGACGCTCACGATCAGAAATTTCTGAAACTTCTGGGAGCTCTCCTGCCCTCTTGACGTGCCCGCGTGGGGACGTGCAGGAAGCTCACGATCAGAAATTCTGAAACTTCTGAGAGCTCTCTTGCCCTTATGACGTGCCCGCGTCACGTTCGCGGGAAAGGTAAGGATTCAAAAAAAAAAAAAAAAGAACAAAGAACAAAGAAAATTTTTCTTATCAACGTAGCTTTAGTTTCCAAAATTCAAAAAAAAAAAAAAAAATTTTAAAAAAATTGATTTCCGTAGAAAAAAAAATTTTCTTTTCCTTCTTTTCTTTCTTTCTTTCTTCTTCTTCTTTCTTCTTTCTTCTTTCTTCCTCCCCTGCTCCCTCTCTGTTGCCCGCCGCCCACTTGCGCCGCAACTCCCATCACGCAGCAGCCTACCGCCGCAGCTCTCCCATCTCTCTTCTCTCTGGTCCACCGCCGCCACTCAGCGGACCTCCACCAGCCCGCATCGCCGCCCGCCAGACAGTGCCGTCCACCACATCGCCTCCACTGTCCGCAACCAGCCGCCGCCCGCGACCCCAGCGCTCCACCAGAGCGCGGCTCTCCGTCGCCAGTCGCGGCCCACCTTGCGCGCTCTACCGCCATCTTCACCTCCATAGCGCGCCGCTCGCTCCTGCTCCACCGTTGACCGCCGCTGTTTTCATCGACACCGCCGCAACCCCTCACGCGATTCCGGCACAACTGACACCCACTACTGTCCCATTTCGTCTGGCTACTACCTACGGTGGAGGTAATTGGAAGTTGCCCCCCCTAATTTCTTCATTTCGTTCGGTTGGCCACCTGGTTAACTGCTGAGGTTTTGTGATTGGGTTGTAATTGTTCAATTTCTGAAATGCTGTCACTGGTATGCCATATTATTGGGGCCCTTGTTACGATTTGACTACATTGGGTGGGCTGGTGTTGTGAAATTTTCTTTTGCTAATTAGGACGGCAGCTCTGCCTGTGTTTTGATTGTTGAAATTCTCAATTGTTGGCATTGATAGTTGTTATTTTGGTTTATCGGTGGCCGGCTAGTGGTAGTGTGTGATTTCTTTTCCACAGTTTACTACACCAGTGGTACTGGTGAGGTAATTGGACCTCAATTGCATACTTCTATTTAGTTGACCAAGTGATCATTGTCCAATCCCTGAGCTGTTATCATTGAAATTAATAATTTTGAGTTGCGACTTTTATTGGCCAACTGGAGCCATTTGTTGGGATTTTGGGTGAGCTGAAATACTGCAACTGTCTAGTGACATTTGGGCGATTTGATTCTGCTTTTGCATGTTGAATTGGAATATCTGGCCGCTTGTTTTACTTGTGAGATTGGTAGCATTTATTAATTATGGAAGACATCCTGGTGATTGGTTAATATTGCTATTTTGGGACCATTGTTTGTGACCTCAGCGGCCGGGGTTCCCAACTGGTGGATTAGTACATACTTGGGGCTATTGCTTTACTACTGCTTTGATCTGCTATAGCATTTGTTGAAATTTCTGGAGATATTTGTTGAAATTTTAGAATGCATTTGTTGAGAGTATGGATGGCCCGAGTTTGCTTGTTGACTGACTGATTTGGGTAGCCCCTGTGCTTATTGACGTGACCTTGCTAGTTTCTAGTTGTTGATAATAATTGCTGGTTGTTAGTTTTGGAGTGCAACTGTTGCTTTGTTGACCATATTTGGGCTTGGGTGGCCCGTGTTTGCTTTTAATTGTTGAGTTGGGGAACACCGGTGACTATGAATGTGCGTTGGTGATTGCTATCTTTGTTGGATATTCTGTCTTTTGTTGTTTGGGGTGATAATTGGCGTCAATGGTGAGTGGCGCCACTTACAAGCACAGGTTCACAACGTAGATGAACGAATGCCGAACATCACCCGCCAAGTGGCAAGGATGTCTCAGAGCTCGGCTTCCTTCCACTGTTCCCTCCTATCCTTTGGCCACTCGTGAGGGAAGTTTCGTTGCCCTCTTCGCTTTAATTGCTTTAATCCCTCCATTGAGGACAATGTAGGATCTAGGTGTGGGGGGGACAGCTATACTAGTTCTTTATTTTTAGTTTGTTATTTGTCCACCTCTCATTCATTTTTTTTTTCTTTTTAGTGATTGGCTCTTAAGTGCATGCCAAGGTTTGATGTTGGATTATTGTCTCTGTTTCTACTATTGCCAATTTTAATAATAAAAGGGTATCAAGTTAATGTGGTTGAATTCAAGAACATCTCTTTGGTGAATATCAATAATTGTTTTACTCTTATAATTTTTGGTTAACTTTCTTAGGCATAGGGAATGATTGTTGGCATTTTTAGTGAATTGGTCCGGTTATTAACTTTAGTTCTCCATGTTTGAAAATGAGGCTAGCTGATGCAAGTTTTCTTTTGGTTCTTGTGTTATATTGACTTTTTGTGATTTTTAGCTATGCATAAACTTGACTGTACTCCGCTATTAGTTACTACTGAGTAACCGGGGATCTGCACCTAAAAGTGTCGATTCTCGCGTCAAAAGGTAGTAATTCCTATGAGTACGTGGTCACGTGGCGATAGAAGCTGAGTAACCGGGCTCCTTCATCTGGCCAATGTTGGAGTTCGCGTCAAAAGGCTCAAATGGCTAGCGACTAAGTCTTTTGTTACTATTGAAAAACAAAAAAAGAATCGCAAAAAAAAAAAAAAAAAAAAGTAGAAAAAACAAGTGAAGGTTGTGTTAGTGTGTAATAAAAGTCAGCTTGCCGAATTATGGATTTAATGTTGAAGATTTTGGTTAATAGTTGGACCATTTACTGATAAATGTTATGCGTCATTCCTTTTTCTTAGATTAGTTAACCTAAAATTAGAGGAGTTTGTGGTTTAGAAGCTAACCGGAGTGATGTTTCTTGGACTTGACCATTGATTCTTGATTATTATTTTTCTTGGTACCTTGGCAATTTGTTGGATAGAGCAATGACCATTATCAAATATTGGTGCTTGTTTACTTTTCTTATGCTTGAGGACAAGCATGGTTTAGGTGTGGGGGAAATTGATAGGTTGCAATTTGATAGTTAATTTTATTATTAATTTTTCCTATTACTTAACCCAATGTGAATTAATTATTAGATTCTACTCACTTTTCGTAATTTACATTTATTTCAGGGAGTAGAACAAAAATGTCACAATAAAGGCCAATTTGACAGTTATCGAGAAAGAGTTCACATAGCAGGCAATCGAGGGCATTTCTGGAATAAGGAGATACAAGTCTTTTTTGGTAATTCGCAGATGGCAGCATTAAAAGGAGGAACGCAGGGCTGAAGTGGGGAGCTTCTTATTCCTCCGGAGTCCTCTCCGCAAGGGAGGGCGCCGCACAAAGCCGCCGCACAGAGGGAGCTGGCTTCCTTCTTAGTTTCTTCCATTTTTATAGTTTAGCTTTTCCTTTGACCGTTGGGTCTCCTTCGTCTTGTAGTGGAGAGCTTTTGACTTTTCTTGGAATATTTTGTGGCTACCTCTACGTGAGTCAGGAGCACTGAAGACTAAATCATCCATTGTTACTTTACTTTGCTTTATTCCTTCGGGTGAATTGCATTGCCCAATTTTCTAATCAATGGCCGCAGCTCCTACTTCAATTTCCTGTGGGTTTAGTTCATCAACTATGAACTAATTTTCCAAATCTAGTCAAGGAGCAACGAAGGCTCTGGTTCGCCTAAAAATTGTGAGATCGATTTAATTTAATTTCTCCCTTTTATTTATTGGTATTCGTGTATTCTCTAATTACTATGCTTATGGTTATTTAATTCGTTGATTGTCTTGGATCCGGATAATTAATTGATTGGGTAATCTATTGTCAATTGGGGCGTTAAATCCGTAATTGTTTAATTACCTCAAAATAGTGACAACTGACACGATTAGATTCGTGTCAGGGGGATACGCAGGCTAATCTAAAATAACCCTGGTAGTGTGTTATTTGGTTAGAATAGGGCTCCTCTAATACGTAAGGCAATTGGGGAATTAAATTCTACGGGCGTACCTAGGATTATTTCTCAATTAGAGCAGTGATTAACGGGCGTACCTTAATCATCGACACAGTAAGGAGGGGTTGACTGTCATCGCTTGTTTGGCAGTTATAACCTATTTATTAGTAAATAATTGGAATTGCCTTTGCTTATCGATGATCAATTGGGTGAACCGTTGCTGAAGTTATTTCTTGGCTAGATCCTTAATTATCACTCATTTGATTTCAGTAATTTGTTATTTAATTTTTAGTAGCTTTTTAGATTTTAGTTGAATTTCTTTGATTGTCACATCCTGCATAAAAACACCCCCTTGTCACTGTGAATTTGAAAAGAAACAATTACTCCCAGTCCCTGTGGATTCGACCCTGCTTACCACTATCTACAGAAATTACTTTTAGTTTGAGCAGGTTTTATTATTGCACAGGCTTCGACAACCTGTCAATTTTTGGCGCCGTTGCCGGGGACTGGTGTCAGATTAATTTGTTTCTTTTTGAGTTCACCTTGTTTTCATTTTTAATTCATTTTTTTTCTCTTATTTTTTTTATGGCTTCTAACACTTCGTATTTTGGTGAAATACTGGATTTTCTTTCCGGAAAATGCGATGTGACTAGTTTTATTGCTGAGTCTGCATATGCAGAGGCAGTAAACTCTATTAAAAAAAGAATGGCTGCTGCAACCTGTAAAATTTGTTATGCCAGGGATCATTCAACAGGTATGTGCCCCGAATATCAAGATAATCAGAGTGTCCCATTCAATAATTACGGAGATTTTTCACCCTGGTCTCAAACGTGGTATGACCCTAATCCATACGGGTATGATCAAGGATGGTGGGAAAACTCCAATTATAATTATTCAACGGGGCCAATGAATTTTCAGCAGTATGAGTCTCAAGAATCGTCATCTATGTCAGGTATGTATCCTGAAGAAATAGTTGAACCAATAGCTACTAACACATACCAATTCCAACAGGAGACACAAATGGAGGATGAGATGATGAAGGATGCAATGAATTATCTGGCAGATCAACTATGTCTATTGACATCCAGAGTGAATCGATTGGCTTCTCAAAGGGAAGAATTGCCCTCGAAAACCATTGTTGATCTAGAAGAAGATGAGAGTGCAATTGTCCGGCCAAATGACATGGAACTGCAAGAGTTTCAAGAAAACGGATTTAAAGATGCAGTTGAAAAGGAAGCTGAAGTGCAAGAAATGAGACTCCAGGATCAACTCATTCAAGTGAACGATTCCAGTGAACAATCTCCAAATGCGGTGACATCTTCTCCACTCCTTAATCAATATTTTCCTGACTCCTATTCTTCAACTCCTGTTACTGAAATTGATTTTATTATACCAGAAAATTTAAAATTTCATGACAGGAATAAGTTAAGAGTGGAGATGGCAAAATATCTTGAACCAATGAATGCGTGTGATGGAGGAGTGAGTGGAGAATGCAGATCATTGTTGACTTGTTTAGCGCCATTTATTAGTCCATGGAAGCCCGTAACTCGTGTGCCCAAGAATTACTCCATCTACGAGGGTTATCAGGACTATATAGAGGATGAAGCATTAAGACGAGCTACAAGATTTTATCCGCCATGAGCAAAACATGATAATGTCTAGCCAAAGACATTAAAGAAAGGCGCTCATTGGGAGGCAACCCAATTATTTCTTTTAATTGTTTGTTTGTTTGATTTCGTGTGATAGTTTAAATGTGTTCTCCTTGAATTCGACTGATTTTGGGTTTCAGTTTTCGTTTTTGCTGATTTATAGGTACCCTTCAGTCATGACGCGCTCGCGTGGTGATGTGTAGGACGCTCACGATCAGAAACTTCTGAAACTTCTGGGAGCTCTCTTGCCCTCATGACGTGCCCGCGTGGTGATGTGTAGGACGCTCACGATCAGAAATTTCTGAAACTTCTGGGAGCTCTCCTGCCCTCTTGACGTGCCCGCGTGGGGACGTGCAGGAAGCTCACGATCAGAAATTCTGAAACTTCTGAGAGCTCTCTTGCCCTTATGACGTGCCCGCGTCACGTTCGCGGGAAAGGTAAGGATTCAAAAAAAAAAAAAAAAGAACAAAGAACAAAGAAAATTTTTCTTATCAACGTAGCTTTAGTTTCCAAAATTCAAAAAAAAAAAAAAAAATTTTAAAAAAATTGATTTCCGTAGAAAAAAAAATTTTCTTTTCCTTCTTTTCTTTCTTTCTTTCTTCTTCTTCTTTCTTCTTTCTTCTTTCTTCCTCCCCTGCTCCCTCTCTGTTGCCCGCCGCCCACTTGCGCCGCAACTCCCATCACGCAGCAGCCTACCGCCGCAGCTCTCCCATCTCTCTTCTCTCTGGTCCACCGCCGCCACTCAGCGGACCTCCACCAGCCCGCATCGCCGCCCGCCAGACAGTGCCGTCCACCACATCGCCTCCACTGTCCGCAACCAGCCGCCGCCCGCGACCCCAGCGCTCCACCAGAGCGCGGCTCTCCGTCGCCAGTCGCGGCCCACCTTGCGCGCTCTACCGCCATCTTCACCTCCATAGCGCGCCGCTCGCTCCTGCTCCACCGTTGACCGCCGCTGTTTTCATCGACACCGCCGCAACCCCTCACGCGATTCCGGCACAACTGACACCCACTACTGTCCCATTTCGTCTGGCTACTACCTACGGTGGAGGTAATTGGAAGTTGCCCCCCCTAATTTCTTCATTTCGTTCGGTTGGCCACCTGGTTAACTGCTGAGGTTTTGTGATTGGGTTGTAATTGTTCAATTTCTGAAATGCTGTCACTGGTATGCCATATTATTGGGGCCCTTGTTACGATTTGACTACATTGGGTGGGCTGGTGTTGTGAAATTTTCTTTTGCTAATTAGGACGGCAGCTCTGCCTGTGTTTTGATTGTTGAAATTCTCAATTGTTGGCATTGATAGTTGTTATTTTGGTTTATCGGTGGCCGGCTAGTGGTAGTGTGTGATTTCTTTTCCACAGTTTACTACACCAGTGGTACTGGTGAGGTAATTGGACCTCAATTGCATACTTCTATTTAGTTGACCAAGTGATCATTGTCCAATCCCTGAGCTGTTATCATTGAAATTAATAATTTTGAGTTGCGACTTTTATTGGCCAACTGGAGCCATTTGTTGGGATTTTGGGTGAGCTGAAATACTGCAACTGTCTAGTGACATTTGGGCGATTTGATTCTGCTTTTGCATGTTGAATTGGAATATCTGGCCGCTTGTTTTACTTGTGAGATTGGTAGCATTTATTAATTATGGAAGACATCCTGGTGATTGGTTAATATTGCTATTTTGGGACCATTGTTTGTGACCTCAGCGGCCGGGGTTCCCAACTGGTGGATTAGTACATACTTGGGGCTATTGCTTTACTACTGCTTTGATCTGCTATAGCATTTGTTGAAATTTCTGGAGATATTTGTTGAAATTTTAGAATGCATTTGTTGAGAGTATGGATGGCCCGAGTTTGCTTGTTGACTGACTGATTTGGGTAGCCCCTGTGCTTATTGACGTGACCTTGCTAGTTTCTAGTTGTTGATAATAATTGCTGGTTGTTAGTTTTGGAGTGCAACTGTTGCTTTGTTGACCATATTTGGGCTTGGGTGGCCCGTGTTTGCTTTTAATTGTTGAGTTGGGGAACACCGGTGACTATGAATGTGCGTTGGTGATTGCTATCTTTGTTGGATATTCTGTCTTTTGTTGTTTGGGGTGATAATTGGCGTCAATGGTGAGTGGCGCCACTTACAAGCACAGGTTCACAACGTAGATGAACGAATGCCGAACATCACCCGCCAAGTGGCAAGGATGTCTCAGAGCTCGGCTTCCTTCCACTGTTCCCTCCTATCCTTTGGCCACTCGTGAGGGAAGTTTCGTTGCCCTCTTCGCTTTAATTGCTTTAATCCCTCCATTGAGGACAATGTAGGATCTAGGTGTGGGGGGGACAGCTATACTAGTTCTTTATTTTTAGTTTGTTATTTGTCCACCTCTCATTCATTTTTTTTTTCTTTTTAGTGATTGGCTCTTAAGTGCATGCCAAGGTTTGATGTTGGATTATTGTCTCTGTTTCTACTATTGCCAATTTTAATAATAAAAGGGTATCAAGTTAATGTGGTTGAATTCAAGAACATCTCTTTGGTGAATATCAATAATTGTTTTACTCTTATAATTTTTGGTTAACTTTCTTAGGCATAGGGAATGATTGTTGGCATTTTTAGTGAATTGGTCCGGTTATTAACTTTAGTTCTCCATGTTTGAAAATGAGGCTAGCTGATGCAAGTTTTCTTTTGGTTCTTGTGTTATATTGACTTTTTGTGATTTTTAGCTATGCATAAACTTGACTGTACTCCGCTATTAGTTACTACTGAGTAACCGGGGATCTGCACCTAAAAGTGTCGATTCTCGCGTCAAAAGGTAGTAATTCCTATGAGTACGTGGTCACGTGGCGATAGAAGCTGAGTAACCGGGCTCCTTCATCTGGCCAATGTTGGAGTTCGCGTCAAAAGGCTCAAATGGCTAGCGACTAAGTCTTTTGTTACTATTGAAAAACAAAAAAAGAATCGCAAAAAAAAAAAAAAAAAAAAGTAGAAAAAACAAGTGAAGGTTGTGTTAGTGTGTAATAAAAGTCAGCTTGCCGAATTATGGATTTAATGTTGAAGATTTTGGTTAATAGTTGGACCATTTACTGATAAATGTTATGCGTCATTCCTTTTTCTTAGATTAGTTAACCTAAAATTAGAGGAGTTTGTGGTTTAGAAGCTAACCGGAGTGATGTTTCTTGGACTTGACCATTGATTCTTGATTATTATTTTTCTTGGTACCTTGGCAATTTGTTGGATAGAGCAATGACCATTATCAAATATTGGTGCTTGTTTACTTTTCTTATGCTTGAGGACAAGCATGGTTTAGGTGTGGGGGAAATTGATAGGTTGCAATTTGATAGTTAATTTTATTATTAATTTTTCCTATTACTTAACCCAATGTGAATTAATTATTAGATTCTACTCACTTTTCGTAATTTACATTTATTTCAGGGAGTAGAACAAAAATGTCACAATAAAGGCCAATTTGACAGTTATCGAAAAAGAGTTCACATAGCAGGCAATCGAGGGCATTTCTGGAATAAGGAGATACAAGTCTTTTTTGGTAATTCGCAGATGGCAGCATTAAAAGGAGGAACGCAGGGCTGAAGTGGGGAGCTTCTTATTCCTCCGGAGTCCTCTCCGCAAGGGAGGGCGCCGCACAAAGCCGCCGCACAGAGGGAGCTGGCTTCCTTCTTAGTTTCTTCCATTTTTATAGTTTAGCTTTTCCTTTGACCGTTGGGTCTCCTTCGTCTTGTAGTGGAGAGCTTTTGACTTTTCTTGGAATATTTTGTGGCTACCTCTACGTGAGTCAGGAGCACTGAAGACTAAATCATCCATTGTTACTTTACTTTGCTTTATTCCTTCGGGTGAATTGCATTGCCCAATTTTCTAATCAATGGCCGCAGCTCCTACTTCAATTTCCTGTGGGTTTAGTTCATCAACTATGAACTAATTTTCCAAATCTAGTCAAGGAGCAACGAAGGCTCTGGTTCGCCTAAAAATTGTGAGATCGATTTAATTTAATTTCTCCCTTTTATTTATTGGTATTCGTGTATTCTCTAATTACTATGCTTATGGTTATTTAATTCGTTGATTGTCTTGGATCCGGATAATTAATTGATTGGGTAATCTATTGTCAATTGGGGCGTTAAATCCGTAATTGTTTAATTACCTCAAAATAGTGACAACTGACACGATTAGATTCGTGTCAGGGGGATACGCAGGCTAATCTAAAATAACCCTGGTAGTGTGTTATTTGGTTAGAATAGGGCTCCTCTAATACGTAAGGCAATTGGGGAATTAAATTCTACGGGCGTACCTAGGATTATTTCTCAATTAGAGCAGTGATTAACGGGCGTACCTTAATCATCGACACAGTAAGGAGGGGTTGACTGTCATCGCTTGTTTGGCAGTTATAACCTATTTATTAGTAAATAATTGGAATTGCCTTTGCTTATCGATGATCAATTGGGTGAACCGTTGCTGAAGTTATTTCTTGGCTAGATCCTTAATTATCACTCATTTGATTTCAGTAATTTGTTATTTAATTTTTAGTAGCTTTTTAGATTTTAGTTGAATTTCTTTGATTGTCACATCCTGCATAAAAACACCCCCTTGTCACTGTGAATTTGAAAAGAAACAATTACTCCCAGTCCCTGTGGATTCGACCCTGCTTACCACTATCTACAGAAATTACTTTTAGTTTGAGCAGGTTTTATTATTGCACAGGCTTCGACAACCTGTCACTAGTCATTTGACAGGTCCCATAATAATTTGCTTTCAGTATAGGAACTAACGATGATGAACAAATAATACACGTACAAGGCAAAGTGGGTTGCTACTTTTTATAAAGGATTGGCATACAGGGGAACTTTCAAAAATAAAAAATAAGGTCTACATGTATCTGTGTCTTTCTCATCTTCTCCATTCGATTGACAAACTCCTGGTGCATAGAGCAAGGAAACGGCAGTCTGCAGAGGCTGTTGGGTTTTAAGGATAAAGCTGCACCAACACCGTCTCCATGAAAGCTGCTAGCAGCACTTTTCATCAGGTTCAATGTCTTAGGGTAATGATCCTTCTTGTTCATCAAACATAATTCTGAAGGGTTTTGGACTGCTTGATCATGTCCATCATTGTGTGCTCTCTTTCTCATTATCTAACAAATCAAAAAAACAGAGAGATTTCGGTAACAGCCAAAAACATAAAGGAATACAGAGACACAGAAAGAACAGGAATAAGGACTTAGAAATGTCAAAGCATGCCACTGTATGTTGCACAGCATTTATTTCATTCAGCAACCGCATGTAAAGAAGAAAGAATATCAGGCTTTATATGGATCCTGGATCTAATGAAGGAAAAGAAAAGTTAAAGAATATTTGCAAAAACAATTTCTAGCAAATTTCTTCTCATCTTAATACAGATCTTAATCTAAAATGGTTTTAATTCATGATAAATAACTAAGATACTTGACTGTAATTGATGTATAAACTTGAATATTCATTTCGTAGTTTTGCTCATAATTTTTTTCTTCTTTTCTTTCCTTGAAAATGTAGAACACAAGAAAATGATTTTCTTTTCCCCTTAGCGTTTACTGTCCTCTTGTCGCCAAATTCTCAGTTTCAAATCAAACTTCAGTGAATCAAAGGAGTTCAGAAAATCACCATTTCTAAGAATTTCTTTTACTTTGCCACGGTGACCTGGATTACCACTCACAATCATCAATTTAAATACCTTGTAGACATGGTAAGGTCAAAACTCTAAGACGAAAACTAGCAGAATGACTTCTTCAAGTATGTATGAACATAACATAAACCAGTTCTTGCAAATCAGAGTGTATTGCAGTACATTCAAAATACTTAAACAGCATATGTTCATATCTATAAAAGCATGTATGGATTGTCAATGTGATACGTGCTTATATATTTATATGTATAGCTGTAGTATCTACAAACATGACTGAAGCAGGTACCTTGAGTTACAATCCTCTGGAGTCTGGACCAAGAATTCACACTTTGCCTAAACACAAAAGTCCTTTGTTGCTATAGCAACTAGAATTGCGTATCTGAGCAAATGAAGATCTAATCCCACAAAAGTATAAGAAACACCTCTGTTGTGTTTCAAGCATTGCTACCTGCACACGTGATGGGAGGAATACATCATTAACTTTGAATGTGTGAACACCGACCTTAGCTGGATATATGCAATCAAATACAGATCCATTCTACTGAATACTTAGGAAAGAAATAGATGGAGGACAATAGGGAAGAAAGCTTACACTGACTTGGATTATGCGTCAACAAATCTTAAGAAATCTAATAACTCATATGAGATGCAGGTGGAAATGTGGAATGAACTGCTCTCTGGACCAAGTAGTCACACTTTGCCTAAACAAAAATGTCCTTTGTTGCTATTGCAACTAAAATTATTTAGCGGAGCGAATGAAGATCTAATCCCACAAAAGTATAAGAAACACCTCTGTGTGTTTCAAGCATTGCTATCTGCACATGTAATAGGAGGAATATATCATTCATTTTGAATGTGTGGCCATTCACGTTAGCTGGATATATACAATCAAATACAGATCCATTCTACTGAATACTAAGGAAAGAAATAAATGGAGGACAATAGGGAAGAAAGCTTACATTCACTTGGATTATGTGTCAACAAATCTTAAGAAATCTAATAATTCATACAAGATGCAGGTGGAAATGTGGAATGAACTGCTGTTTTGCTCCATTAAGACCTCAGTTCCCAGCTGTCAAAGGACCACCAAATTTTCAAACAGTATTTCAAAAAGAACCAGAAAGACATAAAATAGAATCTGCTTAACATAATACCACAGATGGTCAGTAGTTCCCAATTCAGAAACTTAGAAATTACAATTTTTAAAATACTACACAAATATTGCATGTTCAAATAGTCAACCGAATTGCAGAAAATAGAATATCAGCAATAAAGTCTACACTTAAGTTTAATCAATCCAACCACATCATACACCTTGGAAATAACCATGTGCTACATCATGACAAGCTATTACCTTAATCGTGATAAACTCTTCCTGACTGAATAATCTGTGGAATGCCAGGCATCAACTCAACCATTACCAGTAGTCTCCACAAGAACAAGAGCCACCACGAAAATGATGAAATCGGTTAGTATCTCTCAAAATGATTTCTCTGCCCACCAGCTGTGACACAAACTTGAATGCTGTATGGCAATCACCACATACTCTAATGTTTTTCTTGATGCGAATGGTGGACCCATGACGTGTATTGAGGAGAGCAAATGCTAGAGCAAGCTTTTCACTATGGCACTGCAACCTCACTTCCCTCTCCTGTTGGTCCACGTACCAAAGCACATGACTAGTGTCCGGGACATACCCAATTTCTCTAATTTTATCAGCAATCTTCTCCCACATCCTACGAACCTCATTTCTCTGTGGGTGGGAATCATCATTTGCCACAAACATATGGACATTATTCTCAATCTCTAA
The DNA here is from genome assembly GCF_036785885.1 of Coffea arabica. NCBI lineage: Eukaryota > Viridiplantae > Streptophyta > Magnoliopsida > Gentianales > Rubiaceae > Coffea > Coffea arabica. The sequence continues at coordinate 38,194,079 of NC_092327.1, forward strand.
CCAACTACATGCAGGTTCCTTTTTTATGCCACTGTCATTCATCATTTTTCTCACATTCGCAGCATCCCTCAATCTACCAGCAGAGGCATAGATGTTAGACAGCAATATGTGAGGTCCAGAATCATATGGATCAAGTTCAAAAACTCGCTCTGCAGCATAAGCACCCAAATCTATGTTCTTATGCATTCTGCAAGCTCCAAGCAGCGCTTTCCAGATTGCTGCTGTGGGTTTGATTGGCATTTCCTTTATGAACTTTTCAGCATGGCCAAGTTGACCAGCACGACCAAGCAAATCAACCATTGTCACGTAATGTGAGATATCCGGTTCTAATTTCAATTTCTTCATCAATTCAAAGTAGTATAGTCCTTCCTCTAAAAGCCCAGAATGGCTGCAAGCAGTTAGAACACAGAGGAAGGTTACTTCGTTGGGTAAAATTCCCCTGCTACGCATTTCCTCAAAGCATTCTACAGTTTCCCTTCCAAGTCCATGTTGCGCACAAGCAGTAAGCATTGAGTTCCATGAAACTACATCGCGTTTCACCAGCCTATCAAAAACCTTGTGGGCATCCTCAATGCTACCGGCCTTCCCATACATGTCAAGAAGAGTATTCCCAACAAAAGCTATAAGCTTTAACCCTGATTTCACCAAATGCCCGTGTACCCATTTTCCCTGCTCCAAAGCTCCAATACTTGCACAAGCTGCAAAAACACTAGAATACGTGAAATGCGTGGCCTCAAAACCTGCCTTCTTCATCTCCGAAAACAGCCTCACTGCAATCTCAGCCTCACTCTTCCTAGCGTGGCCTGCAATCAAAGCATTCCAACAAACCTCATTCTTGCTCGTCAACCCGTCAAACACCACTTCTGCCTCTTCCATTTGGCCACACTTCGCGTACATATCAACAAGAGCACTCCCAACATACACATCATCACCATGACCGCTTTTTAAGCAAACCGCATGAACTTGCCTGCCCTCCATCTCCCCAACAGCAGTCGCCGCCTTCAACACACTCCCCAAAGTAAATTGATTCGGCACGAATCCATCCCTCAACATCTCCACAAACAAACCCAACGCTTCCTGGGCTCTATCGTTCTGCGAAAACCCAGTAATCACGGCAGTCCAAGAAACCATATCCCTCTCAGCCATTTCATCAAACACCTTGCGCGCCTCAACTGGCGACCCACATTTCGCATACATATTAATTATCGAGTTTTGCACAGCAACATAGTTACGATAACTGGAATTTAGGACATGGGCATGGACGAGCCTTCCTTCCTTCAGCCTCCCCAGCTGGGTACAGCGTTTAAGGAGTTGGTTGTAGAGAGTGGCGTTTGGGTCCGTTGCACCATTATCGATGAGGTCCAGCACGTAGAGACCGCCATTGGGGGTTTTCCAGAGAAGGTCTTTGTCTTGGATTATGCCGCCAAAAGATGCTCCGGTGAATCCTCCGATGTCCTCTTCTAAGTCTAAGGGGGCAGTGGCGGCGGAGCTGGCGAAATGGCGTGAAGAGAAGAGGACTGTTTTGAGTATTGAATCGGAGAAGGGCGGATTTGTTATATACCTTTTCATCTATACCGATGCCGAGTTACGCTGCTATTGTACACTCGGTTTTTCAAGCAGCGGCGTTCTGACAGTTGAAATTTAACGACCAGAAGGGGTATTTTCGCAAAATTCAATTATGAATAATTCGTTTTTTGGCCCAAGCAATGAATAATTCTATTTACTACTATCCAGTATCCACTCCACGAATTAGCTTAAGAGCTATTTTTGTGTCACCTAATCATCCAAGATTGGGCTTAGGAAATTTGTTCACGTAACTACTAGTGGAATATTAATTTTATTACAATCAAGCAAAAAATTTCTATTTAAAATTGAAATTAATTCTTTATTTATTGATAATAAACTGACAAAAAGGAAAAAAAAAATACTTGTTAATTCTTTTGTTATTCATGATTGGCCAATTTCAATGTTGCACGATATGTTAATTGTAAAGTGTAAACTACACAATAGCTCAATTAGTCCTTCATTTTCTTTTTATTTTGGTTGAGCTAAGTAATTTAACATCCTTTTCTACTGTAAATGAGGTATAAAATCTCTTCTATTAAGATGAACTAGAAACTACCCAATATTTCCCTTCCACCTTGAATCATGGATAACCATTTTTACAGCATACATAACAATTAGAATTCAATTTAATATCCTACATATAATTCACATATAATATATCCGTCGAGGAAACGTTTATCTAGTGACTAAAATTGAAATTCAAGAATTTAGAAGTCTTAAATTCGAACCCTCATTCCCCCCTCCCTTCTTAAATCCTACCGCTTTTCCGTTAGAGGGGAAAGAATCCACACACGTCCAGCCTTGTTTTTTTTTTTTTTTTTTTAATTGGAAATCGCGTCCAACCTTGTTTGATTATCTCTAATTTTTCATTGTCAAAATGAGAATAAATTGTAAGTTTGAGGTGCCATTCTGCATGAATCAGAATCAAGAGAATCCCCTTACAAAAGATCAAATGGTGGGGTGGGCTGGACTTGGACCCTATGAAATCGCCATCATTCACACAAAGTTAGTGAACAACAGCCGAGGTAGTCACCGTTCATTAGTAACAACAGCATCCAAAAAGTTCTCATTGGTGCAAATCAAAGAAACTTTTCTCTTCAACTCACAAACTTAAAGCAGTCACAATTAATCAAGTTACACATCCAAGGGACAAGGGGCACGGACGGTTGCACCTGTAACCCCCAACGGTTTTGGTCATTTTCAATAGCGCGTAACTTTGGTTACACACGACGTAACTTTGTTTACACAACGTGTAATTTTAGTACAAAATTTTGCGGGTCCCACAAATAATGTGAAAATCGATGTACAACTTGTTATCTGAATCGCACAAAATTTTTTGGCCAAATCATGACCATTAACTGCTCAGGACCGTCCCTGCCCCATTTCCACATCCAAGCCAACTAGTCGTTTAGTCACTTCTCAATAAAATTCTACATTGATATGACATTCTTCCTCAAGATATGACGACAACTTTGGTAGACAAGATTATCACGGTGGTGCTAATTCTTTTGCTGTTGGTTTCCGGGCTCTAGCACAAGATCAAAGTCATGGCAACCCTGATCTTGAAGCCATTTTGGGTGGTGATCGGGAATCTTCCCAAAATTCAAGATATGATGTTGGGGTACCTCAATACAGGGTTAAGAACACACGCCACGAAGATGTGCCCTCGACTTGAACATAATATACTCGATCTCCAAGATTATCTCCAACATATGTACTATGGTTCTAGGTTTGGAAACTTTCTTTGACGCAGTCTTTTTTCTGCTTTTTGTTTTTTGCCTCTCTTTTATATGCTTCCTTTTCTTTGTTAGGTTTGGTGCTTCCACATTAGACGTTTCAGTTTGGATAGAAGTTTTGGAAATAATACAAAAACTTCTACCATGTAGACGATTGTTGCAGTAGTATTTGCTCTAGTATTTGGATAGTGGTTTATTGGGATAATTGCAGAAACCTCCCCTGACTTTTATAGTAATAGCATTGACCTCCCCTATCAATTTTGAAATAGCACTGACCTCCCCTATCAAAAGTTGGAGGCAATTTAATAGGCAAAAGTGGGTCAATTTACTAAAGTACCCCTGACATGATTTAATTTTACCAAATGAATGTGATGAGTACTTTCATCAAACCAACAAAACATTTGTTAATTAAAATTACACTAAATTAACTATTTCTGCATAGTTTAACTAATTAACTAAATAACTAATAATCTAATTAATTAATAACAAATAATCTAATTAATTAATAACTAATTATCTAATTAACTAATTATCTAATAGTTAATAGTTATTAACTAATCAAACTATTTCTGCATAATTAAACTAATTAACTATTAACTATTAACTAATTAACTAATTATCTAATTAATTAATTAACTAATTAACTAATTTCTGTTTATCTAATTAACTAATCTCTATTTATCTAATTAACTAATTAACTAATTAACTAAAGCTATTGTCTGTCCGAAACTAATAAACTATTTGCATGTTAAACTAATTAACTAATTAGCTGCTTAACTAATTAACTACCTAATTATCTAATTAATTAATTAACTAATTTTTGTTTATCTAATTAACTAATTATCTAATTAACTAAAGTTGTTGTCTATCCGAAACTAACAAACTATTTTCATGTTAAACTAATTAACTGCTTAACTAATTAACTAAAACTGTTGTCTATCCTAAACTAACAAACTATTTGCATGTTAAACTAATTAACTAATTAACTGCTTAACTAATTAACTAACTAATTATCCAATTAATTAATTAACTAATTTTTGTTTATCTAATTAACTAATTATCTAATTATCTAATTAACTAACTAACTAAAGTTGTTGTCTATCCGAAACTAACAAACTATTTGCATGTTAAACTAATTAACTAATTAACTGCTTAACTAATTAACTAAAGTTGTTGTCTGTCCGAAACTAACAAACTATTTGCATGTTAAACGAATTAACTAATTAACTAACTAATTATCTAATTAATTAATTAACTAATTAACTAATTTCTGTTTATCTAATTAACTAATTATCTAATTAACTAATTAACTAAAGCTGTTGTCTATCCGAAACTAACAAACTACTTGCATGTTAAACTAATTAACTAATTATCTAATTAATTATTAACTAATTAACTAATTAATTAATTAATTAACTAATTTCTATTTATCTAATTAACTAATTAACTAAAGCTATTGTCTGTCCGAAACTAACAAACTATTTGCATGTTAAACTAATTAACTAATTAACTGCTTAACTGCTTAACTAATTAACTAATTAATTAACTAACTAATTAACAAGCTATTTGCATGTTAAACTATATGCAGTACGCATTACCTATTTAAAGTATCAGCTCTTTATAGATATTTTACTTTCAAACATTTAATTTATGATAAAAATATCAATGTTTGTAAGTAAAATTCAAAAAGTGTTACAAAAAATATCAATATTCTTACTTTCAAACATTTAATTTATGGCCCTATGCCCCTCCCTTTTGTAAGAATATTACTGTAACACTTTTTGAATTTTACTTACAAACATTGATGTTTTTATCATAAATTAAATGTTTGAAAGTAAAATACCCATAAAGAGCCGATACTTTAAATAGGTAATGCGTACTGCATATAGTTTAACATGCAAATAGTTTGTTAATTAGTTAGTTAATTAATTAGTTAATTAGTTAAGCAGTTAATTAGTTTAACATGCAAATAGTTTGTTAGTTTCGGACAGACAATAGCTTTAGTTAATTAGATAAATAGAAATTAGTTAATTAATTAATTAATTAGTTAATTAGTTAATAATTAATTAGATAATTAGTTAATAGTTAATTAGTTTAACTATTAACTAATTAGATAATTAGTTAAGCAATTGTCAAGCAAATAATAATTGTCAAGCAAGAAGAGGGCAAAATTGGAAGAAATTTCTTATCTCACTTCTACAAAAGCTGTCAGGGAGGTTTCTGCAACAAATTGTTACTGTTCAGGGGAGGTGAATGCAATTTCTAAACCTAGAGGGGAGGTCAGTGCAAATGTCAGAAATCTCAGGAGAGGTTTCTGCAATTATCCCTGGTTTATTTGAGATATTTTACTGTAGCACTTTTTGTGATATGATGTATGTGAAATAAAAAGGTAATTGGGAAAATAAAAAGCTGTATTGGAAATTGTAATGGTGATGTAAGCAAATATATTTGGGGAAATAACCCACTATCCAAACAAATTCAATGTTTGAAGATTGAAACCTTTATGAATTTTTTTTTTGGATATAAACATGCTAGCTATTTGCCAACAATGACCCTAGAGGGCTATATCTATTGTCCTATTATGAGTGTATTATGTGCAGTATATTAGTATATGTATATGTGGATTAGGGACAGGAGTGTAGGATTAATGATTGGACCAATAAACTAACAATAGATATGAAAAATCAAATATTAAGAGAAAGTAGTAACGCGTGTATATCAGAAAATAAAAAAAAATGCACGTTTTATTTTATTCATGTGCACATCTTCATGGGGTGCACTATTTATACGTTAAATATTCATATGAATGTTGAAATGTGTACTTTCAACATTTTGTTGAACGTGTACAATAGATGGTTAGGCGTAAGTAGAGATGACAAATAGGTAAGATGGACAGGATTGAGTAGAAGAATGGACGTAATTCCATATTAGTCGACTAATATGGGTGGGAATAGAATAGGTTAGATCCATTTAGATACCGCCTAAATACCCAACAAATTCTAATATTATAGATCCGTCTGTTATTCAATTGCAAGTGATTAATTCTAGAATTTATTGCTAACAAATCTCAAGCTGCAAAGAATTGCCATGGGGGATGATTGTGGAGCTCCGGGTCAATCTTATGCCAATTTGCTATGATAAGTAATAACTTCTTTATGATTAATATAGCAATAAAACTGTACCAGAGATGTTGCATTGCTATGAACCATGAAGTTAGTGAACCTCAGTTCAGTCTTGAAACGAGACCAATTCTTCATTTCTTTCAGATAACTTCGCAATCGCAGACAATTCTTTGTTAGTGATCGGAGAGAATAGATCCAAACGAGGACCATCCACCCTATGTACTTGAAAGATTCGGGTGCAAAATTTATTACTTACTATTTTATGTCACTGCATAATATTCCATTTGCTCGTAATTTTTACTACTACAAGATTTTGCTTGTAGAATTTGCTACTTTTAAAAATTGAGCGTGTATCACGTGGAGTTTTGTCTGGTATAAACATTTGCGACCTTTATTCTCTTGCAATCATTTCATAGCACATCAACCTTTTTTGTTAATCAGTATAAACGTGACTAACGCACAAACTATCAAATCATAGAACAGTTGGTCGCGCTAATTCATTTCATCGCCTACAACTTTTCTGGAATTGGAATATGGGTTTCTTTTACACCAGAAACTTATTTGGATTCCTACGGTTTGGCCTTTTTTTTTTTTTTTTGGTGGGGTGGGGAGAAAGGAAAGGGATTTTTTTGTTTTTTCATGAATTCTTCTTTTACATATTTTTCAATCACTTTTCTATCTCACACATATTATGTCTTAAAAAGTACTACAATAATTTTCATGTAGAAATCTCAAAGAAAAAAAACAAAAAATGCAGTCTAAACAACATCTTATCGCTGGGGTATTGAGATTTTCTATATCTTTTCTTGGTTTATCTTACCCTTTTTCATAACTTGGCAATTGACTAATATTCTATTGGACAATACCACCTAACATACTACTAATTTTCTCTTCATTTTAAGAGTATTTAAGAAAGAAAATGCGTTGTAAAGCAAATGACTAGTGAACTTAATGAATGAAATAAATCTAACAGCAATATCATACGAGGCTTTGTGTGTATTCTAACAAATTCATACCAATATTACAGCTTATTTGGATTAGAAACGGGAAAAAAATAGTGGTTTTAGATTCTGTTTAATAACTCAATTCAGCCCCTAAATTTAATGGATTCAAATCTTAATATATTCAGACCGTTTGATAATCAAAAATTAAACATTTGAATTAATTAAGTGGCACTGAATTTATTAAGCAAAACTTGCTTCAAAAATTAAGAGATAAGTTATTTACTTATCACTGAATGTAATGTGCATTCAAATGTATTAGATTTAATACTTGACAATTCAATAACTTAATGGATTCAAATTTCAGATTTCAGACTTCAATTTTCAAATATCAATTTTATCAAATGCACTTTTAGTTCTGTACGAATTTCATTTTATACGACAATTCTATTTTGCCATTAAATATCCAAAATTATAAGGTTCTAAAAACACAAGGCACCAAATTAAATGACCTATAATTAAATATAGGATATGCAGTAGTTGGAGTTTGGTAAATATATAGAGGATCAAATATGCTACATTTGAAGCATACAGGATGAAATTGATATGCTAAACTTCAAATGCAAAGAATCGTAAAGAAGCTAGTCCAAAAGACAAGGGACTAAAATTGTGATCCTCATTTATCGCTTTAAATAATACAAGATCATTCTTAAATCTAGTTCAATCCAAGGGATGCTCGAGCTTCACCATAGTGGGCATGGAATCAGAATATGTTTATTGTAAAGTCTAGTTCACATTTCTGAATCCTTTTTGACTCAAGAAACTTCTTCTTTATCAATAATCACAATGCCACTGACTCTACCTGCAACCTTTCCTTCATCTACACTTATAAATTCACCTCCCTCTTCTCTTCTTCACCAACAAAATTAAACAAGTACAGATTTCTTGATAATTAATCCCTCCCATCCCTCAGTACTTCCCACCTCAAAAATTTTTCTATAAAGTAATGGAAGTTGAATATGGCAAGACGTTGTTGGAAAACCGAAACGCGAGGCTTCCTCCAGAGAGAGGGCAGATCAAATGTATGATAATCCAGGGGTTGGTGAAAAAAGTGGCGACTGTCACGAGAGGAAAAAGAGAAGGTGGCTACTGAAGTTCTGCTACGAAGATGTTATCTCCTGCTTCTTTTTTTTTTTTTTTGAGATCATATAGAGAGCTCATGATGTTAAAGTCTTGAAATCACAATTAAATCTCTTGATTTTCTCTTGTCTTTTTCTCTTTTGATTACATGTGGGGTGCCTCAATTTTTCTTATACCGTATTAGTTAATTTGCAGCAGTATGCATTTTTCATAAAGCATTCAACGAAAGTTGATTAGTTTTATTTTTGTTTGATAAAGATAAGAGGAAATTGAGCAATATCCCCTATTCTCATATATTCCTTAAAAGTAAGTTAAAAATTAATACTACAAAGTATGTAATTCTTTCTTTTTATTTATTTATCTCTGGGTGTCAAAAACGCATGGCAATGCAGACTAACATCATGAAATGAAATTTCAAAACAAAAGCAATAATGATTCTCCTATTAATCAACTTACACGTTAATTAGATGATCGTGAGATCTCTCGTTCCACTTTCAAATTCCCTCATTTATTATTCCTTTGTAAAGTTTAAAATCTCCCATTAAATAAAGAACAAGAAAAACAAAATATAAAGGCTATGCCAATTGCCGTGATGCTAGAGCACAAATCAAGTTGATTAATTAATGGGAGATACCGAACTGGGAATTCCTCAATGTACGAGATCGGCTAGGTCTTCAATCACATCATTAAGTATCTCGTTATTGTTTAATCTTCTCCAACTTTTTATTCAATCAGGAATTCAAGTCACAATGATCTAACTCTTAAGCGAAATCATAAAACATGTTTACAGTGTTGTTAAGTAAAATGACATCGTTTTAAGTTGGATAGAAACCTGAACAAGAGAGTTTGGACACAGTGGGTATCCGGGATTCGACGGATTATATTTCCGAATCCGACTATTCCCACTACACTTGGGCCTCCACCTCCCAGAAGACACAATACGATAATAGGGATCGAATCGCGATCATCCGATGCCATGACCCGAAGAGGCTCCCAGCACCAGCCGAGCCAACCCTAGGGGATCCATCTTTCTACTTAATTATTAACTACTTGTACCTTATATAAGTTTGAATCTTAAACTAATACCAACGCAGTTCCGGGAAATCATCCATTCTGCGTCCGTCTAGAAATTGTCGACCGGTTTGCTTAATTAGCACGATTCAAGAGCCACGAAAAAAAGTATAAAATTTACATGATTGAGCTTTAACTTTTTGATCTACCAATATGCTAATTTAAATGTTCCGACAGTGTTTGTGATTGCTGAAAACATATATAAAGAATAGTGAGAAATAGGATTTTCTAAAAGAACTAACTACATGATTGAATAAGAAAAGTAACCCAAATAGAATATATCCATTTTTTAATGGCAAAAGTTAAATGCACGTTCAGGAAGGCAATAAATTTTGGTGCTGGAAACTTTCAATTAAGTAAGGTCCCTTGATCAATATGAGATAAAATAAAGCCAAAACTTCATACAGAGAACTCAATTGAATACGTTGCGTTATTCATCACTTGATGCATGGACTAAATTAATCTACGAATTAAAACAACAAAATAGTTCTTCTTAATAGTCTATTATTTCTCATGGTTGATGCATGTACTAAATCTTTTAAACCGAAACAATAAAAAATGCTTCTATTTACTAATCTATATATATTATTCATCAGGGGAAGCTTTATCGATTCCCTTTGTTTGAACAGAAACACCATTGTCTGAAACCTTTTGACTAAGAAAAATTCTTGTGTTGATTAAAGCTCCCATACTATATCCCCATATTCTCAAACCTGCACCAAACATAACTACCTCCGGAGTTGCATGTCTGGTGCTAGCTGTATGTATATATAAAACTATAAAACTGATTCTCTTGTCAGTTTTTTCACCAACACAATCATCTACTACTACAAGATTCTTCAGAACCTATTCTCTTCTCTCGTTAATCACCCCACCAAAAAGTAAAACAGAACCCCCCCCCCCCCCCCCCCAAAGAATTTGATTTCTTTCCTTAAGGGTGTAATCAATTAATATCGTGCAAGAGACAAAGTTGAGAAAATATATGGATACCTGGGTGATGGAAGGTGAAGGAAGTGACGAGTCAGAGAAACCCAAAACGAAGCTTCCTCCGGAGAGAGGACAGATCAAAGCAAGGATATTTAGAGGATTGGTGAAGAAAGTGGTGGCTGTCGCAAGGATGGGAAGAAACGAAGGTAGCAATAGAAGTTCAGCATCGATATCACCTCCTGCTAGCTCCTACAATTCAGATGCCCGTTCAGAATATTAATGCTTGGATTGCTTGTTTCCGTCAGAAAATATTGTCGTTTTCTATGATCACATTTCCCTATCACCTTTTTCCCTCACATATATCAAATCGCTACAGTAATTTTTCCATGAAAAATGATGGAAAATGCAATCCAAACACAACTTTTGACTTTATTATCTCTTTCACCCTTTTCGGTTTTTTTTTTTGAAGGGAGTTCATCACCCTATGGTAAATGTTTGAATTTTTTTTAATATATTTACACAGTCGATGAATGCTTTCGTATGGATAGGTCTTTCCCCTGTATGTACCGTGACCTTGATGGCTTGAAGAAGTATTTTTATTTGTTTCTGCTAACCCAATCTAGGGTAACGTTATACTTTGCAGATGTGGTCGTTGTTTTTTTTTTTTTTTTGGCTGTTCAACCAACTTAGTACTTAATTTTTTCCCCTCGAACCTATGAGGAAAAGCTAAAGGATTGGCTCTACTTTGTACCCCTAAAGTTAGATAAAAATTTGGGGAAATCCAATCTTGTAGATCTAGCTATCCAAATTTTGTTACGTTTTCAATACTTGAATTGGTAAGGTGATGTATTGAATTTTGAACCATTAGATCTACATAGACCGGATCTGTCCAAGTGTTTGATCTAAACTTATATTACTTTTTTAATTTCCATCTTCAACTTCAATTTTGAAAATTTTGCACCCTAAATTCTCATATTTGGACACTTTGTATCCTAAACTATTGAGATTGCTGCATTTAAGTCCAATGAATAACAATAATGTTAGCAAAATTAAAGGCGTAGAGAGCATTACAAATTAATAATAATGTACTGCAAGTTGTCAAAAGAAACCAAGGTAATTGCAACTAGAACAGAACAAAACATTGTCATGCTAACAAAATTCACAAATTCGAAAGAAAGAATTTTCTTTTGAATACAACTAACATTAATTAACGTTCATGCGTGCATGTGATAACTTGTAAAATCATTGGATATAAAGCAATTTATTCACCATTAATTAAGCAGCATCATTATGTAAGAGAAAAAGAGAATTAAGGATGTTGTAGGATTCCTACGGGTTATGTCAGATTAAATATTTGTGAATTTTGTTAGGCAAAGCAATACTCTAAATTAATCAATCGATTTTCTCTCAACGATTTTGCTAGCCTAATAGTTTTCAATTAATAAACATGGCGGTTGAGGTTGCTGAAGATGGAGCCTTAGGTCTCTGATTCGAACCTTGTTGCCAGCAAGTCGTGGAGGGTAGGGAATAGTCTGCGGGATCCACTCCCTGCGGGACACCTAAAAAAAAAACATGGGGCATAAACTAATAAGGATCCATATTTCACCATAATATTTTTATTTCTCCTTCCTTTTCCCTAAAATCTGTTCTTTTACAGTAAAATACATCTAAGTTTTAGGTTCATGAAGCAGACACAAAATTTCTTCAATTCCTCTGCATGATCACCTCATTCAAGATACTAAAAGCTCTACCAAAACGACATCCATAAATTCGGGTGGCCACATAAATTCAACCGTAACCTTATAGGAGAACAGGTCAATAACATTGTGGGTTATAAGTTATAACCAAATGCGTGGGCGATTAAGGGAATTCAACCTTCTGCTTTGAGTTCAATGAGGCTATTGACCTTTTCTTATTACGCATCATAATCATCAAATAGAAAGTCACAAATTACTTAATTAAGCAGACCCATAAAAAAGGATGTCCCTGGTTTGAGAGACAAATTCCTGGTTAATGTGCTTGTGAGACAAATTCTTCGTTTCAATTCAAGGGGATTTAAACTTGGTTTGAGAGTCGAACCAAAATCTCATGATCAATTAGTTAATATTGGGTCTTGAGGACTTGATTCTTCTTCAATTATGGTTCAACAAATACATGAGGAATGAATTAAGTGTATAGTTTACTTCAAAATTTTGAAAATATGGCCTATAGGAATGAATTAAGTGTATAGTTTACATTAGGTTATTTGAAGCAGCGACTAAAGAAATCAACAATGCATAAACAGAAGATTAAGGGGTTACATGATCCAACATTTTGACTTATTATACTATATATTTATAGTTGGTTGGGTAGGTTTGAAATTGAATGCCTTGCATCTTCTATATCACTCTAATCTTTCAATTATCTGGAGTATGTCCTGTCTCTTAATCTGTAAGAAATTTGCTTAGCCTTGTACTAACTACGTAGATTGAAAAATAACGATAGATACTTTTTGTTTTCAAGCAACAAGGATAGATTAGGATAGACGTGCAAGTGTGAACTCCAATTTCAAAGGGTCCATTGATTGAATCAGTTTTTATGTATCTGGTTATCCATCACCCTTCTGCCACACAATCATACAGACGCAATCATTTTTCATGTCTTTCCTATTACTCATAATTTCCTTGATTTTTTTTTTTTTTGGGGTGTGAACACAAAATTTGGTCCAAACAATTTATCCTCCGACAACTACGTCAACTGAACCTAGCTGGATTGGACCACAGCGTCGTGGTTTAAGACAAACAACCATAGCAAGCCGGTCAAATTGGCACCAAGTTGGATGTTACCTCAAATTTTCAATTTTCACGAAACAAATATTCCAAAAGGGATAAAAGAAAAACGGCGATCTAATTGGCCAAAATGGAAATTTACACCGAAAATAAGAAGAAAAATGAGAAGGTAACATAAACAAAAATAGATGGCCATAGGGATGGCAGCGGGTCGGGTACCTTTAAAAATCTCTTTTACCAAACTCTAATTCACGTATTTAAATCTGGCACCAAATCCTACCGGATAACCTTGTGGGTTTGGCTCTCATTACCAATCCCTCTCATTTCGAATTCAGATTACCTCTGAATAATTCAAAATTAGAGAGTCACCTTTTTGTCAAACTAAAATCAATGCACATCTTGTTAAATCAACAAGCCATTCTTAGATGGGCAGTATTAGGACATTCTTAATTATAATTCAATTAAGGTGGATATCTAGTTAAAAAATGTCTTTTTTTTTTTTGAGTTAGAAGCAAATAGCAGGGAGAGAGACTCTGATCAAGTACACATGGTATCGAATTTTACCCTACCACTGTCATCCCTTCACAGGCAGCATAAGGACATCCGTAATTATAATCCAATTAAGGGGGTATTTAGTTAAAAAAAAATTGTCATTTCCTTATATTAGAAGCAAATCGCGAGAGAGAGAGCAGACAACGTTTGACAAAATCTGAGAAGAGTCTGAGCCAACCACAACATCACTGAAGAAAAAGTTAAAAAAGAGAAGTACTAGAAGGCAAACGTAACAGGAGGGCATTGAGAAATTAGTATTTGTTTAATTGCGTTCACACCTGGTGGAATTCATGGTAAAACTCCAAATATTTTTAAGCTTATCCGCTTATATATATATACGTACGAGAAGAAGAGGAGCACTAGACACCAGAGACACCAGGTAGATCCATCCCAAGTCACGCCCTCACCACGCAGAGCGACTACCCTCCTTCCTTCTTCCACGTATCTTCTTCTTGACTTCTTCACTGTCATTTGACACTACGATCATTCAAATTTACAACTTCATTACTGTCAAGGTTGGCTCAGTCGCCAAACAAAACCAAGATCTTCAGCATTCCACCTATATTATAAAGCTAAAGACCACCCTCTTTTACGTAAAGCTTCAATTTTTCTTCATCTGTGGTACTGTGAGGATTCAACATTTTCTCAATTTGTGATTAATAGCCCAAAACTCTGCCCTGAAAGTTCCCTACTAATTCCATCTTGCACCAGCTTCTCAGGTGAAATGGAGAATGAAGGAGCTAAAGACGTGAAACAATGCAACAAGCTGGAGAAACAACAGGTTGCTCATCCGCCTAAGAGGGGCCAGATCAAGGCCAAAATAGTCGGGGACTTGGCCGAGTCCGTCAGCAACATGTCCAAGGCATTGCGTTTATTTCACTCCCGAGATAGCAAGGGTGATCATGACAAGACCTCTGCTTCAGCCTCTGCTAGCTCATCACCACCACCAAATTTCACTGATTCAGCACGTTGAATTTCTCATCGTGCCGGGATTTTATTGTTATTGACGAGGCGCTTATATATGACTTCTGGTCACTAGCTAACCCACAGATTTCTGGATTGTTGCGATTTGTTTTTGGTAGGAAGGATCATTCTCCCTTAATGATCCGTTAATCTTGTTTTCGAGCTGATTAATATAGGGTAACATAATTTTTTATAGGAGCAAATTATCTAGATAGCCACTGAACTTTTTGAATAGTTGAGTTTTAGCCATTCAACTATTAATAGAGTGTTTTATTTTTTTCATTGAACTATTAAATGTATAAATTTTGGGTCATTTCGTCTGATTCCATTATTAACTCTGGCAGATCTAAGCACGATTTTATGAGATATTAGATCTGTCAGAGTTAACGATGGAATGATCCAAAATTTATATATTTAATAGTTTAATGTAAAAAAAATTCTATTAATAATTGAATGGTTAAAACTCAATCTTTTAAAAAGTTCAGTGGCTATCTGTATAATTTGCTCTATTTCATAGCTATCCATGTAGTGTCTTTTTTTCAAAGGTGTAAAGTTGGTGCCGTTGGTTGATTATGATTCTTCTTGATTTCTCATTGCAGATTTGGCCACTTCCTTTTTATTTCATTACATTTTTTTAGAATTTTTTTTTTTTTGGGTCCTAAATATAAGTACCCTGTAAGCAGCTAATGTTCATGGGCATGTTTTGTCCGTGACAATAATCAGAGTTGAAACTATCCAAAATTTAAAGATATTTTTGCATGGTCACTACTTATAAATGTATTAGTGATTCTAAGTTCTCGTTGGACCGCTTGCTTTCAACTGATAACTAGTTTTGAGTATGGTCAAACCTTATTCCTACTGTCATCACAATGATGAATGATCAAATCAAATTCAGCCCAAATTCTTGACAGAAGATAAATAACAAGTACCGAAGAGCAAAACGTAAACGGCCTTCAATTTCACTTTTAGTTATCTTTCCTTTTCATTTGAGAGTTTTGAGAGTCTTGATCCGCGTTTAAAGACAATGCAAAACTTCAACCAGTTTTTGTGCCCAGCTGATAGTGGAAAGTTCAATTTGGACTGAAGTCGAAAGTTGCGCAAAGCTTTTTCTTTTTTTTTTTTCTTATTTTTTGGTGGTCTAAACCCACTTTTTTTATATTGAAATTTTTTTAGTGTGAATCGGAGATTTCGAATTTAAGATCTCTCACTTACACTCCCTCCTCTCGTAACATCGACACATTCCTCTCCTAAGGTTTAAATCCGCTTATCTAAATGTTGTTGATCCAAAAGAAAAGGCTTTCTTGGCCCATGAGGACTTGGCTCGAACTGCATGCATGTGCTTTTTGATTGCAGGCCCATTTAAGTTGATCCTACAGTTAGAAGAAATTAGAGTTAACCAATCAAATCCCAGAAATGAGGTTCAGATTTCAACCGCCAATTCAACTGTCGTCATCAGGACATCATCTCCTTCCACTTCCAACTCCTCCGCCATTTTTGTCATCATCACCATCTCTCTCCACCTGCTCAATCTCCCATCACCACCGGTTAATGTTCTCCACATTTTTACTGCTTGGTACTACTACTCCTATGACTCTGGAGAAAACAGCTGTGAATTTGTTGTCGTTTTGGAATTGTCACAGCAGCAGCAGCAGATGCACAAGTTCATTTGGAATAGCGTTTGATATAGATGGAGTCATCCTCCGCGGCCAAAACCCCATTGGAAATTCTCCCGCCGCTCTTAAAAGATTGTATCATGATTATTCTGGTAAAACAAAATTGCCTTCTACTTTCTTACTTCTTCCCCGTCTTTTTTGAATTAGTTTTCTTGAATTTTCTTTCAATTCTGCTTTTGGAACTATTAGCTTTATACATTTTGCTTACAGTCCAAAGTGCCATCGAATATTACGGAATTTTGACAATTTGTGGAAAGAGAGCCCATTTTTTTATTTATGTGGAAAAATATATCTTCTCATTTGAGGTGGCCTTTTCTCTCCTCTATCATCTCCCCAGAATGCATATCAACTTTCTTTTTACACTGCTTAAAAACAATCAAATCATACAAAATTTGGATTTTTTTTTTGAAAAATTCCATGTCACATCAGTCATGATGAAGACTAGTACCTGTTTTGCTTCCCACCGTTTTTATGCTAATGCTTTAATGATGTAATGAAGCTGATAACTGCTTCTATTTCAGGGAACTTGAAGATCCCCTTTCTGTTTCTCACAAATGGTGAGTATTTTGGGATTCTTTTTCTTTTTCTTTTTTTTTATTTAACCTGAGCATTCAGCTGTTTTAGATAAGTGTGGATGTAAGATGATAGGAACAAATTTGAAGCGATTCTTCAAGTTAAAAGCTCTCCACAAAGAGGAACCATAAGATGAAATATCTGACTTCAATGCAATAATGTCAAAGTAGTTCTGAGTACTCATGATTGATGTGCATAATGAATTTTCCTGTAATGACACACAGTCTTTTACATGGTGCTGCATAAGTGTCAATTGGGTAAATGATCCATTTATTTGGCTTTGTAGGAGGTGGCACCCCAGAGTCTAGAAGAGCCTTTGAGATGAGTCAACTCCTAGGCGTCAAAATTTTACCATCTCAAGTAATCTTTGAACAATTTTCCGCTGTCACCATGGATTAGATGTTTATTTTTCTATTCATTTTGCATGATGTTGTGAATTGGAAGTCATTATAGTGTCAAAGTGGGGCAAGCTCCCTGTTCAGTTTTGTACCTTGCGGATTTACAATGTATAGATGAATAATTTACTTTTTCATTTTAAATTGATTAAGCTTATATGAAGTGGTAATATTAATTGCTCTCATGACTGTCTTTCTCTTCTGCTCCTTTTTGGCATGTTCATATATCCATGCATTTTTTTCTGGTTTTCTTGGTGAAATCCACTTTTTTCGCCATGGAAAAGCTTTCTATATTGACATTCGATACAGGTTGTACAGGGGCATTCATGTTTTAGAAGCTTGCTGAAAAGGTAGATATGTAATTCACTGAGCTTCACTTCGTTTAGCTTTCCCGCACATTCCCTTCATTTGTATCTCGCATTCTCCTATTTTTCCAGGTTCAAAAATGATTTCATTGTTGCAACTGGAAAAGGGGAACCTGAACTGGTGATGTCTGAGTATGGTTTCAGGAAAGTTGTAGCATCATATTTCAACATGATGCTTTCGTATTTTAGTATCCAATGCAGTCCGGATTTTTTTATATCGGCTCAATTAAATTGGTCTATAATTTGAAAATATGTCCAGAAATGTTATCTCACTGGACGACTATGCATCATACTTTGATAACATTGATCCTGTAGCTCAGTACAAAAGCTGGAAGGTTAAGCAGGAATCAAATATGCTACCATTTTCAATGAAGTCAATTCAAGATGTTTCCCTCGACAGAGTAAAGGCTGCATTTATTGTTAGTGATCCTGTTGACTGGGGGAGAGATATTCAGGTGTATGATCAATTTTCTTTCTAGATATGGATTGCATGTGTACCTTTTGCCCCTCGGCTACTTATAACTGTAATTGTATGAGCAGATTATATTTTAACTTGATTTCTATTGCAGTGAATTGATAGATATGACTGCATTATCATGTTAAATTTTCTGCTAGAGCCTACGCTACTAACTATATAATCATGCAATGAATAGTTTTGAGTTTGTACCAAGCAATGAATCATGACTGGAAGTGTAAATATGGTCATAATAACAAGTACCAGTGACACTTAAGCTGAGGAATTTAATGCCTCCAGAATGGTTTTTGTTCAATATGATTGCAAAGGATAGCTTGGCCACACCAGAGTAGTAATGGCCCCAGCTTCAATCCATTGCAAGGATTACAAGGCTATCTTTGCTATTAGCTGCTTAAATCACCTAATGATCTTATGTGGTGATGAAGATGGAAAAGGAAGAAAAAAGAGATGACAGAAGTTCTAATCTAGTCAGGAAGGGAACATCAAGGCAAGAAACAAAGCATGGATACTTCAGACACCAAAAATTTTCTTGTAATTTCTTTCCAGTGACAAGTCATAAGCCTTGCTTTCGCTTTGTCTTTTTCCTGTCGAATACTGCATTGCTCACTTATGCCAACGGATACGTTAAAATATAGACAAAATAAGATGTGATGCAACTATAGCTAAACACGGCTAGTTTTGAGATACACGAGTCTTTGTTCTTTACCTTTACATTGGTTATTCTTTCTTCAATCTTTTCCTGTAGTCGCTGTTTTCCTTGTTTGATGTTTCTCATAAGTAGCAAAAATTTGAGTCGTTACTCCTTGTGGGTCTACTAATTGATGCATTAGGTCCTTTGTGACATTTTATCCTCTCGAGGTCTTCTTGGAGGGGAGGAAGAACATCAGCCACCGCTATTTTTTGCTGCTGATGATCTTCAATATCAGGTAACTGATTGCCTTCATGTGATGTTTGCTTTTAGTTATGTTCGAAAGGTTACTCCTGTCGCTGTAGATAGTCTTTCCTTTCACTAAGGAGATACTGATAATGCATTAATCTAGGACAGGCTGCATTTCCTTCCGAGCGTCTTGGCATAGGTGCATTCAGAATTGCCCTTGAAAGTGTCTTCAACAGGTGAGCGTAGAGAACCTGCTGTCAAGTAGTAGTAGTTTTTAAGTACTTGTCCAGAGAACCTGAAGACATCCTCACCAATGCAATTTGGATCAGAATTTCTTTTTTTTTTTTCATTATATGATACGAAAACTCATTAAGTACGTGTTCCGTGCAGAATTCACGACATGCCGCTGGAGTGTACAGTTTTTGGGAAGCCAAATCCATTTGTTTTTAGGAATGCTGAAGCTATATTAAGGCATATTTGGGCATTCTCATGTCATGGTAATGCCATTAGGCCGGAAGATGAAGACTCGTCGTCACATTCTTTTACGACCCTCTATATGATTGGTGACAATCCTTTAGTAGACATCAAAGGGGCATTACAGGTTTGTTTCTGTAACAGTACTCTCTAATCTCAGCTATGCAAAAATTGATGTTTGAAATCAAGTGACATTGGTCTCTCTTCTCAGTTCTTTTCTTTACCCTTTGAATTCTCAGGCAGGACATCCTTGGTTTTCAATTTTGACTAGAACAGGTGTATTTAGGCAAACGGAAAATCATGCTGAATATCCAGCTGATGTGGTAAGTCTGATGATGATACATTCAATAGATGATGAGCTAAATCGTTTTGCTGGCTTTTGGAACAGACTGTTACGGGACACTTGACACGAAAATTAACATCTACAATCATTATTTTGATATGATGAACTACAATGTGCAAAAACTCTTGTTTTGGTACACTAGTCAATAAGGATAAAGATTGAGTGCCTGAATTATACAACCTCAATTATAATTTACCAGCTTAATGGCCCCAGAGATCTTCCAATAAACCCTGAATATTCATCTGAAGTTCAGCTTACCTTTTGCTGTTTATCCTTTTTGGTTTCTTTGACAACATTAAGAATACATCCACCATGAACCAAATTGGTGAACTGTTTCGTTCAAAAGATAAGCAAATACTTCAACTGTGACCCAGTCATTCTCCTGTGCAGTTGCCGACTATGTGTGAATTTTGATTGATTGGCTACACAGGTGGTTGATACAGTGGCAGAGGCGGTTGATTTCATTTTGGAAAGAGAGAGTGCTCCTTAGTTGGAAGCCAAAGTTTGATACTTTGCCCAATCCATATTCTTCAGCACGTTCTTTACCTTCCAGTTCAGTGCAGCAGACTTTGCATTCACGATTATCAATTCAGACCACAAACTATTCTCCACTCAGTCCCTGTGGAATACTTGCAATTGAATTTTGATACCATAAGCAGTTGTCGTACACTTCTGCTCACAGTTCAGCTCATGGGAACTAAGCTGTGCTGTGCACCAGCATTTTGATCCGATAACTTTGTGTTTTTACTGTTTTCTGTCATACGTATCTATATATGGTCTCTCCAGGATGCGAAAATAATCTGTGCAAGTCAATTCTTGCAGTCAATAACGACACTTGTAGTTGTAGGACGTTTTCAGCAAAGGCAAACCAATAAAATTTCAGAACGAAAGTAGTTTTTTATCTCTTAAGTTAAATAGCTTCAGAAATATGAAGTTTATTCAAGATATAATTGCAGGAACAAAAAGAATTTAAAATTTCCCGAGTCTTAGATGTAACTATTATTTTCTAAAAATTTAGGAGAAAATAATATTAGTACTTTTCGTGCCTTCTTTTGCATTAGATGAAGTTTAAGAAGTAATTGAGGTTTTTTGAGAAGCGCTAATATCACTAATATCATTTTCCAAATTGACTTGAACAGGATTGGATCAATTTCAAGAAACAAGTTTTGAAAAGTTAAGGAAATTGTGCTAAAGTTGGATGAATAGGACAGTACTAATTCATATAAAAGTTTGGGGTAAATCATGAAAAATGGTAAGAATTGATTCGTTAAACGCAGCCGTTTCAGGCCCCTACCTCCAACCAAAAGAAAGGATAAGGTGAACGAACAATCTCAGACCCGAAACATTACTGGAGCGCTTCAGCAACAAAAAGGCCACAAATCCCTCTGGAAATGGAGGCCAATCTCTTCACCTTACCTTCTTCCAGACCCCCAACACCCACCCTCCCATCCAATTCCCACAAGGTTTCTCTAAAATCCCACTTCAGAAACCCCTTCCTCACCACGCACCACCACCACTGCCGCCGCCCAAAGTTCGCACCTTTAACGATCCGCTCAGCCATCAGCAGAACCAAGAAAGAAGAAACTGTTGAATCAGTCAAACTACAGCTTCAAGGTTGCTATCTCATCGCTGGCATTGGCTATAAAGGCTTCACCGTCAAACAATTTCAAGAACTTAGAAGGCAACTCCCAGAATCCTCGAAACTTCTCGTTGCTAAAAACACTCTTGTTTATAAAGCCATTGAAGGTACTCAGTGGGAAGCACTGAAGCCATGCATGAAGGGAATGAATGCCTGGTTATTTGTCCATAGTGAAGAAATCCCAACTGCAATAAAGCCTTACAGGGAGTTTCAGAGGGAGAAAAAGTTGGAAGGGAATGATTTTACTGGGGCTGTTTTTGAAGGGAAGTTTTATGGGCCTGAGGAGTTTAAGGCCTTGGAATCTTTGCCATCAAGAGCTGAAATTTATGCTAAGATTCTGGGATCGCTCAAGGGTCCTGCATCTGCTGTTGTTGGAACTTTGCAGGCCCCTGCTAGGAATTTGGTTATGACGCTACAGGCTTATGTGAAGAAGTTGGAGGAGGAGGGTGGCAGTTGAGGAGAATAGTTGGTTGCTCTTCTTGTTTTGCTATTGGCTGTAATGCCTGCCCTGTAAGTTTTGTTAATTAGACTTCATTTTTTCATCAAATTCAAGTGGGAAAGCTTGTAGTTTATATCTCTTCTGACACAACTTGATGAAGATTTTTATAGGCTGATTATCCTGAATTTGTTTCTTTGGTTTTTGACTAGAGTGATACTCTTTAATCAGGTTCATCTAGAGTGTCATTTTTGGGAGAAACTTTTGTTCCAGATGAGTAGTTTCAACTGTTGTGACAATGTCGTTGATGATTCTGAATGAGATGCAACCTTAGTGAGGTTTGGATATGTCGACTAGGTATGTAGGTGGGTGATCATATATTTCTGTCGTAAAATTGACTCATTACTAATTGATTAATCTCCAAATAATGATGCTGTGGGACAAGAATATCGTGTGGTAAAAAGCTGGGGTGTTGTTATTTAATGATTTAATGATTGCTTTGGTCCTTTAATCTGAGTCAGACATAGCTATGCGTTATGTGATACTAATGAATTGCAGCGTCGGAATTGTTTTTGAGAATCGCATCTTAGTAGAGTTGTTAATTTGATGTAATTTTTATAAATTATGAAGGGCTGCATTTGATTGAAGGTTTCTTGGCATACAAATACTTTAGAGCCTTCAGGGGTAACAATTAGGTTTCTAACTGACAACCAGACTCCCTTCAAGCTGATTCTCTTAATTTGTATGGGTTCCAGCAACATTTGAGGATATCAAACCATTACCCCATTTTCATATGATTTCAATGCATGAGAGTTTCTGTATTACATGAAGAGTCCCTAATTATGCAGCAAGTATTAGGAACCGCAGAAAAATTATGATCAGGTTATAACCAAGTCCAGATTCTGTGACTGAGAGAGAGTTGCCAAAGCTAGTGATAGGCAATTTGGATATGCCTACTACAACCTGACTTAATACTTGAGCCACCTCATCCCTCACTTCCTGTCTTGCTTTCTGCTCCATCATGGGCAACCCTCCTTCCCCCCAAAATTACACAAATTTTCTGATCAAACATCTTTGAGACATGGTATTCTGAGACATGATTTATTGTTACTTTCTTGAGTCATTCTTACTATTGACTTGCCATTGATGTAGAGGAAATGTTGTTTGTGTTGCTGGCGATGTACCTTGACCGCCACACACTCTGCTGAATTTCATTTTTAGCTTAGAAGCATCTTCCAAGATGAACAGAAGCTTCTTGTATCAATCAACTCGGTATCCAGTTTTTTCTTAATCAGGAAACTTGAAGCTCAGGTTCATTTGGGGATTGGTATGTTTCATCTCCATTGGGGAGATAGTGTATGGGAACCACAAGACATTGAGAGTGGGTACTGGTATTTTATTCTCAGACAAGTACATTTTCTCAAAGGATTCTAGTAGCATAACAAACTCTGTAACTTTCCCTCAATCTTGTATCGCTTGGTACTCTTTGAGTATTTGCGAAAGTGTCTAAACAATCACCCCGAAGTGTTTAAAAATGAGGGGGTGGTAATACCTAATAAAATACAGGAATTATCTGGGATCTCATAATTTAGTATCAACCCCAGAACACGTACCAAACACGGGCAATTGGACTCGTACCTCCAACTTTCTTGAAGAAAATTGATACCTGTAATCACTTTCAGATTTTAGTCTAATCTTTTACTGATTCTTAGTGAGCGAGCAATCTGTCAGTTACATATTGATGTAATTGCTTGTGATATATTGCAAACGCTATATAATTTGTTTATATTATGTGAAACCTGAATCAAGAGATACCGAATAAAGTCTGAATATAGTTGATGTATGCACTCACAACGTAAAATTGAAAAGTTGCAAGTCCTACCAACATATTACATCATACAGCAAAAGTCACAACTTCCCCTCTTTTCTGTGTACCTGAAAGTCATGTCAATAGCATTCCTAAAACCTCTTCAGAAGAGATATGGCGCCTTACAAGCACAAAATACAACCAAGGCCACATTGCATTTGTTAACTTCTTCAGGCACTGAACAGAAAATCGTCCTTTTAGATGCCTGTCCTTCTTATAGCTACGTGCTTGAAAAATGCCCCATATAAGAAGCCTCGAGGGACGGCATTGAATAACCTCTTTAACTCATGAAGTAATCCATCTACATTCTGATGGCTATCATTCTATACCCTCAGATTCTCTGTGTGGTCGTCTACTTTCTTTTTGCGTGCTATGGGTATTGGAGGAGGAGAAGGAGAGAAAACCTCAATTCCCTTTAACTGGCCGGTTATTGGCATGATGCCAGACCTGTTCCTAAATGTACACCGCACCCAGGATTATATAACCGAGATTTTGCAAGAAAGTGGAGGCACATTTGAGTTTAAAGGTCCTTGGTTTGCAAATATGGATATGCTGGTCACCAGCGATTCTGCTAACGTCAACTACATATTGAGTAAAAACTTCTCAAACTTTCAAAAGGGTCCTGAGTTTGAAAAGATGTTTGACATTCTAGGAGAGGGGATCTTCAATGCTGAATGCGAATCTTGGGACAGCCAAAGGAAAACAATCATGCCACTAATTAATCACCAGGGATTCCAGAAGTTTGTGGGAATAACTAGCTGGAACAAGTTGGAGAAAGGGCTGATCCCTGTCCTGGAGCATGCGGCCAAGTCAGGTATGGAGGTGGACTTGCAACAACTATTTGCCAAGTTTACCTTTGACACCACTTGCATATTAGTATTGGGTCATGATCCTGCTTCACTCGGTATTGACTTGCCAGAAAGTCCATTAGGAAATACCTTAGCTGATGCCGAGGAAGCAGTCTTTTACAGACATGTGGTACCCAGAACTTGCTGGAAGATTCAGAGGTGGCTTCAAATTGGTGCGGAAAAGAAGTTAACTAAAGCTCGGGAGAACCTTCATCAATTTTTAGCTACCAACATCTCATCTAAGTCTGAAAACTTGGAAGATATAAACCAAACTGCGATTTTGCAAGATGGAGGAGGCCTTGACTTGTTAGCAAGGTACATGAAAGCAGCCAGAGTTCTCAAAGAAGAGAATAGAACATCTGATAATAGTGTCTCAAAAAATTTGGAGAGACGCTTTACTCACTTTAATCTTTGCGGGTAAAGATACCATTGGTGCAGGTCTCACTTGGTTCTTTTGGCTCCCTGCTTCAAATCCTATTGAAGAAAATATGGTTTGAAAAGAGATACTGAGTAACTTACAGGTAAAAGAAGGAAGGTGGCAGTTTTCCAACCTAGAAGAGATGAAGAAACTGGTTTATCTGCACGGCGCATTATGTGAATCACTTCGCCTGTTCCCTCCGGTTGCAATGCAGCACAGAGCTCCAGTCAAGCCTGATATTCTTCCAAGCAGTCACCGCATGAATCCTAATACCAAGACGCTGTTGTCTTTCTATGAGATGGGCAGGATGGAAACAATCTGGGGCAAATACTGCTTGGAATTCAAACCACATATGGATTTCAGAGCAAGTAGGCATTACACATGAACCATCTTTCAAGTTTACAGCATTCAATGCAGGACCTAGGAGTTGCAAGGGCAAGGAAATTTCTTTCATCCAAATGAAAATTGTTGCAGTAGCCCTTCTCTGTCGTTTCCACTTTCAAATCTTGGAAGGACATCAAACTGTTCCAGGTAATTCTGTGATACTTCATATGAGACATGGACTGAAATTGAAGGTTTCCACAAGAAGCGTTTGATAGCCCATATAGAATTGGCATATTTACTGTTTTTGGGCAAAAGAGACGATGTTCCTAGAACTAATGCTATAGTGCCTTGTATGTTTCTCTTTTAGTGTTATACTTCTATGAAAAACTACATCACTGCAAGAGGAACAGGACCCTTGCTATATCCAGAACCACAAACAAATATCAAATACATGAGAAAGAGATAGAGTTAGTAGAACATGCTATTCTTTAGCTAAAGAAAATTATGGAAATTGATGATTAAGACATTAAATGAAGAAGAGTCAAGGTCTCAGTTACCAAAACAATCTAACTTCATATAATTATGTTAACAATCTAAGTCAGCTCCTTCGTACAAACCAGCCCCTTACTCATTAAATGGGTTAAAGAAGTAAAAGGATGATAGAAGTCCCCAAGTAAAGCTTCCAAGCTTCTGCATGACTGTTTTAAGTTCACAACTTTGCAGCTAAAGGCCTCCAAAAAGGTCTTGGTTTATGAATATGGGAATTATCAAAGGAACAAACTTACCAATAAAACCTGTACAAAAATCCAGTAGTTAGAAAGAAATCTAGATCAACAAAAGCACCCAGAAGGATGATTTAGCTTTTAAGCATTTAAGGCACCAGCACGTAAGATACCAGACATCAAAAGTTACATCAGAAATTAGATTAGTGCATATTGTTCGAACATATATGCTATTTTACACGTATTTTCCCAGGATGGTCTCAACCACTCCCTGAGCTATTGGATGGTAGCAATCTCGAGCTTCTGAGAACACCCTCTTCGCAAAAATTTTCTCTTCATCCTTTCCAGCACCTTGAACAAGAGCAGTATAAAGTGGGCGAAGGTACTTCATCCTCCCAACTTCTTTTAGAGTTTTCTCCACCTCACCAAAATAGTCTCTGCACTTGGATGCAATCGCCAGCTGAAGAAAAGCAACCTTGACCTCATAGTCTTTTGATTCTGAAAGCCTATAGCGAGCATCCAAAGCTAAAGCCTGTGCAACAACCGCAAATTGAAAGACAAAACCAACTTTACAATCTTAATTCTTCATCACAAAATGCTGTTATTTCTCACCTGAAACTATCAATTAAGCATATCCTTTTAACTCATAAAGCCAAGGCTTTGGTGTTATGTATCTTGATAAGAAGGGCAGAAACAAAGCATTGGGAAGTACCAAATAGCATAAAGGAACCAAACTGTAGCCAAAGAAATAGATAAATGCTTATTTAGAGTCAATTGGACACTTTCTCAAGTTGAACAGATACACTAACGCCACAAAGAGGCCTATTCTTCACAAGAGCAATAACTTCATCCTCTTAACCGCTTGTATCAAGCTCTCCTAAAAGCTACCGCATCTTTGAATGGTAGCAGTGAAAAACTACAGCTAATTGAGAGAAAACTCTACTTGTAGTTCATCTCTTTCCAGATGTACAAATGTAAGATTCAAGATCTTTTTTAGGCCAGAATTAAGCCGTAAGTCATCTCAAACCTGTCAACATCTAATTTCTTTCAAGGCTAGAAAAGTTGAGAACCAATTTGAACATATTAAATTAGTTGATCAATCAAAAATATAGAAAGATCTGTTGAGCTTGGAGGTCAATCAAAGGATTGTCATTTATCAACAACAGTAAGAAACAAATTTTTCTAACGTCTGAGAAAATGTAGCAACCAATTTAAATCTGCTTCTGCTTATCCAAGCCCAAAAGCAATTAACAAAGTCAATAATTTCAACAGACTCCAAACTCAGAAACACATGGTGGAATTGAAGGATCAAATGATACCTACCAGTTCTTTTATACATTCCATACAACACAAGGCTAGCATACACAAAAAGTTGAAAGATACAAAACATTAAGATATCTCCATGAGGATCAAATGATACCTACCAGTTTTTTAATACATTCCATACAACAAAAGGCTAGTATAAACAAAAAGTTAAAGGATACAAAACATTAAGATATCCCCATGAGACCAACAAAGCAATTGAAAAGTATTAAGGCTCATCCTGTATGCTATTTATTAACTACCAGGAATGATTTCCAAGTAAATGAAACATAGATAAGTAAAAGAAAAGATACAAAGACAGGTCTAGGAAACAACAATAAAAAATAATTACCACAGATTTTCTATTCCAAAAGAACTTACTTGTGAAGCTTCAACATATTTAGGCAGGTTCTCAAGGTAAAGCTCCCACTCTTGTCCATGCCAGTCGGCAACTTCATCCTCCCTCGGCATCCTGCCTAGTTTAAACTCATTAGCCAGTGACACAATCTTTGTATAGATACTGGAAACTGGCTCCATGGCGTCAGGTGGGATGCCAATACCTTCTGTCCATAGTTTTAAATCAATCTGATTCTCAATTCCAGGTACGTTAGCTTTTAAGAAATTGAGAAACGTGTCTGTATCAATAGATTGGAACTTGAAGGTTGCAATGTACTTTTTGATGAATTCATCAAATGCAGGTCTTCCAATCTGAATTTGGGAAAACAAAAATCTATTAAACTGCTAATAACTTCAGATGAAGTCCCTCTTATTAATTAAAGTAAATAGATTGGCAGTGGTAATATTTTCCACGTGAAGAAAGAAATTAGACTGATAAAAAGAAACATCCGTTAGTCAACAATTAACAGCCTTGAAGGCATAGGGAAAAACTGGCATATACACCTGTCTCTCAATACGCCACAAAAACTGGAAACCTTTCTCATATGGAATCTCAGAATATATTTCATCTGGATCCACACCTTCTTGGTTCGTTTTCAGCTTTGTAAACTCCATGTTATCCTTGAATCTCTCAACTGCATCGACAAGCCCCTTCCAACCAATTCCAATATTCAGTGCAGCTCTGTCTTCCCCCTGCACAGCTTCCACTATTCGCCGCTCCGCGTAAGTGGTAAAACCCTATAAACATGTAAATTTTGTGATGAATTAAATCTATGCAAAATTCAAGCAAGTACAAGAAATCCTTTGCCTGTCCACTTCTTTCATATAGAAGCATCCAACATGACAAGGACAATCATTGTTCTACTCCTAACTACAAAAAGAAAATCCATATACAATACAGATACACATTAATGCACATAAAAGTGACTTTCTCAACTACAGAATTGTGTAGTTCCAGGGGAAAACCTTCAAGAAGCAGCTTAAAAAATAGATAGGATCCTTTAATAATTTACTCCATGAGAGTTCAATACCATCACTTATAGTACATCTTTTCAAGGCATTAAAAGGTGAGAGCTATTTTATTTTGGTTTAAGTCATTCTAGTACTCCTACTAAAGATGTCCACTACCCCCCTGTACCATTTCTGCTACATTAACAATTCTTCCACCGATCTACACAGCCATCAGAAATGAATTACAACCAACTCCAGTTGGAGGAGGTACAAGACCTAAAGAGGGCACCAACCTAATCTTTCATAGTCAGATAACTCAAGAAAGAACATCAATTTAGCAAAGACTTGCAAAAGAAATACAGAAAACATTCGTGGTGATTTTGTTCTTGTTGATATGTAATATTACCGTCATAAGTCTCTTGTAAAAAACAAAGTATTAATCAATTTAACTGCAAATTCCTCATTCAACAGTTAATTTAAGATCATCCACAAGGATGCCACCAATTCCTTGTAATCACAGGCTTTGTGGAAATTCAATAGGAAACTGTGACAAACCACACTTTCATAGCCCTAACAAAAAACAACACTGATAAGAGCAGTTTAAGGTTGTAAACCATTTGCTGAAATCAAAAATAGAACACGATAATCTAGATTATATCTGTTAACTTATCCGTGGAATTACTACCATTTCAGGAAATATCTCTGCTGACTCACATCACAACATAAGCAAGGCCTCAATCAATTGTTCCTTAGTCTATATTCTAAAGATTAGATACCTCATTCAACCAGAAATGTTCATTGGTCTTGTTAGTAATCAAGTTTCCCGTCCAGCTATGAGCAAGTTCATGAGCCACCACCTGCGCCCCAGTGGCATCACCCTTGATGACAGTGGGTGTCAAGAACACCATCCGCGGATTCTCCATCCCACCATAAGGAAAACTCGGGGGCAGCACCAACAAATCGAACCTCTCCCAGTCATAAGGCCCAAAAAGTTTCTCCCCAACCCTGATCATATCCTCTGTCCCAGCAAACTCCCTAGCAGCAGCATCCAACACTGCTGGAGCCGCCTCCGAATACACCCTCGAGCGTGGTCCCACATCCCTGAACCCCAACTCTCCAACAGCAAAAGCAAACAAATAAGGCGGTATAGGCTGCTCCATCAAAAAATCGTCCACAACCCTATCATCCCCACACCAGAGAGAATCATCACAAGCTCCCCTAGCCTCACCAGACCCGACAACAGGGGCCCGCCTATCAACATGTCTCGCGGACATAACAGCGAACAGTTGGCGGGGGATATTCAACTTAGCATCATAACGAATGCGGGCAGCAGGGGTATCCTGGCAAGGGAAAATAGACCTAGCATGGATGGACTGGCACTGGGTATAAACAAAAGGAAAGGCTTTATTAAATGTTTGCGGGGGCGAAAGCCACTGAAGGGCTGAGCTAGAAGCTGAGGTTTTGGAGATGATGATGACTTGGGAGTGATTGGAGAGGGTGATGATGAGGGACTGGCCGAAAACAGGATGAGGGATTGGTGGGGTGAGGGTAAAGGGGAGTGGGGTGAGGGTGGTGGGATCAAGAACTGAGGTTATGGAGAGGGAGCGGGTGTCAAGCGTGAAAGGGCCAGAGTGGGTGGTAGGGAGGGAGATGAGGGTGGAGGCGAGGATGGTGGATGATGGGAAGTCAAAGTAGAGAGAAAGGGAGATGTGGGTTGTGAGGGGGTGAGTCGAGTCTGTGAAGGAGTGAGGATCAACGGGTGCCATGGGAGAAGAAGGGGGAATTGAGAAGAATTTATCGACTGAGACTGAGGGCTCTGCGGAGGCTGTTGGGGGTGGCGGGCCGGCAGTTTTGTCGGTGGAAAGGTTGCGGAGAATCTGACAGAGGAATAATGGGAGTGAGGTTGTCCTGTTGCTGCGTCTGCTCTGCTGGCGTTGGAGTGGAGCACTGAATAGGGTTTTAAATTTGGAGGGAGAGGGGAAGAGGTGAATAAAGGTCAAAAGCATAGATTTTCAGCGTCGGGCTGTACGATGTTGGTGACTTTCCTTCGTGGGGCTGTACTTGTCTTTGTGTTGGTGGCCCTGGCAGTGGCCGGCAGCAATAAGGATAACAAAAACCTAAATAAATGAAGAATAATGCCAAATCGAACCCTTGAGGAAAAGATTTAATCCTATTAGAAAATAACGAGGTCCAAAAGATTTATTCTTGACATCTAACCATTTGTTCATTGTTTTCTTGATCATTGGATCACCGTTTGATTGTCATAATGGAAAAAAGTTAAGGATTGGAGTTGAAATTGTGGATTATTTCCAATGTAAAACATGTATGCACTAAAAGATCAATGGTCCCAAAAAAAAATTGCACAAAGTGTAGATTGTGGACACTATTTTGATGGGAGAGGCGATAAATTCATATCCTTTTTTTAAGGCTTGTTTTTAGTTGATTATTTTAACTGATTATATGTTTTAATTTTAATTTTTTAAAAATAAAAAAGTTAAAATTTATAATTGCACAAAGAGTAACTTTTGCAAAGTCATTATAAACTGATTTTGGTTGATTACAGATTATTCTCTATAATCACTTTTCATAATTAGATTTTACAAAATCTAAAGTAAACGAAAATATGGCCATAACTTTCAATGCTAATGTCCAATTCACCAATGCATGAAAGGTGTTTGTTAATTTAAGATGGATGAAAGAGTATGCATTTATTCTTGCTTTTTGATGATTCCAAGTGTAGCATTTTGTATTAATGTATTCCATTTGATAGCTATAGTAAGTATAGTTTTAAAATATAAGACATGGCCAAAGCTTGGCAACTTACAAGAGGGAGAGAAATGATATATATACATGTACATAGATACATGCACGTGCACGCGCGCGCATACACATATATATATATATAATGTAAAAAACTTAATCATATACATATATCTTACTTTGTTTGTCCCAAATTATCCATATTGATGACATTTTGAGTCATATTTCCTTGGTTTAGTGGTAAGAAAGTGCTCCTACAAAGTTAATAGTTCAAGTTTTTTTTGTCTTTTGTTCTTTTTAATATAAGTCAGAAATCTCAAATCTCAGAATCTTTCACTTACACTTTTTCCCTCTAAATTAATAGTTCAAGTTGCATTACTATAATACGAAATTAGTATCATTTATGTGTTATCACGAATAATTATTGCTAATGAGAAAATTCATTCAAAACCTTAAACCTCAATATACATCCTTAAACTTACATATAAAAACTAATGATGGTGTGAAGTGTAACATTGGGGTTATGTCATGGACCAAAAAGTATGGAGTCTTTTCACCAACGGGGAGAAAAAAAAAAAGTTTTGGTTATAATAAATGTCATGTGCATTCATTGGGAAAACTGTTTAAGTACTTTGTTAGAGTAATAATTTTGTTACACTTCATGGGCCTTAAATTAGAATTGGATACCTCGCGAGTAGTCCGACCGGTAGGAGTATACAAAATTGAAAAATTTCGATTTATCGTTCGAGTTTGAATTAAATTCTAAATTTTTGAAATCCATATTTCGGAATTCAGAACTAAAACCTAGTTTTTCGATTTCGAATTATACTAATTTGGTTTGAATTCGGTTATAGGATTTTTCAAATTCGATTTCGATTTCGAATTCGGAATTTCTATTTTGATTTCAAATTCGTTTTTCATATACATATATATAATATTTTATATATATGTAATATAACATTTATATAATAATAAAAATTTTTATATTCATGATTTCGATGAAATCGGAATTTACCGAATTCCAAATTGAATTCAGAGTTAATGAATTCGAAATTGAATTCGATCGAAAATTCTGATGCCAAAATTTCAAATTCAAATTTTCGAATTATTGATTTCGAATCCGATTCACACCCTTACCGATTGGTTCCGTAGCCTAATAGTTATTAGTGTATTTTTGGGACAAAGCTCTATATAATTTTAGGTGATTTTTTTTTTTTGTCAAAAATATAATTTTAGGTGATTAGTCTGGCGTAAAGGCTGGATATCTTAAGTGAAAAAAAAAATAGAATTGGGGACCAGGAATGTAATTCGGACTGGGCTGTAAGTCCTAGAATATGGAATATGGAGCATTTGGTAAATGGGGTTCGGGTATGAAATGAGAAAAGTCGGGCCCGGGTTATTATTAGTGCCTTCAAATCTAACAAAACACAATCCATTTTCCCCCACTGCTTCTCTTCATTCCTCTCCTCTTTCATCTTGACTGGCTTCCACTCGCCAAAAACCGAAGCCTGGAGCAGGAGCAGCAGCTCAACCCCTGAAAATCTAAAGCCTCTTTTCCCCCATGGTTATCGAGTTGAGTTGAGCAGAGCAGAAATCTGCTTGGAAAGAGGGCAAATTTGAATTTTATTAGCTGCCTTTATACAATTGAATTCGAAAGTTAGACGAGAAGACTAGAATACGCCACATTTTCAGTCGGTGACGGGAAAATGGATGATTATGCAAGAGAAATGATGGACCTCAAGACCCTTGTCACTCGAACCCTAGAAAAGAAAGGCGTCCTCGCCAAGATCCGAGTATATTATCTCCTTTCTTTTCCTTTTCTTTTTTTTTTCATAATTTATCCACAGAAGATAGTTTGCTTATTCATGTGATATTTATTTTTAACAATTCTGTTGAAATCTCTTCAATTTGCTCCTGTGCCTGTAGAGATGAGATAATCATTTACCTTTGACATGTACTTTATAGATTTAATGCGGCCCAAAAATCCATGACAGATCGGAGTGCAAAATTTGAAACACAAAAATAGGGGTCCCCGCCCCCCACCACCCACCATTTTTTTGAGCGATTTACTCGTTTCTGTTTCTCATCGGTATTTTTATTTTTGGGTTTAGAAGCAAGATGAATTAAGCAAGGTAAGTCCAATGTAGTGCTTTTGGAGCGTTGCATTGTCATACGATACAGCAAAACTCCACTGTTCAAGGGGAAAAACAAGGAGAATGGTGGAGGATACTGGTATTTGAGGGATGCGCAATACTGATTATGATTTTTCTGTTTCGTGGTGAAATTGTGCCAGTAAATAGTGGGGAAAGAATTGAGTGAAATTCAATTATTTAGTTGTATTTTGGGTAAATTTTTAAGCTTGATAAGCTAGTCTATAAAGGGGCTCTGGTTTTTGGAGATGCAATGTTGTAACACAAAACTCAAAGCTGCAAGCTTTTCTTTGTTTTAGATAGGTGTCTAGGGAACTTCAGGAAATTATAACTTGGAGTATTTTTTTATATTGAAGGTATTTAATTTGATGAATGAGAATACTAATTGCAATTACTTGTTTCCTTTACATTTTATTCCTTCTTGTGGTGTTTGCTCGTGAAGGGAGATGCAAAGAGTAGCTTTATTTGCTGATTGTACTTCATTTGTTACGCTAGGCTGAACTGAGAGCAAGTGTTTTTGAGGCAATTGAAGAGGAAGATAGGGCCATTGAGAAGGATGAAGGTTTGCCTGCCGCACTGTTGGGTAGCTGCAATGAGCGTGCTAAACAGCTCCATAATTCTCCTTCAGGTTCTTGCTTCATGCTGTTGCTTTGATATTTCTCACTTCTCACAATGGCTAACCTTCCATTCCTTGTTCTTGCCTTGGGATGTTGCTGTAATTTGTTGTTTTGATGGTTTAGCAAAATGTTTTATCATTGATGATGAACATAAGAATCGATCATTGTTATCTAATTTCTTAAGCTGAATGTGTAGAAATTATTACTTTGGAAGTAACCTGACATTATTCTAGGACTGATGTATTTTCTAGAATTTTAAACTGTAAATATATGATTTACTCACATAAACATATCATGCGATCTTTACAGAGACAGTTCGTTTTCTAACATCCTTTTCCCTTTAATATATGTCCTAAATGCAGGAAGGCTACTAACTGCCCTAATATGTGAATATTTGGATTGGGCTTCACTAAGCCACAGTCTGAAAGTTTACTTGCCAGAGTGCAATTTGGTAAGTTAAATACTTCTCTTATTGTATGTTGTGAAATTTTCAGGTCTTTCATTTTCTTATTGTTTTAGCTTATTGATCTTTTAATTACAGCCAAAGGATTCTTGGAAATCTGAATTGAAAGAGTTCAGTAGCAAGAATGGATATGATATTAACAGGAATGGAGATAGTGGTCCTTTGCTTTTAGATGTTCTTGAAGGATTTTTGAAGTACGAGGTATGATACCGTTTCATCCTTTAATTATGCTCATCTATATTTTACAGAATATCTTCCATACTCTTTTGCCTGCTTCATTTTTTTAATCAGTAAATCATCTAAATCTTCTAGGCAAGCAGGACTTATAACGTTCTTGTTCTATTATTTCTTTTACTTGTTATATGATCATCAAATTCAGTTAAATGCAATAATATGCTTGCCGAGTAATTTACCTTTCTAAGTAGCTATTACAATGACTGCCCATTTATAGCCCTTGTAGACCATATGACTACCCATTTATAGCCCTTGTAGACCATGCATCAATATCGTTTTGTACCTCTCCATATCATTTGAATTATGATTTGATGGATCATCAGATCTTGATTAAGTAGTAGGTTTTCTCGTATTAGTTGTTGTATGCAAATGAAGGAAGAGATCATTAATCACTTGTTCTATATGCTTTCTGGACGTTCAAGGACTACAACGCAGCTTGCTACTTTTCTAGTTGTTGAATCAGTTGTCTCTTTGAAATATGAATTGTATGTGTTTGTTGATGCAAGGGAATCCTGGTTACTCTTTGCAGAGTTCTTCAGTCAGTATTGCATTCTACCAGCACTGCGTATATTTTAGACATGTATATTTTTTAATTTATTGTTAGTCTGAGACTGAAATTCTTTAGTTGTTGTGTAACCTGCCTAGTATAGAATTTTGGAATTCAGTGTTCTTTGTCTGTTTTTTTGGAGCATCTCTAAGGCAAGTCTTACTTTAGTATGAGATTCTGCAACTTGAATATGGTGCTATACCAATGTTTGATCTTCAGATTTTGGGCTTAGATGAATTCAGATTGCCACAGTTGGTTTTCTCAATTAGTAAATCACATTTTTTTTTCTGTGCCTGACAGTCTTTATTTTTGCTTTTGCTCTAGTCTGATTTTTCAGATGATGTTGCAACTTTAAATCTCAGATCTGATGCATTTTTTGCAGAATTTGTCTCAAGCGAGGGGTATGGGAAGGAGACTAACCATGCCAGATGCAGAATCTTTGTCCAGCTTAGAGACTAGAAATACTAGGAGACCTTCTTCCTCATCAGTAGCTGGTGGCATACCTCCTTTGGGAAGGTGCATTACTCTCAATTTCTTTTGTTCTTTTGTTCTTCTTACTCTGTTCTTTGTGGCTCATAACTAGCTTAATCCTTCTCAATGCTGTTGCAGGCCGCTTCCTTCTTCCCAGGCATCTGGTGAGTTGCCAACATATGTAACATTGGTTCCATAATATCTGTTAAAATTTTGTATTTCTCTAATGTACTTTAGATTTCAGATAGAAGAGCTGGGACATCCATGTCTGGCTACAGGAAAGATGAATACAATTGGAGATATGATGGTGATGAGCTCCCAGAAGAGGTTGTCCGTGCATCAGCTGCCTTAGAGAACCTTCAGTTGGATAGAAAAGCTCGGAACCTAACCTCATCTTGGCGGTTTGTTTCTTTACTCAGTTGAATTCTTTTAGAAATTTTCCCTGCCAGAAAGTATATTTTGTGCGAGTGAACTGTTAGCATTTTAGTGGACTGTAACTATTTCTTTTGAATAGCATAGGTGCATGTTCGTTCACATACTTGGCTTCATATGGGGAGAAAGGAAGACTCTGCTAGAAAAAATTTCTTTCTTGGTGTTTGCTGTGTTCATAAAGAAATAATTCTTGATCAAAAAGGGGCAAGAAATATTATTGTAGTCTTCTTTGAGGACCAATGTGCTTGTCGACTTTGTCAGAAGCTTGCTCTCGACTAATTGCACATATTAAATATGTTTTCTATGGCAGTTTAAGAGTGTGTGTGTAGAGAGAGAGGGGGAACTGGAAACACCAAAAGTGCTCTTCTGTTCAAGTGGTTATGTTAGGGCTGGGTTTGTATGAGAGAGAGGGAGAATTCGAAACTAAACTGATGGGGCACATAGTAAATATCTTGGATTGCAGTGAGAGAGAGAGAGAGAGACAGACAGACAGAGAGAGAGAGGGAGAGGGAGAGGGAGGGAGAATTGGAAACACCAAAAGTGGTATTTTGTTGAAGTGGTTATGCACAAGGAGGGGGGAGAGAGAGAGAGAGATGTAAAGATTCTCCCTTTGTTCAAATGGAAATCTGGTAGTGCTATCGTCAGTTCATGTTGACATATTACACAGAGGCTTGATGGTTTTGACTGTTAAGTTTTGCTTTTTGTCATGGTAGGTTAGAATGTTCTAGTGTACCATGTTTGCTGCTAATAAATGTCTTGAATCAGTACAGTGAGTGCATCTTATGCAGTCCTCCCACCAAAACAAAATAAAATAAAAATAAAAAAGAAAAAAGAAAAACAATATCTCCCCCCCTTAGGTTGTTGATAAGAGGTCAGAATGTTCCAGTGTACCATGTTTGCTGCTAACACATATCTTTAATCAGTAGTGGGACTTGTAGTTTAATGGTATGCCTAGGTTAGATTTGGTTATTTTCTATCTCAGCTTGAAGTTTATCTGGCAACTTTATACCCATGTGGTTGTGTTTGCCTGGAGTTCTTTTAGTTTGAAACCGCTCCGTTGCTTTTCTCTGTGGCATTTGTCTCAACTTGGATTTTTGGGACTTTGATGCAGGCATGCAGGTGATGGAATATCTGAAGATGATGGCAGGACAGACCCGATGTAGCTGCTATGGTCTTTGAATTACTTAATATTTTGGGTGGATTTATTCTTCATCCATCTGTAATTTAGGTCATGGGACGGGTAGTGTTGTGATGTAATGTAATAGTATTATATTATATACATATCTGTGCGTCCTCTGGTGATTTGTGTGATTTCATTCTTCTTCCTGTTTTCCAATTTAAGATTTTTTCTTTAAAATTTTTATGCTGTTGGTTTTCTTTTCAGTTTCATTTTGGTTTCATTGTAGTTTCAGTTTGAGGACTCGCGTTGCTTATGGATGATGCTTTTTGATGTTCAGGTTGAGCCATCAGACAGTAAGCTTCCAGTGGCTGCTGCTCATATTTTCTCCAATGGCCTTAAATTGATGTTCATGCAAGCCTCTACTTGTGCTTGTAGCACGCCTTTCAACCTTTAAATCTCACCAGAGTCTTAACTCCAAAACTTTCCAGCAAACCAACATCAAACATCAGAACACCAAAATGAAAAAAAAAAATTTGAAAAAGGGTTCCAAATTAGATTCAACAAAAATACAGAAAACATTTTATTAGGAATCTAACCACAAAGCATCCAAGAAATCTTTACATCCCCAACCAACATAAAATAGAGGAGTACTAACTAATTGATCCGATTTGAGGGGCTTTGTTTGAGTCCAGAGATGATGGTGTGATTGCTGGATGATTGAGGTGAAGGGGAGGTTTGTTCTGGCAAGTCTCCCGCGTTTTCTCATCCTTCTGCAGTATTACTATTGGTCTGATTTTCTTTGCTCTACGTTTTTGACGACTATTTCTTTGCTCTGACTC
Source organism: Coffea arabica (assembly GCF_036785885.1). NCBI lineage: Eukaryota > Viridiplantae > Streptophyta > Magnoliopsida > Gentianales > Rubiaceae > Coffea > Coffea arabica. Next base: position 38,232,576 of record NC_092327.1, read on the forward strand.
CTGACTCCTGAGTCGACTAATTGCCATCTTTTGTTTTTGTGGCATTTAATGTTGAGATGAGAAGACCTCGTAGTCGTTTCGTCCACCACGATTAGGGATGGCAATGGGGGCGGGTGCCCGCGGGTGCCCGCCCCGCGGGGGGCTCACGGGGCGGGGGTTGGGGCGGGGGCGGGGGGGAATTTTTTCCCCCCGCTTAGAAACGGGGCGGGGGCGGGGGTATACTCCCCCGCCCCATCCCCCGCCCCGCCACCCGCAAAAAAAAAAAAAAAAAAAAAATATATATATATATATATATATATATATAAAAATGACTTTATATTATATGTAAGTTAATTAGTTACAACTCTTGAGATTACTCTCACACTCTCCATGCTAGCTATTTTAGAGATTAAATGGTCGGGCATTGAGTTACAGGACTGGTGGAGGAATGAACAATTTTGGTTGATTGGAGGGACTAGTGCCCACTTGGCTGCCGTGCTCCAGGGACTACTAAAAGTGATTGCCGGATATGAAATTTCCTTCACTTTAACTTCAAAGTCAGCTGGTGATGACGAGGAGGATGAGTTTGCAGATCTCTACATTGTTAAGTGGACGTCTCTCATGATTCCGCCGATAACGATTATGATGGTCAACTTCATTGCAATAGCAGTTGGAATTAGCCGGACAATATATAGTGTTATACCTCAATGGAGCCGCCTGTTAGGGGGAGTTTTCTTCAGTTTCTGGGTTCTAGCACATCTGTACCCTTTTGCCAAGGGGCTCATGGGCAGAAGAGGAAGGACGCCTACTATTGTTTTTGTTTGGTCAGGACTCGTAGCCATAATCATATCTCTTCTTTGGGTTTCAATTAATCCTCCAGATGCCACCAACCAGATAGGAGGTTCATTTCAGTTCGCCTGAGTAGTGATTTTAGTTTTGTGGTCAAATTGAGTCCCAAACTTGATAGGAGAATTTTTTTTTATTCTTTAGATTAATCTCCCTATGCAGCAATCTCAAGAGTTGTTACCCTTATTATATATAAATTTTATTAACCCCGCGGGGGATATAAATTTTATTAACCCCGCGGATGCCCCCGCGGGGGAAGCGGGGCAAGGCGGGGCGGGGCGGGGCGGGGCGGGGCGGGGGGAGCGGGAGGCGAGGGACGGGGGGGGGACGGGGGGAACTAATAGGCAACGGGGCGGGGGACGGGGGAGGGGTCCCCCGCCCCAACCCCGCCCCGTTGCCATCCCTAACCACGATGACCCACTCAATTTTGTACACATTCGTGATTGAGCCGAGTTCTCCCAGCTGCCGTGTCACTCTGAGGGTGGAGAAATGTACTTTTTACATTCACGTGGATTAATCCTGAGTCACATACTTCCGTTTATGTCATCGCGCATCACGTTGAGAAATGCAAGCCAGTCCTCAACTACTACTATGACTACTTCTATAAAGTCTAAAGAAATCTGTGGGTAATCCATTTCTATTTTTCTGTTCCTTCCTAAAGAAGAAAAAATGGTGGCGTTGACTACACCGCCACCATTAGTACCCAGACCGAACAAGAAAGCAAGCAAACTGTTTCAACCAAACCATTCCACAAACTCCCACGATTAAGACAGCCTCTTGGGCAAATGTCACTTAATTGTGTGATTAATTGGGCAAATGCCACGATTAAGAATAAAGCACATATACGTGTATGTATATATATATATATATATTAGTAAATTATAGCCAACAATCTGGTAATCTTTATTTTAGATCGCGTAGGTTTAGTTACTACGTACATCTTATTTCTTCGTGTGATTGACAAATTATTGCATGAAATAAGATTTATTCAGTGCGTACTCAACAATCTGGTAATCTTTGTTTTAGATCGCGTAGATTTATTTAATGCATTTTATTTTTTCGTGGGATTGACGAATTATTACATGAAATAAGATTTATTCAATGTGCATCCTTAAATAGGCTGCGAATTCCCTTGTCAAAAAATAAAATAAAATTAAGACCTTTGTTTTAGAATTACCAGTGCAATTGCTGGCTGGAGTATGCAGGATGATGTCCACATTTCCATTTTAATGTTTGAGCGACTTTGAATAGTAGCACTCTAGTCTCTTTTTTTTTTTTTTTTGGGAATAGTAGTGCTCTAGTCTGATGGGTACTTTCCTTGTGCATTTCTTGGAAGCTGGCAAATTTACGCTTCAACGTCAAGAAGACACAAATCTTTCCTCTTCCTCCTCAGCTCCTCCTCCTCCTTTTCCTCCCTCGTAAGTTTTAACTCCGGACATTCCGACTTAGTACTATATTACTACGTCGTCGGTCCACCTCCTTTTTCCCTGCTACTCAAATAGTCTAAAAATCTTTCAAAAGCACCAATCTTCTCTCTTCCCACCTTTCTTTTTCCTTTTTTTTTTGGGTTGAAATGGCGGTACTGAACCGCTTAATATCAAGAAGCCGAGGCTGCTCGGCAATAATATTGAGCTCCTACCCGTATTCACATTCAATCCGGAGTTTCTGTTTCAAGTCATGCGAGAGTAGTGGGATCAACTTACCCCCCATAGTACCATCACCGTCTTCAACCTCAACCGCTGCTTCTCCCGGTCCCTCTGTAATTCCAACTCCTCGGGAAGGCAGAAATGTCCAGTGGGTTTTTCTGGGCTGCCCTGGGGTCGGCAAAGGAACCTACGCCGCTCGCCTCTCCACTCTTCTCGGTGTCCCCCACATCTCCACCGGTGATCTCGTTCGCCATGAGCTCTCCTCCCAGGGTCCTTTGTCTTCTCAGGTCCTCTTGTTTCGAATTCCTCCTGACCTTTTTTAATTCCTTTTGCTTTTTGAGATTTATGCGTTCTGTCTTTTCTTGAGATATCTGCATTCAATCTGAAAGTGAATTTTGATAAATATTAAGAAAGGTAGAATCTTTAAACAATGTTGAGCAGGTGTTTGATTTATTGGTGTTAGTTGAAATACAATTAGTCTGGCAAGCGTAAAGATTTGTCTGTAAAAGTCACGAGTGTAGGTGGTGCACCTGATGTACAACAAGCGAAATTTCAAATTTTGAATACGATCTGGTGTCATGAACGTCTGTCCGCTTGTGTCAAAAAATTTCTACACTGTCTAAAAAGGTAATGCCTTTCATTACTTTGATATTTACTGTTAATACCGAGGTCGGTATGGGTGTTGCCAGGAGGGGAAAGATATTTGAGCAACTTCTTTTTCTTTTTTATTTCAATTCAATCGTTCAATGCCTCGTGGTGTGATTGTTGGTATTCAACTAGTAAAACCTTGTGGAGAGTGCTAGGACGTATTTGGGACTTTTTATGAAGTCATGCGGTTATTATGGAAGGTAGGACTCAAGTTAAAGCTTGGATGGTAGCTTCCTTTGCAGTAGGTTATTTGGGAAGGAAAGCAACAGCAGATGTTTTTGATCATAGACTTCATCTGAATATTAGTTGTGCTAGTTTGATATTATATACTCTATTGCAATGGACAATTCATCCTGACATGCATGGTTTCATGGTGGTCGTACTAATTGCTATCCCTACTCCTCTTGAATTTGTGGACAACCAATAAATGGAATAGTCACTAGGTTTTACTAATCACAAAGATGGAAATAGAAATGTTCTGTAGTAGAATATTTACTTAAAAAAAGGGCTCACTAAAAAGGAAGAAAAGCTAGCTTCTGACAACAGCATTCCTGGTTTCTGGGTTTTAGTCATCAGAACTTGTTATTTTCTGGTCATTTCCTTAGTTTCTGTGATTACGTGGAGCTTTTTTGATGTTGTGTGTGCCCCTTTAGCCTTATAAATGACTAGTAGTGAAGAACTTATGCTCCATCCATGAACTGGACAAAAAATGAACTGCTAATCACTCATGTTCATGTACAATCAGGTTCTATTTAATATGTGAATTGGAGGACAAAACTATGAGAATTCTGTAATTTCTGTCGAAGATAATTATGATGGACTTCTGCACACCATAGATGTTTTTGTATACCTGTCGTAGTCTTCTTCACAGAACTTCATGGAACAATGTCAGATGGTAGATCATTGTTAAGATAATCCTAAATTTCTGTGTATGCGTAGTTGTCAATTTGTACTGAATCTTAGACCAACTAACCTTGACAGCTGCCTCAGTCCTCCGTGTTCTCTAGGAAAATATTTGCTCTGGTGATGTTTAAGCACAATATTTATGTTTACAAGAACTCAATCACTTTCAAATAAAAAGCCCGTGGCAAAAGAAAGTCAAGGATATGAAAAAGTATCCTTTTGGATAGTTCTGTATCATAAGTCATGATTTACTTGTGAGAGCATTGGAATATTAGATTACCTGGATAATTGGTTACCTTCGTCTTCCTTACTTTTGATGGAGTTGCATTTACTCAGAAAAGTATGGAGCTGTACTGGGCTCTTTTTGGCAGTTACATCCTAGAGTGTTTTTTTTTATGCATCTGTGTATCTGTGCAAACTATAGATGTTGATTTTCTTTAATCGATTATGTTTGGTAAACTCTTTCTGCATTTTCAGCTTGCTGAGATTGTCAACCAAGGAAAATTGCTTTCAGATGAGATCATAATAAATCTTCTTTCCAAGCGTCTTGAAGCTGGAGAAGCCATTGGTGAAACTGGATTCATTCTTGATGGCTTTCCTCGAACTATAAGACAGGCGGTGAGATTTACTTATATTAGTTTTGAGAATCACTGTTTGTTTAGATTGGCTTGGTTTTAGTTTGAGTAGGACCATTTAAGATGCAACAGATTATTCTGCTTTATTACCTAGTGAATACCCAGAAGGGCAATACAGGTGCATGTGGAAGCCAGAGTTTAACAAGTCCTGGATAGTAGTGTAAATTGACCCCCATATACCTCTAATCTTGGTTTGCATGGTCGGCTGCGGGAATAGGGGCGTTGGAGGGTGGTAAGCCTTCCAACCTTTGCTGTGGCTGGAAGCACCTTTTGGCAGAAAAGTAACTGAGACCATAAGTGGTTGTTGTGGTAACTCAATTCATTTAAAATATTTTTTTAAATATTGAAGTGCTTCAAATGGCATTTATTGGGTCTATGAGTATGTGTTCACTGAAATGTATTCTAAAATAACTTTGGCTTTTATAAGAAAAGCACATAATGTTGTTCATGGGTTGTGGACTACAAAGCCCAGAATGGGCTTGGGTGAGTATGAGGAGAGAGTTGAAAGTTGGGTGATATTGGAAGAGTGTTTTGATTTTAAGTTTGTTTAAAAAAATTTGTATTTGGAACAGCATTTGGGATGGGGACTGGGGTGCTTTTGATGCAGAAAAGTGCACGAAGAAGTGCCCCAACAGCTCTTGTAGCGGGAAATATAAACAAACGAAACTGGTGCTATTCTTTTATCTAATAGCACTTTGCATTCACCAAGTAGAATATATTTTGCTAGTTAGTCAGATAAAGGTACTGAAGAGGTTTTTTATGGGTTTGAAATCGTTCCAAATTAAATCAATTCTTTTTGTGAAATTATGCGGGTATTGATGTTTCTTTTGATTACTCTAGTTGTTATCCATTTGTCTCAGTGATATAAGCAAGTTGCTTCATGCTTATTTTGTATCCTATCAGCAACTTTTAATCTCAAATGCAGTTGGACAATGACATAGAGCAAAAGCAACTAGAACTTCTACTGTAATATCTTGAAATGAAACTAGCCTTGAAGTAAATATTAGGATTGTCCTTAATCAGCTTTTGCCTGTTGAAATGGAGCAAACCCTTTTTGTTTATTTTTATTTTTTCTTTTTTCCTCTCAGTAAGGTTTGTGCACAAACACAGATGCAAATAAAGTCTATATGTTATTTGCTTGTAATTTATTCTGCTCCCTTTATCAAGACAACATAATCTTTAATTCTTCCATTTGGCTGGCCACTCCAGTCTGTATTCTGTTGCTGGGTTGTTTCTTTGGGTTTAGCCATGTTAATTCTCTTGGTCTCCAAATCTTGGATTTTGATCCTTGTGGTTTGCTGTCAAATCTTGAAAGTTGAGTGAGTTACGTTTCATTGATGCTTCAGTATTTCCTTCATTCCATCAAGCTCTTGTTAATCCTTAGTCTTCTCTTTTATCATTTCTTACTTTCCACATACAGTGCTAGTTCTATGTACACAAACCTCACCACTACAATTTGTCCCAAGTATTGGATGTCTGTTTTCTGAGTTCTAAAATATAGAGGAGAAACAGACCTGACATGATGACACCTATTACTCTCAAAAGCATACCCATGTCCAAGCTGAGGACTTTCAGACAATGTGAGTACTATAATCATTGATTTTCTCGTTGCGCAACCCCCCCAAAAATATTGTGTCTCACTTTCCCTGATTATACTCTTTTGGTAATTATGATATTTGATCAATTTATGCCATTGACTCTCCAACTTTCTAATGTTCAGGTTGCATAGTTTTCTAAGACAGCAATCAATTCATTTCTACTCATCTTCATTTAATTTAGTTTTTCTCTGTTTTGGTTAATTTAAGGAAATTCTGGAGGGGGTAACCGATATTGACTTGGTGATTAATCTGAAGCTACGGGAAGAAGCATTACTTGCCAAATGCCTTGGAAGAAGGATTTGTAGCGAGTGTGGAGGGAACTATAATGTTGCCTGCATTGACATCAAGGGTGAAGATGGAAGCCCTCAAATGCACATGCCTCCCCTTCTTCCTCCGCCAAATTGTGAATCAAAACTAATCACAAGGTCTGATGACACTGAAGAAGTTGTGAAGGAGCGCCTCCGAGTCTACAATGAAATGGTACAGCTTGATCTCCTATTGCCCTCTCTTATTCTGTTTGTTCTCATTTTGTATGGGGGTATGAAATGGTTCAGTCATTGTTTGGGCTGGTGTTTGGAACAGCGGAAGCTTGTGAGAGCAGTTTGTAAGATGAATGGAGCTCTGAGAGACTCCAAGGCCATATGTTTTATGAACTGTTTAATTTCACATAAAGCTGCTTGAGGTGTAATTCTCTAGATTGGATACTGAATGAGCAAGCCAATATTGTGCGAACTTTAAAAACTCCTTAACCTTGAGTAACTTTTACTTGGTTTGACTTATTTGCATGCTATCATTTTATGTTCTGGTACATGCATAACAAAAATAGAATTGCCACCTTGCAATTAGTGATGTTGGTTGAGGGACTTGGAACTTTTGGTACTGCATTTGGTATTTTTTGAGTACAGTTCTCAAGTACAAGCCACGAGAGTTTTCCAGGTAGTAAGAGGTATGGCCTATGATAGAATACTTCCAAAACTTGGGAGGATATCCCTCGAGTTACTCATCTTTATATAGAAAACAACTTCTTTTACCTATGTCTACAGTTTATTTACAATTTAAGATTCTTTTTGGGTACTCCATATAGAAATACATCTATGGTAGAGTTCTGGTTGTTTGTGGTAGCAAATGAGGTAAATTAAATCTAGTTACTGATACGTCTATAGATATATATATTTTTTGAATTACAGATTTAGCCTTTTCACTTTGGGAACGCCATTGCATACAGATAATATGTATATTTGTTTGATGCTGATAATATTGCTAGTTTTACACTAGCTGTGTTCTACTGGAGATCGAGATGAATATCTTATCAGAGTTTTTTGAGTCTGTCGAAAAGAGTACTTGGTACTTTTACTAGTGCAGTCCGACTAATGCTGCGCTGTTCATGCAGAGCCGACCTGTGGAGGAATTCTATCGAAGGCGTGGGAAATTGCTGGAGTTTGATCTTCCTGGAGGGATTCCTGAATCCTGGCCTAGGTTGCTTCAAGCCTTGAATCTTGATGACAATGACAACAAAGAGTCATTAGCTGCTTGAACATTCACAGCTGCTGGTAGTTGTCGTAGTTGCATAAATGGCAGCTTTTTCCTGGTTAAGTAGTTAAATCATTCTTTGCATGTGTGATGTACATGCCTACCTCAATGAAATTGAAGTTATATTTGCGTACATGATTCCATACAACAAAGACCTCCTTCCACTTCCATTAGTCAATTAAACATTAAGTTCCCTGAAGGGGTTTCCTGGAGAGCACTGGGATGTGATTACTTGTACTGTTGTAAGATATATGATGCGGATGGTAGTCGATTAATGCTTTTTTTTTTTTCAAATAAATATCCAAACACTGCATTGTTATTTTGTTATATTTAGTTTTGGGACAGGTACACTTGTAATTTCTTTTTTTCTTTTTTTTTGTGTGTGTGTGTTTGTATAGTTGTATTTTTGGTCATTTTATACCAATCTTGTGTATGAATACAAACGTGCATATAAATGTACACTAAATTTTGAAGGGGGGGAAAAAAAACCAGTGCCTATCCCAATGCCCTGTAATTTGAACTGGGGCCAATTCCCTTAAAACTAGTACTTAATTAGTAAATAAATTTCGTGTCTAAATTCTAAGTCTTCACTTTAGTATCGGGAAAACTGCACAAATCGTTGCCCATATTTGATTTTATAATTTTTTCGATCTCTTACTTTGAAAATGATGCATTTTGGTCCTTTACGTATCAAGTTTTATACTTTTTTAGTCCCTCGCTTTTACAATGATATTTTTTAGTCCTTTATATATTTAAAGTGCACCATTTGCATCCATATTCTCATTTCTATTGTAAAAGTGAAAATGTAGCTAGAGATGAGAGTTAGGATGAAATGATGCACTTTGGATATGTGAAGGGTCAAAACGCGCTGCCATTGTAAATGTGAGGAACTAGAAAAGTATGAAATCTCACATGTAAGGTATCAAAATGCATCATTTTAAAAGCGAGACACTTAAAAACTATAAAAGATTCAACTGTTAAAGGACTATTTGTAGAGTTTTTTCTTTTAGTATCTCTTTACATTTCAACTCCAGTTGGGCTTATTGTGATATCACATCACATGCTATGATTTTCCAAGTTACAAACATTTCAGGATGTTGAATTTTTGATGAGCAGCCTAAACATCCTTAAATTTAAGAGGGTAACCAGATGATTTAGTCCTATTGCAAAATTTACTTTATTTTATGATCAATATTTTAAGGATGCATCCAAAATATCATTGTTATACAGATCTGTCTGATTCCATGCCTGTAAGGTATAATCCATGGCTGGCTGTACTTGTGCTTCCCAGCACGAAAGGCACTACACAATTATGCCTTTTACTTTGAAAGTTGAAGCCCATCACAGATCAGTTTCTAAGTTGGTATTTTTTTTCTTCCTGGCAAAATAACGTGCGTTCAAATCTCGTTGTCGATGTAAGAACTCCTGCTTTGCGTTGGGGAGTTCATGCATGAATGCAAATATGCAAGCAAGTTGAAGAGTAGCTCCATACATGATCCTCTGGCTGCAGTTTTGAAACTTTGAACTGTCAACATGTCTGTCATTCCCACTCGCCATTAAATCTTTCAAAACTTTCAATTCTTGATTTTTGTCGATTGGGATATTCTGTCCGTAATGCATGGTCCCGTCGGAGCATGGCCGCATGCACGAAAGAGAGAATGAAAACTAGCATCGGGCACACACACCGGCCTTGGTACGCTAGTCGGCGAGGGTCATACCTACTAAAGTATCAAAGCCGACTAAGCTCCAGCGATTTACTCTAGTTGCCACAGGGCCGCGTTTTCTTCGACCTTACTTTGGTTGAAAATATTTGGACTATGATTTTTCGCGGAAAAATTTCGTAAATGCATTTTTAATTAATTTTTTTTAACTCATGTACATCAAATTGTTACAGTATATTTTTCTATAAAAACTCCTAAAAATCACTGCAATACAATTTCTCAAATTTAGAAAATTAATTGAAACTTGGCATTGTAAAGTGAATACCGGGTTTTGTTTTTTTTTTAAGCACTCATTGTTCAAATCTCAATCTTAGTAGTTTTTGGCATTGCGAAGAAGTTTTTTTTTTTTTGGATGAACACTAGAGAATTTGCTCCCGTTAATAGCCATGCTGACTTCGGGCTTCTCATCCATTTTTACTGAAGCTGGAGTAATTTCTAATGTGGAAAAGTGAATCTTCCATAATAGTGTTTGAATAGATTATTATTTGAAATAGTTATTATAACAAATTTGTGATGTGATGTGATATGATGTGATGTATGTAAAATAAATAAATAAATATTTATAATAAAATAAAAAACAAAAAACAATAATATTTTTTTCAAAAATTTGTGTATTATTTCACAAAGGGCAGGCAGACGTGGGAGCAAGGACCCTTTAGCTTAGACAGCCCATTTGTATACAAGAAGTATGCTAGTCGTTCCATTTTTCTCCCTCTCTCGATGTCTTTTGTTAGACGAAATGAAGTTGAAACTTGCACCTGCACCCAAAGGAAGGATTAGAGACTCTACATTACCTTAATTTTCTCAATCTCTCTTTTTTTTAAAAAAAAAAAATCTATATGATGGTCGAAATTGAGACTCACATTTATTAACCTCGATAAATTATAATATATAATCACTATTTGTTACTCCTAAATCAATTTGCTTGGGGACTTAGATTAGTATTTTCATCACTAAATAATTTGGTATCCCTATATATATACTTTTCATATGTTAGCTAAGAATGCAAAATTCACATGTGATCATCATGTCTTTTGGTGAAAAGATCCTCCATAGGGCCTGCATTCAACGCTTCCTTTTGAATTTTAGCTCCAAGGAGCATTATAACGTCCTTCCGAAGAATAAAGAAGAGTACAGTGGAGGAAAAGGTCCTCCACTATAGATGAGATGACAAAAGGGTTTGGCGTGAATAGGGCAATATGGAAGAGGAAAGAACACGGTTTAATTTTCAATAATTAGTGAAAATGATAATTTTACCTTTTCTAGATGATTAGTGTGAAAAGTACATGTTAATTTGTTTTGGACTACAAAATCTGCTTCCTTTGCAAATACAATAACTATTACAGTATATTTTACAACTGCGACGTACGTATCCTTTTACTAACTTAATTACACAATTCTCAGTGCTTGTTTTCGATTGATTATTTTAACTGATTTTAAATAATCATTTTTTATGATGTTTTCCACTGCTTTTATATTTTGATTATAGATTTTTTTAATGACAAAAAAAGATAATCACCCAAAAAGTTGCTTTTGCTAATTAATTCTGATCTATAATCAGATTTTGTAAAATCTAAAACAATCGAGAACAAATTAGCCTTAGTTGTTGAGCAAACTAACATCTAAAGCACTTAAAGTTTTGCCATGTTTGATTTAAGGTCGAGATTATGATATTTAGTAACTAAACTCCTTCATTTGTCTCAATTTAGCCCTTTTCTATATTTGAAGTAGATTAATGAACCTATCTAAAATATGAAAGGCCTTCTATATTAACTTTACCCTCACTGCTAGGTTACACAAGCACTTCCTACAATGTGACATATATTTTGATGAACTTTCCTTAGTCTTGACATAACTTGAGTGTTCAATATTCATCTCGAAAAGGGCTAAATTCCTTTCCAAGAGCTTAAAACTAAAAAAATTAAAATGTCTAAGATTTCATTTTGCAAATAATTTGACCACTTTGTCTGGTGTTTTGCTGTTTGCTTGTTGAATCGTTTGATAGTAACAGTAGAAGACCTGAACAGAAGTTGGCTTAACTTCCTGTAAGAACTATTGTTCGTCAGTAATTCGGGTAACTAAAGAAATAGAAATTGCTTTCTCCTTTTCATTCCCGGAAACCATATATGTACATGACTTCTAAAAAAATAAGAACAGTGAGAAGGGAGAGAAAATAGGTCGTGGCTTCACCCAAGACTCATGGGGGCTATACCGAAAATGGATACTTGTCAAAATAAAAACACTAGTAGCTATAGTGGTTTGATAAAAAACCAGGGGACCGACAGAAGAACAAAGAAAAGCAAATTGAAGAAAAAGATGCCAAAGTGAGGATTTCAAAAGAAGAATCTGGCACTTTTTGCTTTTGTATAAACTGAGGTTCAGAGATCGGAAGTGAAAAGGATCTGAAACCTAAGCCATAAAACATGCCTAGATGCAAAGCTACATGGGAATAATATTTTCCAAAGGGATAAGATGCCAACATGGTTAACAAGAAGCAGAAAATGTGAAAATCCCAAAAAGATACAGGTCATCGGGTCATCTGTTTTCTTGCCGTGCTTCAACTTTTGATCAATTTGGACTTTGATGGATTAGAAACGTAGCACAAGATCACCACAGAACAAGGAGATGCTAAAGATAAATTGGGGAATCCCATGTCGTCTACAGATAAGGAGCTGCTGTCTCATTCTATTCTCATGTTGAAAACAAAGGGACAAAAAACAAAAGTTAATTTAGTATTTAGAGATTTTTCTCTAACCATATCACGCATGCATCCCTTTTGGATTGTTATTTTCTAAAATTTTTACAAAAAAAAAAAGTATTGTAGCGATTTAATACATGTGAAATAAAATATGTTATCCAAAAATATATTCACGAAAAACATAAAAAATTTTTCGTTGAAAAATTACTTTCCAAACAAGGCAATCTTGCTAAGCATTCTGTTTCACAACATGGTGAAAGTTGTCAGGATTTGCATTGGATCTTTCCTCTGTTTAATATTTATATATACTCTTTATTTAATTTTTTTTCCAGACACCGGAGGTATCCGGGTCTTCTGCCCGACTAATCCCCCTATGACCCGAGAGGGGAGGCCCTACCTTCTCGAACACGGTAGCCCCACGCAAGACTCGAAACCTAGTAAGCGTGATTCGAAGAGGCGCTTGCTACCGGATGAGCTAACCCAGGGAAGGCATTATATATACTCATTAATACCAAAATCTTCTTGTTATATACTATTTGCTAATTGGTCATTAGCATGCATTATTGAATGTTTGAAGATGGAATTGTTAGTCTTTTTTTTTTTCGGACACGATAGACCTACAGTTTATTCTATGCTATGGAGGGATTTAAAAAGGCCCAAAGGAAAACCGGTGGAGATTGAATCACCATCGATCCAGACGGATGCACTATAAAGTGACGGGCCACATATAGTAACAGATGATAAGAGACAAAATTTGAATTCTTAACTTTTCCATCCCACCAAAGCCTGTAAGCCTTGCAGGCTTTGCTGGTAACCACTGAACCAAGCTCAAATGGAATTGTTAGTCAAGGATTCCAAACTCTCAATGGAGAGAGGCTATAGAATGAAAAGGACCTCAGAGATTGACAGCTCAATAGAATAAGAGAATTCATGGAAATGCAAAAATTTCTTTTGTTTTATCCTTGTTTAGTATACAACGGTAGAGCATTGATGGGATGCTCCTGTGCATGACAAAAATTAAGTGGTGCAATAACATTTTATTATTGCAATAAGTGAAGTTTAATAATTTTCGTACATGGACGATTATTGGTTTTTTTTTTCTTTAAAAAGAAAAAAAAAATCAATGCTGAGTAAATCCATTTTCAAGATGTGAGAGTTTGACAAGCTATGTATTTGAGAAAATGTCACTTTAAATGCTTGCAAGCAAACACAAGAGATTAGAACCTAACTGGATAACTGGCATTCTTATTGCCTGCTATTTTATGTACACTAAATCTCTATGTAATTGTTCTAGCACTAAACTAACCACCGACGTGAATAAGTACCTAATTAGTTTATGGAAACGTAACCAGTAGAATTAGGCTGGGAGTTAGAAGAAAAACTAAGCAACTCTAGTGACTTAAACAGAAAGGGAAAGGAAGAACAGCTCGAAAAGCTAGTTTTCTTTCAAGCATAAAATTAAAAGAGCACCTACTTTCACGTTGAACCATGTGGCGTTGCCAAATTGTCAGTTTTTAAGTGTTGCAATTGATAATTTGTGATATCACATTGAACTAACTTCAAAATGCCGATCCTAGTTATTCTGATTTGCTAATTAGAGATGGAGAATTAAAAGTTTGTGGAACGAAGAAGTGAAATTAGAAACTACTACAAAATTCAAGTCAATCTAAATTGCGGAGGAAAAGGTAAATGGTGAAAACAATTCCTAACCAAAACATGTCTACGTGCAAATTCGAGGCCTCGTAAATTGAGTTATATCCAGTTCAAAGCACCTCGTGTAATTTTTACTATGATTGATGTGAATTCGTACAGTTACGATGTAATCATGAATTGTACACTAACTTAGTTATATGAGTTACAAATTCAAATCTACACCCAAATTGCACTAATTTGCACGAAAAGTGGTAAAAATTACTCCCTCCGTTCCGTTTTTGTTAGTCTTATTTTCTTTTTTCGTCTGTCTCAAATTGTAGTCCACCTTCCATTAAGGAATGTAGTAATCTTTCAAATTGTCTAAAATACTCTTATTAAATATCTTGTTATTAATACATTGTTATTAAATACTAACCCACTACATTGAATACATTGAGCTTTTCCAATACATAGATAAATGAAAAGTCTATCTTTGTTATTTATTGGCACTATTGGCGGTAATTGAAACAATCATGGTTTATCATGGAACCTTCAAATGGAACGAGTCTCATAATTTGAAATAAATTATAATTTGAATGGTTTATCAAAAGAATAAAAACCTATGTTCAGAGTTTCCTACCTAGGTTATCATTCATCTCTTTTCTTCTCTCCTTTAACAATACAAGGGTCTAGTTTTTCTTTTCTTTAATCTTATTTTCTGATGTCGATTTTTAATTTATGTTAATTCCACAGTTCAATATTTTCCTGACGTACACCTTATTTTTTGCATTCTTGTTCCTTCTTTTTTTCTTCTTCCCATCTTACGTACTCACCAATCTTTATGCATGCATTAGAACCCACAAAAAGTATTTTTCATCTACCAAAAGGCCAATCTTTCCTGAACTGCCGTATAATTGTCTGTTCATGCTGCCTAGGTGCTGCAAGAAAGCAGGTGTTTTTTCACCCTTGTTGGCCTCAGATTGTAGTTTTGCCATAAAGGAAAAGGTAACAAATTGCGGCTAATTTTGTTTTCCTATATATGGTTTATCAATCTGCTAATCTCAATGCAAACTTCCCCACTGCAGATTAATGTCATTCACACAAGCGCATTGACATAGACGTGCAGATTCATGGTTCATTTATGCCTTTTGAATGAATGACATACATAGCAACTAGATGAAAAGATGCATGGAAAAGCAAAAGCGAGTCGTGTATTGGCTAGTTAATGAAGGCAAACAGTTGTAGATGGCATAACGTGATTGGTTCTAATAGTTTGAAGCCCACAAAGAAAGTGTTGTTCTTATCTCCATTCAAGGCCACAAATTTATTAATAAATTGCAATTAATAACGTATGAGTAGAAGATAGTAGTACATTATGCTCGAGTTTGTTTGGATGATTTATTTAATATAATTACTGTAGCACTTTTTATGATGTGATGTATGTGAGATAAAAAGGTAATTGAAATTTGAAAAACAAATTATTTTTTTTCAAATTATCTCAATCCAAACACACTCACGACGGACTGTGAATATATCACTTTTACAACGAGTTATACTAAATTAAAGATTAAGACCTCAAAATGTCGAGATTCTAGATTTTAATCCTCTTACCCCTTTCTGATCCTTAAATCTCACCCCTCCCTTATTAAAAAGAAAAAAATTAAATTAAAGAAAGTCTATAAGACTTAGCTCAACTGATAAGGACATTAGCTAAATAAGTATGAGGTCTTTGATTTGATTCTTTATGCTTTCCATTTTTTACCCCTTGATATGTTTGGTGTCTCCCGTACGTTGATCCAAAAAATTAAATGAAAAGAATAAAACAACTTCTTTCACTCTTCATTTTCTCTCAACATTTAGCATTAATATATACAACTATAGTAGTGTGTCCCAATACAACAAAATATTGGTTGACTTCACAATTTGCACTCTAAATAATGTGTTGAATCACTCCATTGCCTATTTTCCATCCTTAGTGATTTGATGGATCTTCCTCTTTCACATTTATAAACAAAAAACACAAAAAGAGAGAAATAAGACTAGAGGTCATTGACGGTTTTTTGGTGACTTTAAATGTGGTAACATTTGCAAATGTTTTGGTATTATCTACTCAAATGACATAATTGCATAAGCAAAGCACCAATCAACACAAAAAAGTCTCCGTAGGCTGTAAAGGAAAAAGAATCATAAGAAGGAGTTTTTGGATTCAAAATCTTGCATTTATAAGAAAAATTATATTAAAAAAAAACACAAAAGTGCACTTGTACGGCTTACTCCTTTTGTTGCGTTCCCTTCTAAGACAAACAAAGATTTTGTTTATGTACGCAACACAATGTAATTCATTCATGAAAATGAAAATGAAAATGTTTTTGTCCAAAACCAAGACCATAAAAAGCATGGAGGTCCCTCGTCCGTGATATATTATCATTGTCCTCGGGCCATCGGATTTTTAAATTCTCTATTTATAGTAAAAAAAAAAGTACGGTATTTTTATTTTACAAGAATACAAAATTGTAAGTTTTCATGGCGTTGACGAGAGCCAAAACCTTCCCTTATCCGTGGCATTTTAATTTGCAAGTAGGCTGAGAGAGATTGGTGATCCTGAATTCACCCATGGGAGTAAAACTTCCAGATATTTTGTTGCTGACGTGGAACAGAATCCGGGAAAAACGAGCAACTCAGGGGGGCAAATTAGGCATTCCACAAATTACGTGACCAGCGTTACTTGGTCCGTTAGTTTCCAACCAGCCAATGTGGGCAACCCTGACGTCACCGGATAACGACGTCTTCACGCACAGCGCTTTAGTTATTTATGCTAGCGCGAAACCTTTAACTGCGCTCACATGAGGCCACGTGTCGCGGATCAGATCTCATAAGATCCGCCGTAAACTATTCAGCGCCCGTCTTTAGATACACCATCCACGTCACCGGATCGTCCCATGTGTCATAGACACGTGTCATACACCTGGCAGGGTCAAGCCCTTCCCCGCCTCCACATTGTCCACGTCAGCGGCGTTTAGGGTAATATAATATAATATCTCTCTCTCTCTCTCCATTCGCAGGCACATCTATTTTTTGTTTATTATACTGCCATTTACTTCGTGGTTTTTTTTCTTCCTCTCTCTCTCTCTCTCTCTCTCTCTCTCTCAGCTTTTAGCCTCGCAGTTTCTGAACCAGTAAAAAGGGAACTCTTCCCAGCAAACATTTCAAAAACCAAACCCTAGTGTAAAACGTTTCCGCCATAATTTAGTAAAATCATTGAGAAATTCACCGGTATAGCAGTTAAATTTCCAGCTGAATAGGAAAATTCGGTGCGCGCGATGGTTTTAGGGATTTTTGGTGAATGAAATCGATCAAGGCTCTGTAGGTAATGATTTCTGTAGTTTATTTTCGAATTTTTTCTAGAAATTTTTTATTTTTAATTTGGAAATTATATTGGATAATTGTTGGCGTTTTTGTTTTTGTTATTGTTGTTGTCATTTTTCTTTGCATTTGTTTCTTTCGAGTTATTGAAGTATGAAATCTAGTCTTGTGTTGTTGTTTGCTTGGCTGCCGAGACTGAGCGACACATAAGGAGGGGCGAAGTGTTTTGAATGGCGAGTTCTTATTGCCTTCAATTTCTCATCTTTTAGGCAAAATAATTCGGAATATTTGAAGACTGAAATGGTTCTGCTTTTAAGTAGCTAAGAATGAGTGGCTTGATGTGTCGAAATGAAGAGGAATTCGAATTTTTTGTCCTGTGATATTTCTTTTTTTCTTTTAAATATATTGCTGAATGAATGATTGTTCCTTCGAATAATGAGGTGCTGATTTTTTCTTGATTTTTAGGATCTGTGCGCTGGGTCGATTTTTTTTTTTTAGTTACATGTCGCTGAATTAATGTTCACTGTTTGCTATTGACCTGTTGATTTTTTGTTTGATTTCTAGGATTTCAGCACTGGATCAAGGAAAACCAAGGTTGAGTTCTCATCTTCTCCATCTCTCTTTCTCTCTCCTTCCTTATCTGTGCTTGAGAATTAGTAGAGATAAGTCAAGAAGGAAAAAAGAAAAGAAAAATGTCTGTTGTCGGTTTATGTTGAAATTATGGAGTATTTAATATGTTGCTACAATTTGTCACGTATTGTCTCTCCTGATTTTTGCGCGAATTTCATACTTGCATTCATAGGAGTCCATTGTGAATATCATTACTGGTATTTCTTTTTCCTTTTTATGAAAGCTTATTCTTTGAATTATTTAAAGGGCCTCTTATAACATACCTGATTTTCTTTTTTCTTTTTTTGCTTTAGCTTTTTAACAGCGGAAGTCCTTGAACTGTTGCAGTCTAAAATCTATGGTAACTTGAAGACAACGGTATGTGCAACCTTTCCAACTTAGAGGTTTCCTTGCCGACTCAATCTGGTGGTTTATTCATCGTTGGTCTTTTTGAATCTGGTTGATGAGGGGTGTTCGGGTGGACATGGATGGGCTGCCAACTAAAGGGTTGGTGGAAGTTAATCAGGATCATGTGCGGGATGACCAAAGGGCAGTAAAAAATGGAATTACAGGCGATGGACATGGAATCTCCGAGGAAGGTGAGTCAAGGACCAATGAGGAAGTTAATAATGGGCGCTTAGATCTTGTACAGGCCCAGACTGCTCTCCTTGCTCAGCATCACCAGCAGCAGCAGCCTCAGGGGCCAGTTGTCCGTTGGGAGCGCTTTCTTCCTGTCAGGTCCCTAAAAGTTCTGTTGGTGGAAAATGATGATTCAACCCGCCATGTCGTCAGTGCACTGCTTAGGAATTGCAGCTATGAAGGTGAGTTATCACATTTTTATCTGCCTACTCTCTTGTCTTGGAATTATGATCTGATCAATCATCATTGACTAACAAAATATATTCACTCTTCGTTTTTATTTTGACCAAGTCTGCACCTGTTTCTCATTAACTTGGTCGTATGCTTTTTGAACGAAAGAAAAGTGATCGGCATGTTGGTGATTTACATTATACTTTTGAGTTTTAATGCCTGACATCTATTGCTTGTCTCTTGTTTGTCTATGCTACATGGTTAGTTATAGATTGTAATTCCAGTATGGCCTCATGTGGTTTTAATGGATAATTTTCTACCATTTGCTGCTATATGAAAACTGATCCTTTGACATGTATCTTGGTTGTCCCTCTTTTGCTAAGAGCAGTTATTGTTCCTTTATACTTGAAAATCAGATTATATTTTAAAAATTTACCTTACTTGATTATGGGTCACCTTAAGCAGATATGACATATTTCAACTTCGAGGGTTTGAAATCAATTCATGCAAATCCCTCAATCCAAACAGACTCTTACTGTGATCTCTTTCTTAAAAAGAGAATGTGTGTTCTAAAATCAGATTATAGTTTGAAATTTTACCTTACTTGACTATAACTCACCTTAAGCGGAGATGACATATTTCAACTTCGAGGGTTTGAAATCAATTCATACAAGTCCCTCAAACCAAACAGACTCTTACTGTGGTCTGTTTCTTAAAAAGAAAATGTGGTTTTCTATTTAGTGCGAAACGTGCCCTAGGGCAATTGAATTGACTTTAGCTATTGCTGGGTGACGCTTTATATGCATATTATATCTTTCAAGACTTCCAGATCTTGCCATTTATTGAAGAAAATAGGAGAAAGGCCATGTATCTGTCTCTGAATGGTATGATTAAAGGCTTGTTAAAGTATTGATTAAGGTTAATTAAGTATGTCATAGACAACATACGGCAAATTTACTTGTTCATTTTAGATTCATCGATTAAGTTTTGTTTTTCTCCCCTGACTTCTTATCATCGTATGTTAGCCTTGAATATGTTTATACTTAGTTTGATTTTTATTTGGAACTTCTTTGTGGATCTATTGCCTATTGCTTTTAAAATATTAGGTAACAAAAATGGGATGACATGAGTGGCTATAGGAGAGTTTACCTAGAGGAGTTAAAAGAAAAAATTCAAAGCAGGATTTAGATTAAAGGCATAGGCTCGTATTTAGATTGACCATTGTAGAAACATGAACAGTAGTATCTGGAAGACGAAGATGTTAATAATTGAAGTGTTTGAGGATTTGGCTCAGTGCTTGTATGTTATTTCCTCCACTCATGAAGCATGGAGCAACATGCACACTGCCTGTGAGATGATGCCAGCTGGGTTACCAAAAGGAATACTAATGGTTTGGCTACTTTGATTGAAAGGCTAAATTTGATGAAATTGTAATTTGAATTTTTAAAACATGTTCTGAATCTCAAGTGAGAGCAGGATTACAAAAACTGCATTAGCGACTTGGACTTATCAAAACAGGAATTAATTTGCATGAAATTTTGAAACTCAAAATTACTTATGACTAGCCTTGTGCTTTTCCATATTACTAGTTATTTCAATTAGAATCACCAATTACTGGCCTTGAAATGAAATTGAGAACTCGCAATTCCTATTACCAGCCTTGCACTTTTCCAAGTTACTTGTTATCTAGAATATTTTTACCTGGTCTTCCCTTAGCTCCTTCTAACCAGAATATACAAGGCAATTAACTATACTTTTCCATATTGATACGCTTGATATAGAAGTTTCATTTAATCTCTGTGAATTTCCATGCTTTATTATGCATATGTAGCTTTGTTTCTCTCTAAGTTTGTTGCTTTTCCTTTTTCAAGTAAGGGGAATAATGCAATGTCTTTTCTCATCTTCGATTGTCGTTTTGTTGGCTAGAACAAAATTGCACATTTTCAAAATAGAATCAATAAATGTGAGATTAATTTAATACTTCAAGTTTTATGTTTTAGAAAATTTTGTTATTTTTCTCTAGATGTTCTGTTCTCCATATTAAAGAAGCATTTCATTTATTATTTCTTTCTTACTCCAACTGTTCTTATTTTTTGTCCGGTTGATTCTGGCAGTGACTGCTGTATCAAATGGTGTGGAAGCATGGAAACTATTAGAGGACTTAACCAATCATATTGACCTTGTTCTAACAGAAGTAGTCATGCCCTGTTTATCGGGGATTGGCCTCCTATCCAAGATCATGAATCATAAAACTTGCAAGAATATCCCAGTAATTAGTGAGTACTGTTCCTACTATATGTATTAGCTCTGTATACAAGCCTTGTCATTTATAATTCTGCCGATTGATACATTTAACTGCTACAACTGATGAGTTTTGTGTGCAGTGATGTCATCTAATGATTCTATGGGCATAGTCTTTAAGTGTCTGTCAAAGGGTGCTGTTGACTTTTTAGTGAAGCCTATTCGAAAGAATGAGCTTAAAAATCTCTGGCAGCATGTTTGGAGGAAATGTCACAGTGTAAGTTAATCCCAACACTAATTTTTTCATAGACAGGTTTAGACAACTATTTCAGGTTGGTGCTAGTATGTAATATTGGCAAGGTTTCTTTGATTGAATTCCATGAGAAAGGAGCGTCAGATAGCATCTGAAACAAATCTGACGTATTAACTACTGTTTGTGGTTCTTAGAGCTCTATGGTTTGATTTATCACTTTCCTCTAATGGGTCTAGCATATTGTTCTGTCTTGTATCATTCCGCAGTCAAGTGGTAGTGGGAGTGAAAGTGGGATACGGACTCAAAAATCAACAATGTCAAAAAGTGTTGAAGGTTCGGAGAATAACACTGACAGTAATGATGAGGATGACAATGGAAGCATTGGGCTGAATTATAGAGATGGAAGTGACAATGGAAGTGGCACTCAGGTATTGCCTAATTTTGGATTCCATCCCTTGTTAAATTATGTCTTTCTACCCTTTTTTGTTTAACTTATATGCATTATCTTGTGCAGCCAAAAAATATTTGTCTTCTTCTGAATAATTTCATTGACCATTATGCTCATCCAATCAGGTGGTTATGTTGCCTTTTAGACCTTGAAATGCTTTTGGAGCTTTTGATTAGTTCTGTAGGAATCTGTTACTCACTTTATTGTATTTAGCAAAATTTAAATCCATTATCCACCGTTGTCAAAAATGGAATAGTGGTGTGAGAGTTGAATTTTCTTGATGCTACAGTGTAGGCATACTATTACCAGTTTAAGAATGGACTGCAATGGGAATGTACACCATAACAGTGGTTTTACAATATGGGAGGTGAGACTGAACAGGAAAACTTGGATCTATAGTATTAATGTTGTTAGAATGGTCCATGATGGACTTTAGTGATGAGGATAAAGGGATACGTTGGGGCCTTTGTAGGCTTTAAATTGAACAAATCCAGGCATCAACTCTGTAAAGGATTTAGTCATTGGGTCCCAGTCTAGCCAGATAAGTAGGTAAAAGGTACTTAACTATTATATTCTGTCAACACTCTTGCTCAGCCAGTCAGCTATTTATCTTTCTGTTGAGCCTTGACCTGGGAAAAAGGCCTTTCAAATGCCAAAAAGTTTAGATGGAAGTGGTACAAATTAATCAATTTAAAACTTGGAAGTTCTACATAGATGACAGAGTAATGTTTGCAGTATCATTTTTCTACCAGGTAATTGCAACTTAAACTTGAAAAAGCTCATAATTCTTAAAATCTAACCACTGAATCAAGAATACAAATTTCATAAATAGAAATGCAACAGGAAGACCAGTTACTGATACTTAAAAATGTTAATTGTGTCTTTCAGATTAAAGTTATGTTTTATTTGACCATGATACTTAAATTATTTTGTTCAAATGAAGAATTCAATTTATTTAGTAACACTGGATACTGTTTTTGATTACTCACAAGAACTGGAAATTCTGTTTTTGTCTGGGGGTGCGATCTCTTAGAAAAATGTGTTGTTTTAAAAGGCCTAAAATACTGGAAAGGTGAAGCCATTGTTTTGGCTCATTTAACTGTTGTCACACTTGTTAGAGGTATTTGGATCGCATAGATCTGTTATCAACTAATGCTTATGGTAGAGGTTGCAGGTTTGATGCATAGAGTGCTTAAGCTGTTTGCCAATTGCATAAATTCGAAAGACCCAAAAGCAGCCAGTGCGAGATCCCACTGGTTTAGTGTTTTAGATAGTATCATTTTAGCTAAAAAGTCTCACACCTAGACTTATCTAGCCTGTACTCCGAAAGGCATAATCAATGAGAAAGCTTGTACTGTTGAAATAAAAGTAGAACGGAAGTTTGTACTTAGAGGGGCTCTCAAAAAGGGGCATAATAATTGATAATGTGCTAGAGATGCTTGTGGAGTTACTGTTCATGAAAGATGTCATTATTCATACTTAAGAAGTTTTTCATCTTCATTTTGTCTGCTGGTGCATATTTTTCTTAGAATCCATGATTTAATCCAAATGAAGCATCAGCTAGAATTGTGAAAAAGTATACTTGTTTTTGGTTTTTAATGGCTATGCATAGTTTAATGCCCTTGGAATTTCAAAGTTTATAACTGATGCAACCAAAGCATCCTTAGCAGTGAAATAGAACCTGCTTGATATTGCATTACTTTGAAATACCAACATTTTGACGCTTCGAGTGCTTAAGTGCCATTTGCCTGACAGCGCAACTGGATATACATTTTTTTTCTTTCTTGGTTTTTCATGAATATGCATTCTACTTGGTATTAGGTTGTCTCAAATGGGTAAACTTGTAAAGCTACTCTTCTCTAGCACAGATATGTTGCAGAAATTCTATGCTAATTAATTTTCTGTTGTAGAGTAGAGAACCATTTTATCTGCTTCATTCCAGAGAACCATTTTTTTTAAGTTTCTTATAAACCAGTAACTGTTGCCTGCCCTGTAATCTCATGCACTGGATTTAACATTCCTCTGCTGTGTTATCGAAATATACATAGCGATGTTAATATTTTGCTTGAGATGGTTCCAGATAGAGGGGCAAAAGAGAAAAAAAAAAATCTCTGTAAGTACAATCATATAAAAGACGGTTACAGAAGAAAAAACAAGATGTTGCAGTATGATTATATACATCAATTATGATAATGTAATGTTTTTCAAATCATTAGACCTGGAATATGTCTAATGCAAAGACTCATTGGTCAAATATACCTTTTTTTCCTTTCCATTTCCATATGTTAGCCTAGAGATATCCAACTATATTGTGGCTTTCTACTTTTGAACATTTCTGCTACTCTAGCTTCACATAGTACCACTCATCCATCTAGAATTTGGCGCTAGTTCCTCTTTTCTCCAGATAATCCTGTGCTACTTGCAATCCAGTGGAACATTTTCAACAGTCCTCAATTTGTCCAAAATGTTTGGATATATTTGTCCAACAGCTTTTCTTTGATATCGCTCTTCTTTCACCAATTTCGGCTTTCCTCTTCTCATCTAGTATGTGTTGTTGCTATATTAAGTTCTAGAAGATGGTACGTACTTCGTTTTCTGTTATAAAAGATAGTACATAGAAAATAGTATATTCTTGTTTAGTAAGTAATTGTACTATATTATACTCTAGAAGATACTATATATTTTCAGTTACTTTCTTCCAGATGAGAATCGAGGATAATGACCCTATGGTGTTATCTTGCTCTTGTACCATTACTATATTAATGAGCCTACCAACTCCTCTCATACCTGACACTTACTAGACTCTTACTGTGCTAGGACTGTAGTGCTAGGAAATAAAGAGCTTATGTTTCAGTACATGAGATACTTCTACCTTGGCTATCCTTGTTTTCAATTCACCCTTTGGTGTGAGCTTTACATTTCTCTTGCTCAGCTTTCTATCGGAGTCTTTATACTCTAAAATAGGTAATCTGGTCCATAGAAAAGAATATTATAATGAAGCCCTCCTTGCTTTATGTCTATGTTGCTTGGTGTTTCTAAATGCTATCATGAAGAATAGGTTGGGCAACATTTATCCTGGTGGAGAACGTGAAATTTACCCAGAACAGAATATCACTTTAAACAATCATATCTCTGTAGCGCGATACTCAACTTTATTTTCTTGCCAATCAGAAGTTTGAGATTTCATCACTGCTGGTAGACATATTTCTTGATTCCATAGTCGATCCATGTCTGCATCTGTTGACAAACCAAACAACTGAAGGTTAGACCTTGTAGTTATATTGTCTGATTTATGAAGTCATTTTTACTTGATTTGAAATTAGGAAGAGAAATTTTGGTATTCATCTTGGGGATATGATACTGCAAGGCCTTCATCTAAACCTGCAAAAGTAACTCAGTCGTATTCAAGCAAGGAACTCCCTGTTTGCAATGGTGATGTCACAGGTTATAATGCGAAAGGTTAAGGGAACTTGGATGTTAGTAAGGGAGTGATCAAATTGGATTGAAATATTACCATTAACCAAATTGTTCCATAGGGGAAAGATATGCAAGAAGACCTTGACCAATTCATTTTGTTTGGCGTCATCAACTGCAAAATGGAAATAGTAAAAATACTTTATCATGCATTTGTAATTTAGGGAGTCTGTGTTCATCTTCGAGTGATAAAGTGCGACTAGTTATATGATCCCAGATAAGACTACTAGGAGATGATTGGAAGTACTGAGTCAGCATTGACCTTTGTCTTTCCCCTGCAACAAGATTTTATGTTAATTCTTCATCATTGACCTATTATCACACCTGAGTCCTATTTTTTAAATACCTGGGGTAAGACAAGAAAAAGTAGAATATAATTTTGTTTCATTTAAACCTTCTAACTGCAAAAGCTTTGATATTTTATGTTGACTGACATCCTGCAACTGTGTGTTCCTGTAAAAGCTTACCACTTAAAATACTTGTACATTAGTCATACAATTGGTAAAACATCATATAGTTGGTAAAACACATCAAGTGGGGTGAAAACCTAATCATTAACTAAAATTGGATGTACGTGGAGAATTAAGTTTGATATGTTATCCAAGTACACCTGCATTAATGGAACCAAAACATGTTATTGGTATGGAGTTTATGCCCATAAAGTAATGTAATGTACAAGTAAACCATGACCACTTTGGGAGAGTGGACAGAGGTCTAAAAGTGCAATCAACTGTTTCAAGGTATAGCTAATTTTGTCTTTCCTATTTTCAACTAAAGATGTACTGAGCAAGTAGCCTGACCTGCTACCCGTATTTTTTTCCTTTTTCTTGTTGGAGATTTTCTTTGTATGTATAGCTATTCACATGCACCGCAAAACACAAAAACATTGTGGAAACTAATTCATAATGTCCACTTTACGTGTGATTACTCTTAAACATACCGTGATCTAGTCTGTTTATAGTGTCAATTGATTGTAATATCTCCTTCCAGCAGAGTTCTTGGTCAAAAAGGGCTGTAGAAGTTGACAGTCCTCAACCTATGTCACCATGGGATGATTTAGCAGATCCCCCTGATAGCACCTGTGCTCAGGTTATTCATTCAAGGCCAGAGGCACATAGCAGTAACTGGGTGCCCGTAAATGCCACCAGAAAGGCCCATAAATGTGATGATGATCCTGGTAGCGTTTCTTCAACGGAATAAGCTTTTACACTTATTTGTGCTGTACAGCTCTTAACTTACCAAATTCTGATTTTTGCAGATAATGTTGCAATGGGCAAAGATTTGAGAATAGGAGTTCCTAGAGACCCAGACTTGCAGCTCAAAGACCAAAGTGATGAGGTACAAGGTAATATGGCAAGTACTGAGAAGCGCAAATTTTCAACTCCAGACATCAAGAAAGACTGGGAGAAAATGGAAAAGGGTATGGTGGAGTACCGCAATGAGATGGCGAAAG
This sequence comes from Coffea arabica, assembly GCF_036785885.1. NCBI lineage: Eukaryota > Viridiplantae > Streptophyta > Magnoliopsida > Gentianales > Rubiaceae > Coffea > Coffea arabica. The sequence goes on from NC_092327.1 coordinate 38,259,063, forward strand.
ATGAAATACAGGACAAAGACAATGATCTGATGGGTGCCATTACCAATATCACTATGACTCACGGAGGTAATGCACGCAACGAAGTTCAGAATGACCCATCAAAGATCGCTGTACAAAAAGATATGGACCTGTACAATGCTAAAGAACTGCCATCCCTTGAGCTTAGTTTGAAGCGACTAAGAGATGTAGGCAATGGTGGAAACAGTACCCCAGAACGTAATATATTAAGACATTCGGATCATTCCGCATTTTCTAGGTATATGAATTCAGGCCTAAAGCTATCCTCGAGTTGAGCAATGACCCCTCAGAGTTCAACGCTTATTTGTTATTATGCAGGTATAACACCACATCTACCACTAACCAGGCACCAACTGGAATTGTCGGCAGCTGTTCTCCAGTTAATAATAGTTCAGAAGCCGCAAAGACTGAATCAATGCAAAATTTACAGTCTAACTCAAGTGGAACACCTAATCAGGGTTCTAATGGCAGTAGCAACAACAATGACATGGGCTCCACTACAAACAACGGTTTTACTAAGGCGGAAACATTTGGCGAGAAAACAACCCCCAGAGCTGCGGTTAGTGTTCGTCCTTGTTCTGCCTTTCAGCCAGTACAAAATGGCTATGATACTTCCCCCCAGCCTATGACAGCGGGGAAGCCTGATTCTGCGAAGACAATGGTGGCTCAAGCAAGGGCCATGCACCAGCAACCTCAAGTGGAACACCACCACCACCACCATTACCATCACCATCACCACCATGTTCATAGCTTGCAGCAACAACAGCAGCTACTTAATGGTGATGATTTGTCTTTGCGAAACATGATGTCGGGTGCTCCACAATGTGGGCCCTCCAACATGTTAGGTGTCGCAATTGAAGGTAATGCCGCTAACTATGGTAGTGCATCTGGAAGCAACAATGGAAGTAACGGGCAAAACGGGAGCAGCGGACAGAACGGGAGCAGCACTGCTGTGATTGTGGAAGGAACAAACGTGGCAAGTGATAATGGAGCCACTGGAACATGTGGGGCTGGTGGAGGAATTGCCAGTGGAAGCAGGAGTTGTGTAGATCAGGATCGTTTAGCACAAAGAGAGGCTGCTTTGTACAAGTTTCGCCAGAAGAGGAAAGAAAGATGCTTTGAGAAGAAGGTATTTGCATTCAATCTGTACTTAGTTATTGCATTCTATTTTTAAACCACTAGAAGAATCTAGGGATACTATGGGATACCAATCTTCTTTTAGGTTGTCATTCTAGAAATACATGTTTGCCTGCAATTACATTAAGCACCATAAACACTATTGAGACATCGTGCTCAATATTCACATGTGGGGAGAAGGTAAAATTTGCATTCAGTTATCTTGCTAGTGCATTTAGTGATGTTATATAGAATTGCTGAACTACCTTTTTTTCTAATTTCATGATGGACTTCAGGTGAGATATCAGAGCAGGAAAAAGTTGGCTGAACAGAGGCCACGTGTTCGTGGG